>NW_024063494.1:1220000-1830000 GCF_006381635.1 Hibiscus syriacus
TCGATCCTCATCCATATATCGGTTTTAGTAGCACCGACAACTTAGTTTCGTTATTTATGGTGCCATCTAAAAATATAAAAATATAAAAATGATTAAAAACAGATAAAAACTAAATTTAGTTAAAAAAGTGAAATTAAAGACATACCTTCCAACGAGAGAAAACTCATATGGAACAGTTGTAGTTGGTGTAAAAAAATAAAAACCGATACCAAGCTCAAGACTGTAGCAATATTAGACAGTCTGCTACATCGGCCTTTCAGCCCCGCTGGACGATTGTAGCCTTACAAAGCTCCCAGTACAAAAAAGCTAAAATCGTCGAGCCCCAATTGATATTACGACACTCATCAAAATTATTTAATATAGGGAGATACTAAGTGTGCACCAATTATCGGATTTATCTGATAATAATATCCCTCCGATCAATTGGAGAATATGCTTGGGATGCAAAAACATCTCCTCCTTTGTACAAACATCCATAACTTGAAATTTGGACTCCAACCACATCATCCGTATCCAATAGCCGTCCATGACCTTGAACAGTGGTTGCTTCCCAAAACTTCGTGGACCAAAGCGATGGGATGGTAATCGTTTCGCATGACGGCGACGACACCATTGACAGGAAAATCGAGTTGGTAAGCGACGTCTTTCAAAGTAATCGTCACTTCACCGCTCGGGAAATGGAAAGTGTGCGTCTCGGGCCTCCAACATTCAATCAGATTTGAAATCAATGTCGGGTACACTTTAAAGCACATAAAAATATGGTTAGATATATAGATCGGATTGCTAAAGATATTGTTGAGTTAATCGATTGACTGAATCGGCCAAGAGGGGGGTGAATTGGCAATAAAATTTTGGTGGAAGCTTTTGCAGAAAATTGAAAGAAATTGCACAGCGATTTAGAGTGGTTCGACTTTATCAACCAAAGTCTACGTCCACTACCTTAGCTATCCACACTAAGGATTTTCCAATAAATTCACTAATTTGTTCTTTCTTTTGAGGCCAAAGAGTAACCTTACAACTCCTCAAGAATATACCCCAATTCTTAAGAACACTATTCCCAAAGAGAAATACAAATTTGCAAACTTACAAGAAAAACCTCACAAGGCAAATATGTTTGCACAATTCTAGAACAAAAAAAGAACACTCAAGAATAAATACACTTGAGCACAATAAGTGTTCTTGAAAGCAAAATGAATATTGAATGAAAATAGGTGAAATGCTCAAACTTGAGGTTTGATGCTTTCTCTTTGATTCTCTATTGATTCTAATTGCTTGATGTTTCTTGTTATTGATCAATGGCTCTAAGCTTGCTTAAATACACCCTTGAATCACTTCTGAACGTTGGGGATGATTAGAGAAAATAATATAGCCGTTTTAGTGTGAAAACAATTAATAAACAGTTTGGAGCGTGGGGGTAAGGATTAAAAATGATCTTTGAAAGATTTGGAGTAATGTTTTGATATTCGAATAATTATATCGAATATACTTAAGAAATCATTTGAAAAATCTTAAAATTCATTTAACTTAATTTGTTATATCGAAATATCAAAATGTTTTCAACAATCCCCCTTTTTGATATAACAAAACATTTTAGTAATTTTAAGATTTTGAAATCAAGTTTTGAAATTACTCCCCCTTACTTTAACACTTCTCCATTTATCATTTAAAAACACTTTAACACTTCTCCCCCTTTTTGTTAAATCAAAAAGACATTTTAAAGAATTTAAACAAGGTTTTGAAAATCATTTAGCCAATTGATTATATAATATATAAGCTGCTAAGATCATAAGCAAGAGAAACGTTAGCCATTAGTTTCATAATCAATATTCATAAAATGTGAAATGGCAAAATTGGTCATATCTAATCATGAAGTAAATGATGCAATAATGAATAAATTAATCACACCAAATAGATAATTTCTAACCATTCATAAATCCAAACAAATTCAAAGTCAATCAATCATAATTCAAACATTCCAAAATATTCAAAATGTTAAAACAACAAGCTTGGAGTTCAAAGCAAAACATTGAATCACATATCCGGATCAGGAGGAGGAAAACGAGCTCGCATAGCGGCCATTTCGTTAGTGAGGTCATTAATATGTGCGTTGGTCGCTTTTATTTGCACGCATTTCCCGAAGAATTTCTAATTGTTGAGCTCCCATTGTGGATAAATGGGACTCTATAGAAGTAAAGCGTGAATCCATAGTAGCGTATCGAAAATCGAATGTCTCCATAAAGGATTGGAAATATGGAGGCATTGGATGCGTTTGTTGTGCTTGCTCTTCGGGCTGCTCCTCGGGCTGCTCAGGCTCATCTTCGACTTCATCGATGTCTCGCATTAATTGCTCAAGCTCGAGATCTTCGTCAGCTTCGGTGGAGCGTGTGAAGAACTAGCTCCCGGAGTATTTGCAGAAGATCGAACCATTCACGGTTTCCTTATCCTTAATCCATCCCGCTCTCGTTAAGGAAAAAGGTTAATTTGTTTCTTAAGGGGAAAAAAACGACATCTAGACCGACTCAAAGCCCAGCTTTGGAAAACAGATTACTCAAAATGCAACCGTAAACAAGAGATGAACAGAGTTTTTGTTAGGAACAAGATTACGGTTTCAACAATTTCAGTAAAAATAATCTGAGGTATGTTGATTTTAATATTGTTTTCGAAATAATATAACCACCAAAGATCTAAGGCTCTAAGAGTAGAATAACGACCTCCGGATGGTCGAAACCAACAAGAAATCATTAGATGAAGAAAACGTTCATGAAGGTCTAGGACACTTGCACTATCCCTTCTTTTATAAAAAGATCCTAAAACCTGTTTTTCATTTTAAATCCATCATATCTAATCCGAATGTATTGGCTATGTAAGCCGAGTCAATATATAAAAATTGTCCTAGAAGGTAGGAACGAATTCCTATGGTTTCGGTTTCAGTTTGGATTTTTAACACAAACGGCATTAGAATAGAAAATACGAACAAGTTGATGGTAAACGATGGTTCAAGGTCAAAGAGTTTATAAATTTCCACTCTTGTAAAAGAGGAAGATATTTAAAATTGATAGCTAACATAGCTTGACGAGAAGGAATACGTTCTTCCCAGATTTTGTAAGAGTCGAAATATTGATAATACCAAAAATGATGATTTCTAGGACCAGGATGATTAAAACACGAATTTTGGATAGTCAAATTAGGATAAATAGGATTAGGATTAGAAATTGAAATAGGTGGAGGATTTGGAGGTGGGTTTGGTTGACGGTGTGAACGACTAGATGAAGACCTAGCACGTTTAGGATTGGACATGGTTTAGGAAATCAGAATAGAATTGATAACCTGCAATTTAGAAAACACATGTATGCAATTCAATCAATCCCAAAACTCAATTGAGTCCTCAATATTTCAAGGTTCTCTAAATCAATCCTAATAGGCAAAGTTTTTGAAAAACTTTTGAAAAATATGGTTTTGAGAAACAATATATGTATAATAACAACATAATTTAATCAAAACACAATAATTTGAAAAATTAATTTTTTTTATTTCAAAAAATTAGAAAATTTTGAAAAAATCTTGTGTTTTTGATGAAATTAGTTTAATATCTAGTTTCTAATCACTAAATAATCAATGCCCGATCAAAAATTCAACCTAGAACTAATTAAAACTAGTTCTATGTTCATAAATTGATAAAAAGAAGTTTTGGAAAAATACCTTGAATGATTTTGGATTTGAGTGAGATTAGATGAAGTTTGCACGTTTTTGATGATTCCAACAGGTTTAGAGGATGATATTTTGAAGTGAATTCCGATTAAAACGTTGATTTGAGGCAAAGTGGAGATATGGAGAGCGTAGAGAGGATAAACGGCGTAAGAGAAGAGAAGAGAGTTTTGAGCCAAAACCAAGGGTTCTGCCGATAAAACCAGGACCCCAGGGGGGGTCGATTCCCCTGTGGGGGGAATCGATTCCCTTCAAAGGGGAATCGGTTCCCTCAAGGGGATCGATTCCTCTGCACCAAAATGCTAAAATCCGATTTTAAACACCCAAATGCTAATTAATTTCCTCTAGTGGTATTGGCAACTCATATATTGAAAATTAATCATGTTCAAATAATTCAATTAATATTTAAACGATATTTGAACATAAAATTAATTTTTCATCAAGAATCATAAACTCCCCCTAACTAATAGCAATGAATGCAATAAAAAATTACTATATAAGCATTTTTCATTTATTATTAAAAGTGCTAAAATATTTTAACACTCAGTGAAGATAGATTGATCAAACCTAATTCTCTCCTAAGTGTCCAAAATCGTTCCTTGTCTAAAGGTTTTGTAAAGATATCCGCTAATTGGTGCAAAGTATCAACAAATTCTAGAACTACATCTTCCTTAGTGACATGGTCTCTAATGAAGTGATGTCTTATTTCAATTTGCTTAGTTCTAGAGTGTTGGATGGGATTTTTAGTGAGACAAATATCACTAGTATTGTCACACTTGATAGGAATGGTACCTACTTCAATTCCATAATCAAAAAGTTGTTGTTTCATCCATAAAACTTGTGCACAGCAACTACAGCTGAAATGTATTCGGTTTCAGTAGATAATGCAACACAATTTTGTTTCTTTGAAAACCAAGAAATTAGCATATTTCCAAGGAATTGGCAAGTACCGGAGGTGCTTTCCTATCTAATTTGCATCATCCATAATCCGCATCAGAAAAAGCATGCAAGCTAAAGCTAGAGTCTCTAGAATACCAAAGTCCTAAACTAGGAGTGTCTTTAAGGTATCTAAAGATTCTCTTAACAGCTAGTAAATGATTCCTTAGGACATGATTGAAATCTAGCACATAAGCAAACACTAAACATAATATCCGGTCTACTTGCAGTTAGATAAAGTAGAGATCCAATCATTGACCTATATAATTTAACATCTACACATTTACCTCCTTCATCTAAGTCAAGCTTTGTTGAAGAGCTCATTGGAGTGTCATGAGGTTTCCCATTTTCCAGTCCAACTTCTTGAGCATATCTTTGACGTACTTAGCTTGATTGATGAAGATGCCATCTTTTCTTTGCTTGATTTGGAGTCCCAAGAAAATGAGAGCTCCCCCATCATGCTCATCTCAAACTCACTTTGCATTAGCTTAGAAAATTCTTGGCAAAGAACATCATTAGTAGAACCAAATATTATATCATCAACATAAATTTGAACTACTAATAAATCTTTACCTTTATGCTTCAAAACATGTAGTGTCAACCTTCCCTTTGAAAACCTTTTTCAATTAAAAAATTTGACAATCTTTCATACCAAGCTCTAGGAGCTTGCTTTAAACCATAAAGAGATTTTGTCAATTTTAAAACATGATCCAGAAAATTTGAATCTTCAAAACCTGGAGGTTGTTCCACATACACTTCTTCTTTTATAAAAACCATTTTAAAATGCACTTTTACATCCATTTGATATAATTTAAATTCATTGAAACATGCAAATGCTAATAACATTCTAATTTCTTCCATCCTAGCTACGGGAGCGTATGTTTCATCATAGTCTATGCCCTCTTCTTGAGTATACCTTGAGCAACAAGTCTAGCCTTGTTTCTCACTATATTACCACTCTCATCAATCTTATTCCTAAATACCCATCTAGTACCTATAATAGATTTATTACTAGGCCTTTCAACTAATGTCCATACTTTACTTCTCTCAAATTGATTTAACTCTTCTTGCATAGCCATAATCCAATGTTCATCATTTAATGCTTCTTTAATATTCTTAGGCTCTATGCATGAGATAAATGCAACATAATTACATATATTTTTAAGAGAAGATCGATTGTTACCCCTTTTGATGGATCACCTATAATTTCACCATCCTTGACATAGTTGTACTCTCTTGGATAAGATACTTCCCTTTCTTCAATGGTTGGATTCAAGAGGATCATGATTTTCCTCATTTTTCGTTTTCCTTTAATGATGGTTCTCCAACGTCGTCTAACGTCATTTGTATTATAACACCTACATCATCATTCACACAAGAATCCTCCTCGGAAGGGGATTATCATCGAAAACAACATGTATAGACTCTTTTACAACTAAAGTCTTTTATTAAATACACGATAGGCTTTAGAATTTAAGGAATAACCCAGAAAAATTCCTTCATCACTTTTAAATCAAATTTGCCAAGGTTTTCTTTACCGTTGTTTAAAACAAAACATTTACATCCAAAAGGATGAAATAACTAATGTTAGCCTTTTTATTTTTGAAAATTTCATATGGAGTTTTCTTTAAATTGGCCTAATCATTACTCGATTTACAACATAACAAGCGGTATTTGTGGCTTCCACCCAAAATATTTTGGCAAATTATTTTCATAAAGCATGGTTCTAGCCATTTCTTCTAAAGTTCAATTTTTCCTCTCAATAACTCCATTTTGTTGAGGGGTTCTAGGTGCTGAAAAATTATGGCTAATACCGTTAGAGTACACAAAATTCAGTAAATCCAAGATTTTCAAATTCAGTTCCATGATCACTCCTAACACTAGTTATAGAGTAACCTTTTCATTTTGGATTACTTTTAAAAACGTGATGAATTGTTTCTAATGCTTCATCTTTAGTATTTAAAAATAGAACCCAAGTATATCTAGAATAGTCATCTACCAAGACAAATGCATATTGTTTTCCACCCAAGCTAGTAGTTCTAGTGGCCCAAAAGATCTAAATGGATCAATTGTAAAACTCTACTAGTTGATACATCATTAATGGATTTAAAGAAACTCGCTTTTGTTTTCCTTTAGCACAAGCATCACAAATTTATCATTATCAATTTTAAGCTTAGGCAACCCTCTTACTAGGTCTCCTTGAATTAGCCGTTGCACACTCATACTAGCATATCCTAGTCTCCTGCCATAACAAATCATCATGCTCATCCCTAGCAATAGGCACAAAATAGTCATATTAATAAAATCTAAATGCATCATGTATGTATATATCCCTATTTTGACCAACAAGCATAATCGAAAATAGATGCATCAAATTATTTTTCAAAAGATTATGGTTTTAACCCATTCACATATAAACATTATGCAATGTTGATTATAGAGATTAAGAGAACATGCATAAAGTTTTTTATGTATATATATCCCTATTTTATGACCAACAAGCATAATCGAAATAGATGCATCAAATTTATTTTCAAAAGATTATGGTTTTAACCCATTCACATATAAACATTATGCAATGTTGATTATAGAGATTAAGAGAACATGCATAAAGTTTTTGAAAATGTTATGCATTAAAACTTTATAATATTTAAACAAAAAAAATCTATGCATAAACATTAAAAATTTAGGTCAAAATTTTGCAAAACCAAAGTTCTTGAAAAATCGATATCAATTGTTAAAGAGATATCAATTATTTTTTTTAAAACAATTTTGACTAAAAATTAATATGATGAACTAGAATTTATAAAACATTACCAAAATTTACTATGTTCATCATACAATATTTTTCAACATACATGAGATAAAACACAATTCAATATTTTAAAACCTCATGTATGCATAAGCTAAATGAGCAACCAATAATAACATTAAGTTTAGAGGTTACCCATTACCTTTTATGTGTGGCTTATAGTATCTTGAATATCATCATCTTTATCACAATTGCTCTCACACACCTACAAGAGACATTTAAGTAGATTTTGGTATCCAAATTGCTTGGATCCTTGAACATTAGTTTCAATGCCTCTTGTTCCTTTTGGAACCCATACTTGTTAATTTTAAATCGTTTTCCTTTCTTTAAAGGACAAGTATGTTCCTTATGACCATGATAATGACAATGTGAACATATTGCCATTATTGAACTAGATGAATTATTTAGAATGATCTCTTTTTCTCTTGTAAACATTCAGCTTATCTTTCAATTGAAATTTTTTTCAATACTTTCAAATTTCATTTTTGAGAGTTCTAAATCCTTCTTCAAGATTTCATTTTGATTTTCAAAATCCATTTTCATTTCTAGAAGAAGTTTGTTTAATTTGAAATTTCTTTTTCAAAGTTTTCAGATTTTATTTTGAAAGCTCTAACTCCTTTCTCAACATTTCATTTGATTTTCCAAGTCTTTTAGCTTTCAAAAGAAGATCATTTTTAGCAATAAATTTAGAAATTAATTATTGTATTTGGAGTTCATGGTCTCAAACTCCGAAAATAATTTATCATAAGCATCTTGTAACTCATTAAAAGATTTTGAATTTGATATATTTGAGTTAGAAGATACATTTGGCTCTGTGAGAGCTAAGAGACATCACTTTTATTGGTTCTTCTTCTCCTTGTCTCTATAGATCTCCTCAAGCTTATCCCACATTTTCTTGGCGTTTGAACAAGAAGAAACTCCTTTATATACATTAGGATCAATTGCACAACACAACATGTGCATAACCTTTGAGTTTTGTTGAGCTTCATTCCGTTCTTGAATACTCCACTTCTTTGCCTTCTTAGTAGGAGAAGAATATCATTTCTTGATTATCATCCAAGCTTCCATATCAAATGCTTTGATGAATCATCATACACCTCTTCCAATGACGATAATTTGTTCCATTGAAGTGTGGAGGCACGTCAATTGGTCTGGATTCTTCCATGGAGAATGAACCGGAAGTGGACGCCATCTTTATCAATTTAACTCTTCCCGGATCTACTCAAGAGGCGGTTAAACCTTCAAATGAGTTAGGCTCTAATGCCAATTATTGAGTTAATCGATTGACTGAATCGGCCAAGAGGGGGGTGAATTAGCAATAAAAAGTTTGGTAGAAGCTTTTGCAGAAAATTGAAAGAAATTGCACAGCGATTTAGAGTGGTTGGACTTTATCAACCAAAAGCTACGTCCACTACCTTAGCTATCCACACTAACTACCTTAGCTATCCACACTAAGGATTTTCCAACAAATTCACTAATTTGTTCTTTCTTTTGAGGCCAAAGAGATAACCTTACAACTCCCTCAAGAATATACCACAATTCTTGAGAACACTCTTTCCCAAAGAGAAATACAAATTTACAAACTTACAAGAAAAACCTCACAAGGCAAATATGTTTGCACAATTCTAGAACAAAGAAAGAACACTCAAGAATAAATACAATTGAGCACAATAAGTGTTCTTGAAAGAAAAATGAATTGAATGAAAAATAGGCTTGAAATGCTCAAACTTGAGGTTTGATGCTTCTCTTTGATCTCTTGATTCTAATTGCTTTGGTTCTTGTTATTGATCAATGGCTTCTAAGCTTGCTTAAATACACCTTGAATGACTTCTGAACGTTGGGGATGATTAGAGAAAATAATATAGCCGTTTTAGTGTGAAAACAATTAATAAAACAGTTTGGAGTGTGGGGGGAATCGGTACCCCATATGGGGAATCAGTACCCTAAGTGTAAAATTCAAATATTTCGACCGTTATACAAGGGGGAATCGGTACCCCCGGGGGGAATCGGTTTCCCTTCGAGCATACTGGAATTCTCGGAGCCAAACCATTCAGGGGGAATCGGTACCCCCCTTGGGGGGGGAATCGGTTTCCCTCTGAGCAATCTGGAATTTTTGGCTTTGAAATGGTTCGAAATACTTTGTAAAATGTTTTGAAATTTTTTTAAGATTAAAACTTAATTTTACACTTTGAGTAAGGATAAAAATGATCTTTGAAAGATTTGGAGTAATGTTTGATATTCGAATAATTATATCGAATATACTTAGAAAATCATTTGAAAAATCTTAAATTCATTTAACTTAATTTGTTATATCGAATATCAAAAGTTTTCAACAGATATATCATCATTTGCTTATGTGAATCTCTCGATGTCATCCAGCGCTGACAAATGTTCTGTTCTTCTTACGGACGGAGTTCGATCAACGACATATGAACCAATATCGAGGCGTACATTTCTTCTCAAGAAGCCAATTTTTGGTATTTTTTAGAAAGTAAGAATTTTTCCTCAAAAAAAATTCATATAGTGGATAGTAAAAAGCTTAAACCCCAAACCCCCATTTATAACCTCAATCCCAACTACTATAAATTAGGAAAATTCGACATGTGACTGTTGTTGTTGTCCATTGAGCAATGACTACTTTTTTGAATTCAAAGGAGGTGATGAATTATTTTTTTCATTTTTAATATTAAAATTATTTTTATAATTTTAATTAAAAAATTTAAACGAACTCATCAATTCAAGGTGATGAACCACTTTAATTCCAATAAATAAATAGCCCACGTGAGACTCACATCCATATCTATTAAAAATATATATCATCAAATTCGTCACTTCAACATAATAAATTCGTGAATCACTGTAATTTTTATTGTATTCTCCAAAATAAAAAAAAATGTGTGCCTATTGGGCTAAATAAAAAAGCAGGGTGCCCTATTGGGAAAAAAACCTAGAAATTCACAATCGTTTATAAACTTGGCAGCCTAATAAAGGAGATTAATTAAAATACAAAGCCTCAAAGGACAAGCGGGGAAGCACATTGTGGAAGCAAATCGCCTATGCGTTTAGTCCGTCTATGGAAGTAACTTGAAGCCGGATGTGAGATAGCAATTCGTAATATCCTTGGTATCAACTTTTTCTGCGCTATCGACACAAAGGTAGAGAATGATGTTAGAAAACAACATAATATGGTCCGATTTATAAAATTATTAAAAAATTCATTACATAAATTTAATATATGATTTATACAAAAAATGATAACAAATTTCATAGTACAAAATTATTTTAGTTTATAATAAAAATAATATTAATGTATATTGGATATCAATTAAATTTAAAAATACATATGAAAATATTATTTTAAGCAAAAGCATAAAAAATGTCATTAAAATAAAAAATATGATCGTCGCAGTGCTTACAGGATAATTCACAAAGCTTAGGACAATCTAAAATATCAATGTAACAATTCATGGTGTTCTTGTGATAGTATATGATGAACAATGATGTGATAGATGAATTGAATTGATCATTTGACTAATTTTGAAGACCTCATCGATTTTTAAAAGTTTGAGAACTTATTTAATATTTTAGAAAAAAAATTAAGAAATTATTTAAAATTAAAATATAAAATATAAATAATTATTAAGATATTCAATACACCAAATATAAAAATCAAATTATTGAAAAAAGTTCAGTTTAAAAACCATATTGAATGTACAAAATCTCAAGAGACCATATTGAATTTTTAATAAAAGTTTGAGGATAGGATAACGTTGATTAAATCAGTCTTGGTCAACTTACCTGTGTATTATGTCCATATTTCAAATGCCTAAGTCCATAGCTGATAAAATCAATAAATGTATAGCGAATTTTGTTTGGAATGGTAAGAACGAGAGGAATTCATTGGTTAAAATGGGATAATTTTGTGGGCCGAAATCGCATGGGGGTTTAGGTATATTCGATGTGAATTCTCGGAATCGAGCTTTGCTCAATAAATAGGTTATGGCGATTTAGTGTGGAAGAAGACACTTATGGAGAAAATTGTAATAACTAAGTATAATATGAGCAGAAATCGATACTTCCAAAAGCTGTTAACGTTAGGAATTTGTCATGGGTCTGGCGTAATTTAGTAAATCCGACAGTGGCTGATGAGGCTGTTTTTATTTCGGAAGTAAGTTGTGTGATGGGTAATGGCACTAAAATCGATTTCTGGACCGACAATTGGACTGAACTGCTTTCTTTAAAAGCATACTTTCCTAGAATTTATGCATTGGCAAGGAAAAAGCCGGTAAGATTAACTGTAACACCCATAACCCATATAATTATACTTATACAGATTATAGATGTCACTCGAATTTTAAAACCATTTCCCATTCAAAGTGATTTGAAATTTATTTTCTTAAATTGGTAAATGATTTATAAAAATATCATTTCATATGAATTATTTTTCGTTATAACAAATTTAATTCAAAAGATTTTTTATGAATAGTGAACAATGAACAGTAGGGGAATCGGTTCCTGTAGTAGGGAATTTGTACCCCTTAAGCAATCTGGAAATTTTCTTAAAATGTGGGTACTGTAACTTCAACAATATATATATATATATATATATATTATATTCATAAAATTTCCATTTGTTTCTAATTTGTTTAACAAAGTAAATAAAACATTAATAATTACATGCCACTAATAATTTCAACATTTCATATTAAGATGTCTTACTGATATTAATTACACTCCTCGATGCTTGATATCAACTTGAACTCTTTATTCCTACTGGCTTTTTACATACCGTGAAAATCATCACACACTAAGTATATACTTAATGAGGCAATTAAAACAATAGACATGCAACACAATTCATGCATGAATTTCCATGTCAAAATCAAATAAACATAATATAATAAAATCATTTTTATTCCACTATTATTGGCCACAATTCTCAATCTATGAGGAACCGTATAGGAGTCAAATATTGCACAAAAGTGCTAAGGTCGAGCATTGATCACCTAATAATGCACCATGGTGCTGAGGTCGGGTTTTAACTATGACTTGTACTATGTATCTTATTTGACACTATACTACTTAATTCTGCAGCTGCTAGACTATATAGCATGCCATTAATACCACTGAACCTCAATAACATATTTGCGCATATAGTCATCAATTAAATCATCCATGGAAACGTATAACCATGCATAATATTAGGGTAGTTCATACCCAAATAAACTTCCATATCAAATCTCATGTTGATAAAACAGTCGACTTCTCGCAAGTCTTCCAGATGATGTATAAAACATCTATGTACCATATCATGCATGTATTGCACTCACCTTGACACTTTATATATCCACAATATGTATGCCTCACTACGATCCACAATAACTCTTTTATACTTGATTTGCTTCAACACACTTAAATCACAATCTGTATAAAATCACAAATTCATAACAATACTTATGTTAGTATTGTACTAACATAAACACATCCCATAATATACTTGGAACTCATTTTTTTACCAAATCTTTAACACTTAATAATTCCTTTTATCAAGACATCAACTTTTCCAATTACATAAAATGGTTCTTCACCATTTTATCACTTTGATAAATCATAATCGAATATGTATCCTTAAACTACGTTTTCATAATTTTGCTCGATTTTGATTCGATTCAAGCATGAAATCAACTTGAAATCAACCTTTTAAATCTCTACAATCAAATACCAATAAACTTTCATCAGAACACAAGTTCTCCACTTATAATTAGCCAAATTTTACATAAAAATCTCTAGAAAGATTGAACATGTTTTAACCATAAATCAAGCTTGAAACGAATATACAACCTCTAATCATCAAGATTTATCATCAATTTCATGATCCTATCATGAACATAAACCCTTAGATTTGGATCTTTGAAATCTAGCAAGATTATAAAGAATACTTGTACCAAATGATAGCGTTTTTCACGTAGATCATTTTCTTATTTCACGGCATAACTCGAATTCCAAAGGAATTAGCTCAAAAATTGAAAATAAAATATTTTTCTTACCTTGAAAGCTTTCTCACTGAATATGCTGGAGAAGAACACTTTGGCATGATATTTTTTTATTGATATCATGCTTATCATCCTTTAAAACATTATTTAAATAATTAACTTAATTAACTTAAGAAAATACCAATATACCCTTAATATAACTTCATAATTACCATAAAACCTAGATACTTATCCTTATCATCATCAAATCAGATAAATATCAGCCTTATCATCTTTTAATAGTCAAAGATGAACAAATTAGTTTTCCACTTACCGTTTTGCCCTTGTAATTTCCAAAAATTATAATTCATTCACTTTAATCAAACAATCCAAATTGAACATGAAATTAAACCTTTAAATATTATTTCTCAACTTTTTAAAATGTGAAAATAATATTTTTATTACTTATTTTCGTGACCTATTTGTAATTTTTTCCAAAATTATTTTAATCCCTAAACTTTTCAAAGTTTATACTTTGATCACCAAACTTTACCAAATTTATAATTTGGTCACTAAATAAATCCATTTATGAAATAAATTCTTTTTGGGAAAAATCACCACTAAATTCCTTAAACTTTTCCCAATTTTTTTACTTTGACCATTAAACTTTCAAAATTTGCATTTTGGTCATTATCTAAATTTTTGGGGTATTACATTAGCGACTTTGGGCATTAGGTTTTTGGAGTTTGGGAATGGAAGATTGACGTAAGAAGATTGTTTTTTGCTTGGAAAATGGCAACATGGAATGATTTTATACAAGTTCTGAATAGAGCATTAAGTTCAGTTCAAGGCATGGATAACTAAAATGGTTAGGCTCAAAAGATGACTTATAGTCCTAAATCATTTTGCTCTAAGTTGGCTTGTTTTGGTAAGGTGGAAGAGCCAATTTGGGAATTGGTGTGGTGCAAATATATCCCTCCTAAAGTCTCGGCGTTTGTGGAAAGCTGTGCACAACAAGATTTTGGTAATTTCATAATTGGAAAAGCGCGGCGTCCCTTGTTTCGACCAGAATCTTTGTGTTTTCTGTAATCGAGAAAATGAAACAATTAATCATTTGTTGTGTCAATGTGAGGTGGTATGACAAGTATGACAAAGATGGTGTAGTGGAAGGTAAATATAATTTTTCCAATGAATGTTAGAGGATTGCTAGAAGTATAGAATAATCAAATCATTAGGAAAAATATTAGACAAATATAACATCCTCAATACCGGGTTAGTGACTAAATTGTAAAATTTTAGAATTTGGTGATTAAAGTAGAATAGTTGAATAGTTTAATGATTTATTTAAATATTTCCTGAAAGTAGTTAAATTATCAAATGAAGTAAAGGGCAAATTGGTCATTTGATATAAAAGATATTCCCCCCTTTAATAGGAGAGAAACACGTAGGGGGAAGAGAAGTAGCTAGAAAACTCTCTTCTTCTTCTTCTTTTCTTCTTCTCCAACGTGAAGTACCAAGTAAAGGTAAGTTTTCTAATTAGTTGATTATTTGTTGATTTAAAGTTTGGGTTTTGATCATTAGATGATAACTAAGCTTAAGGAAAGCTTAAGTTATCTTAAAATCAAAAGATAAAGGAGTTAGGGAAGATTAAAGATTTGGAGTTCTTGAGTGAAATCTTGAAATAGAGTGTATAATAAGAATTGGAAATTAGATTTGACTTGTCATCAATCTAATTAAGAGATATGAAATGTTAGAATTGGATTTAAAACATGTTAAAAATTGGGTATGATTCTTGATGTTCATAAAGAGGAGAGGATTTTGAGGTTTAAGATGAGATAAATGGATATAAATGAGTTTAAGAATGTATAGGTACGTTAAGAACATGAAAGGGGAGGAAACATGAAGTGTTGAAGCTGAAAAGAGTGAATTTCATGCTTAAAATGTGATTTTTGGGCAAAGAGTATTGGTACCCATTCAATAGGTATCGATACCCTCTTGAACGAAAAATTCCAGAATGGAATAAGGGTATCGATACCTTAGGGTGGGTATCGATACCCCCTTAAAGGAAAAAAATGGATTTTTGGTTCATTAAATTAGCTTAAGTTATTAACATCAAGTTATATGGTTTAGGCTTCTGATAATCGTCTCGAAAATTATGTTTATGTAGATATTGAGCCTAAACAAGTTCCGGAACAATCAAAGAATTAGGATCAAATCAAAGCAATGCAATGCTAAGGTGAGTGCAAATTTAATTGTACTTATATCGAACAAACATTGGCTTCCGATGAGCCAGTGATGGAGTTACCATGGTAAGAAGTGACTCCTAAAATGTTATTTGATTTGTGATTCTTATGTATGCATGAGTACATGAAAATGGGTATATGTTATTATATGAAATTATAATATAAGATATGTGACGAGATATGTGTAATACATGAAAAGGTGATATAAGTTGTGTAATAAACCAGGTGAATTAATATAAATAACTAGGAGAATAAATGGAAAGGTGAGATAAAATAATTAGTATTTACTTATAAGGTAATAAGATTATATGAATAGATAGTATTGATAGGGCATAAGACTACATGTCTATCTTTTAGAGTAATAAAGTGATATATGTGATGTATGAGAAACATATAAGAATAAGAGATGACATGATTTGTATGATGTATGAATTCATGAGTAAAGGCATGTGTGAATATGATTTGTATGCATTATAAGTCATGTGAACATAAGAGAATAGAGCATGAATTATATGATATGAGATACATGAGAAAATGTACATGTAATATGATAATTGACATGAACTACGTGAAAAGAAATTACATGATTACGGGTATATGTGAACGAAGCTATGAGCTTATATGAATATGTGATATGTTTATATGAATATGTAAAATGATAAATAATAATTCTCATGTTATATGTCATGAGGGCTAGAGGTATAGTTGGCATGCAAAGAGTCGAGGGTTCATAGGTCTTTCGGGATATACAGAGGTCATTCGGGACATACATAGGCCATTCAGGACAAATTTCATATGCCTCTCAATGGGACTTATACGAGCTGTGGTGACAGCATAAGTGCACAACCTCATGTACTCGAATACCTTAAGTTCTCAGTAATGTACATGGGCCCATAAAAGATATCAAAAGTGGTTGTATTATTATATGATGTTATGTGTGTTTCTTTGTGAAATGATATATGAGTTACATGATATACAGAAGTGAAAGGTATAAGATCATATGATAAATGAGTTAATGATAATGGTAGAGATCATGATAATGAGGTTGATGTTGATAATGATGGTATATATATATATGCATGTATGCCTTTTGTTATGTGAAATATTCTATGGTTTTATTCTATGTTTTATATGCCTCACTAAGTCAACGACTTAGCGTGTGATTGTTTCACGCGTAGGTTCCGAGAAGAGGAAGAATGATAAAAGTTAAGCAAGACAGGTCAGTTCTCCTTTCCAAAGATCAGATCAGAAAATTAAATAGTATGTATTTTGTAATACTGATTGTGGTTGGCATGTAAATAAAGAGTTGAATTCAATATGCTCTAATTGGTTTTGTAAAATCATATGATTGAGTTTTGTAATGTTTTAAACGTATTTAAGTAAATGGTAATTGTTTAGTGATGAAAGATTAACTTTTTATGAGTCTTATACATGTTGACCAAAATTACTGTAGTAAGGGTATCGATACACTATAGTAGGGTATCGATACCACTGTAGCATTCTGGAAAATTTTAGCATTCGGTACTGTTCACCACTATTCATGGTATTGTTCATTACTGTTCACAGTATTGTTCATACTGTATAGTACTATTCATAAAATGTTTTTCTTTAAATTTGAATAACGAACATAATTCAACGATATATTATCGTATTTTCTTAATACAAGTCCAAACGTTTTATTATTTTGTAAGAATATGGTTTCAAAAAGTCAATGTGATATATCATACTCGTATCCGGGTCGGTACGGGTTTTCGACCAAAATTTTGTGTTTTCTGTAATCGAGAAAAGGAAACAATTAATCATTTGTTGTGTCAATGTGAAGTGGTATGGAAAGTATAGCAAATATGGTGTAGGGTGTGGAAGGTAAATATAGTTTTTCCAATGAATGCTAGAGGATTGCTAGAGGTATGGTATAATCATATCATCAGGAAAAATATTAGACAGATTTGGCAATTGGTTTTTTTTTTGGAATAATATGGAAAATATGGATATGCAGAAACAAATCAAGGTTTAATGGTACTTCTCTTTCGGTGGACCAAATTTTCAATTTGTTTTGTTGCAGATAGGAGTGTGGACGAATAATTTATGGCCGATACTGATTCCTGTTGTTCAAGATTTCGTTCGCAGCCCAGAGTCCGTTATTCTTGGTGAACGTAGGTAGAAAACTAAGTTGATGCTTTGAGTTTTGTTGTATGTTTAATGCAAGATTTGTTGCAATGTTTTATTGGTAATGTTTTGTTGTATTTTAGTGTACAGTCTGTTTTCAGTACCAGGTTTTTGCTTTCATTTTCCATAGGCTAGTCACTTGAGGATAGGTGGCTTTCTGTATCAGTCCATCTATGGTTTTGTTTTAGGGAATATGATGGTTATGTAAGAATAATTATCCAATGGTGTATTTTTCTTCTTACTACCTCAAGGTACACTCTTTTTCCTCCATTTATGTTTAGTGAGGTTTTTTTAATGATGTTCTTGAGATGGTGTACTTTGTTAATGATTCAATACAAAGTACCTTCTTTCAAAATAAAAAAAAAAAGTTTGAGGGTTTCAAATACTATTAAGTAAAAAATTGTTGTTAGAAGTATTTGAATCCATGTAAACTAAGTTAAAATTTTAGACCTCGTGTTTTTCTATTTTCAAAATAATTTTAATGAAAATATTGGAAATATTTTTTTTATGTTTTTATATTTTCACTCATTTTTATTTTTCAGAAATCATATCATAATTTTACAATCAAACAGGATTTATTCAAAAAAAAAATTCTCTTAAAAAATGAAAATAACTTAAATTTGTTAGAACCAAACCAACATTTACATAATTTTGTGTAATTGTTTTTACATAATATAACTCTGACCAGGCAAAGTTAATCCGACTCCGAGCTATGACTGTTGGAGCCCAATTTGCAGCGCCGGTTAATTTCTACTCTGTATACAGACGGCTAAAAGCTATTTGTGAAAGGCGTACGCATCCATCTCAAAGTAAAGCTAAGGGTGACTGTTTTCTAATAGAAGTCATCATGAGCGTTTATTGAAATCAAAATCTAAATATAACTAATGCTAGATTAGATGATCAATTTAAAAAAGAAATGATTTGAGGCACATTCATGGCAGGCTTAAGGAGTGGGGATGACTAATCGTTCTATTACTTAATACAGTATATGGGTTGGCAAAGGGCTGGATCAAACTCGTAGTTCCTTGTAACTGTGCATTAAGCAACTGTTTGGTCATATAGTAACCTTTTCTCCACTAATTCTTTAAGCCATCCTTCCTGGGCTTCAAGAATACTTTAATAGCATGACAGGGAAGGGATGATCCCTGAATCGTTAAAACCGAATATAATACAAATTTCAGATCAAGAGATGTGAAAGGGTTGGGTCCTCCATGATTTAGCAAATCCCACCTGCGTATATCAAACAATATAAAAAATGACCAAAAATATCAATTTCATATATATAAAAACAGAAAAAGTAGTTGATGTTATCCTTTCCAGAGTCAATAAAACGTGCTTCGTATTCGGAACCCCCAATAATTTGTCAATCTGTCACTAATTGAAGTGGCAACTCCATGTTATATTGGTGTTTATACATTATAGGGTAAACTATGTTTTTTCAGCATTAAACTTTAAACATCATATACAACCCCAGTCTAAAAGCTTTTACAATCCGTGTTGCCTGCTGTTTTGACCCATTGGTTGCAGTTTCACGACGGCATTGAGGGGAGAAACCATTAGTTTTTGGCGAATGCCGAGACATCTGTGGCTATTTCTCTGGTTACGCGACACATCATTAGGCGTCCGGCACACTATTCAACGCGTCCCTCATTTTTTTTAACCCTACTTTTGGAATTGCCTTCTCAATCTCAACTCGCCCAGCTATTCATATAATAATGTTATAAGTTGGAGTGTTCAAATCTAATCCGATCTAAAAAAATAACTGAAAATTGATCTAAAAAATCGATAACCGAAAAAAACCAAAATCGATTTAGTGTGTTTGATTTTTTTTTACAAAACCAATTGGTTCGGTTCGATTTCAGTTTTGGAAATCCGGAATCGATCCAAACCGAATCGAACCGATATCTATTAAAATGAAATTTTCCATATTTTTGTCTATAGAATCTGAAAAATATAAAAATTATGAAACACTTTTAGGATTTCGTTGTAGCCTATTTGGTTAGGATTCTCAACGCTCACCCGAGAGACCTGGGATTAAGTCCCGGCAATGGATTTTTTTTTAATAAGTATTGATGATAGTATGCAGCAACATTGGAATCAGCCATGCTTGTATGGTTGTGGAGAGGGAAGCTTGATTGAATGATTCATTGAACACGCTAGCCGTTCTAAAAACCTCGTTACTTTTTCAATTTTCATCTAATTTACTACCTCTTCAAGACAGGGAAACTAAAGCCATTTATAAGCAGAGGCAGAGGAAAAGAAGAATTGGAGAGTTCACTGAATTGTATTAATCGACAAACTGGCCTATGTAAACATTTATTTCTAAACATTTTAATGGAAATATGATTCTCAAGTATTGTGTTTTTTCCTGCACATTGTTTTTTCATCAAGATTTTTTTTAAAAACATCCAAACCGATCAAAACCGAATCAAATCGCACTTAATTGTATCGGATCGGATCGGTGATTTTTTTTAGAAACATCCAAACCGCAAACATTTATACTTTCGGATCGGATGAATTTTTAATCAAAAACCGATCTAAACCGACCGCGAACACCCCTAGTTATAAGATGAATCATACCATATAATACAATTAGAAAATGTTCCCACTCTTCCAATTAATTGGGACCATTTTTTATTTGCTACTATTATTCTACTTGCTTTACAAAACCGCAATATTTTCTATAATTATTAATATATTAAAATCATATACTTTTAATCTCACAAACATAGTACAACATATATTTTTAATTGAAACTTTGAAATTAAAATTAATAAAATTGAACTAAAAAGTTAAAAAAAATCACCTAGTATTAAAGAATATTTTTTATGGGTAAACTACATATTTAGTGCTTAAACAATCAGTTTTAATCTATTTTAATGTTTAATTTTTTTTAAATTACCCCTAACATTTAATTTTTTTTAATTTTAATACCTGTTAAAATTTAATATTATTTTATTTAAAAAATTAAAAAAAATAGATATTAAAATAAATTAAAATTAATAATTTAAATACTAAACCTATTAAAATTTTAATAACGAAATATTAAAATAAAATAAAATAAAAATCAAACATTAAATATGATTGAAGAGAGAATTTAAATACTAAAATATACTAAAATTAATAATTTAAGTAATATACACTCAACCCTTGTTTATTTTATTTTGGATGAAAAATGGTAATCATCATTTAAACACTAATATAAATAAATAAGTGAGGAGGTAAGAAAAAAGATGCGAGTTTGTTGACTTTGTTGCATGCCCATGTGAACATGGATAGATATTAAAACAAAGCCGCTTTGCCCATACCATTTCTCTTTATTCCCGACGCTTCACAGTCTCTCTCTCTCTCTCTCTTCCATGACAAATTAAGCAACAAATACAAAAGAGATTCGGAAAGTTGTCCAAAGCCTCTTCCCTTTTCTCTGTAAGTTCTTTACTTCATCTTTCGCACTAATCTTCTTCTTCTTCTTCTGCTACTGCCTACTACTACTACTATTTTTAAAAAAAAAAACAAATCAATTACCGAATCGGGAGTTTTCTGGGTTCTGGAAATTGAGATCGGCCTTTAGGTTATCACATGTCTACCAGCGTACTACTCAAATGATTTTAGAGATTTGTCACATCCTCTTCATGATATTTATGATGTAGAATCTATCAGATTCTGTTCTTCTATTATTCCTATCGAATTATTGATTAACCGCATCAATCAACGCTTTTGAGTGATACCATTTCTATCCCATTTGGTTCTTCTGGTTATCCATATCCGTCCCAAAAACTTGTCCTTATCTTGCTTCCATTTTTTTTGTATTTTTGCGAGTAAATTAGTCTTAGAATGACGGAATGCATCGAAACACAGCTGGATGTCTTCTCTCAAAGTTGCACAAACAATTGAATTACTAATAGTCTTAATTTTCCTTTGAAATCAGAGTACAACTCAACTGACGCTAATAATGCGCGTGCTCTCTCCTTCTCATGCTATAGCTGGAGTCCATGCCCCATTTGATACTATGGAATGGAACAAATCAATTGAATCATTCATTTTATCAGCTATATACATGTGCAAATACTAAAACTCTACTGGTAGTGTAATAATGTTTAAGTATTGTAACCCTATACTTTTATTTACAAGTACTAATTTTGTTGTTATGTAGGTTGGATACTGATTTGCACTGTTTCTCTGAACCCAGGTTTTTTTTATACCCGATACTGATCGGTGATCAGCATACTCTAGCCAGCTTCCAAGATGGCAAATTCTTCAGTACGAAATTAATCTGTTCCTTTCCTAAACATACTTCTTTCGTTAGCTTACTTAACTATATCTACAGCTATCATGTCTAGGTTCCTTTATCTTTTACCCTTTGTATGATAGCAAGCTTTTATCATAGCATTTTCCACTTCTGAATTTCTTATTACAATATGTATGTAATATCCTCTACTTCTAGCCTAATAATCCAAGCTCAATTTCAACATACTTATTCATGTATGATTATAGTCAAGATAACAACATAAGCTATGTAGTGGGAATCATTAATACAAAATGTTCTTGCATTCTGATGCCACCAATTAATTCTTTATTCATAAAAAATATGCTAGTCTATTGCTAAAGCAGCACTTTTCCTATTCAGAGAGATTTTCTTAATTTGTTCAAATAACTTTTGAAAAATATCATTATCGATTGTGCAGTGAAGATGTTATATGTTTCTTAATTTTGTTTTTTCCCCTCCATTTTAGGGTCATTTAACTAAAAGTAATGAAGAGACTTGAATCCAGAAAGTCACATTCATGGTGGTGGGATAGCCCTCAGCCCAAGAATTCAAGGTGGCTAGCAAAAATGTTGAGGGTAAGTTCTAAGGAAGGTGCTGCTATAATCCAACCCCCCCCCCCCAAACAACACCCACACCAAATTCCTTTCCAGAATTCAGGCAACTAATCAATTTGAGTTGAAGCTAAGTAGTCATATACCATAGCGGTGGGTGTTCTGTTTCTTCTCCAGTACTGGCACTTGGTACCAGTGTGTTTTCTGTATACCATTTCAGGTTTATCGTTATTTTTTAAAGCATATATATATATCATATAGAATACAAATACCTCAATTACATACCTATAAATATATTATATTAAAATAGTCTAAAATTATTAAATAAGTTAATGCAAAAAATAAAAAGAGTTAAGATATAAAGAATTAGAAGTTGGTTTAAATATTAAAACCTTTTACCAACCGGTATCGACTGAATTTAACCAGAATGGTACTTGAATTACTTGGTATGGTTTAAGATCGGTACTGTTACAGCATTGACTTTTATGGTGGATGACCATAAGATTATAGCAAATACTTCCAAGTTCCACATGCCTTTTCTTGTGTCCTTGTCACAACTGAAATTCATAGGCGATTTAAATCTTAATTCTTTCCTGGTTCGCCGAGTGTCTTTTCATTCTTGTATGCATGTCAAAGGTAAATGTTGTAGGTGTTTTACATCTTCTTGAGCTGAACAGTTTTGTTACAATGTTTAGATGCTTAATCTATCTTTTGGGTGAAGCAAACACATGTTTAGGTTCTTAAAGAAGCAAAAAGTTACTAAATGAGAAAGCAGGGTAGCATACTATTAATCGTTTCCGCTGTTATCATGGTTCTGGTGCTTTCTCTTCTGCATCTTATAGAGAATTTTGTTCTGAAATCAATAAAATTCTGGAAATGTCAAACAGAAAATAACATTAAGATGTTGACTACAGAAATGGATCGTAGCGTCAAGCAGATGCTGAAGCTGATTGAAGATGATGGAGATTCATTTGCAAAAAAGGCTGAGATGTATTATCAGAGGAGGCCAGAACTTGTGTCTCACGTTGAGGAGTTCTACCGCTGCTCGCTCTTTGGCAGAGCGTTATGACCACTTGACAGGAGAATTGAGGAGGAATATTCCTCAAAGGGAGATAGTCACATGGAAATCCAAACTGAATACAGAGAAAAGAGAGGTTTCCAAGCTGCAGGATAGAATTGCAATGTTAAAGAATAGTTTATCAGACAGGGATCATGAGATCCGGGATTTGAAGATAGCTGTATCTGATGCTGAGCAGAAGATTTTCCCCGAAAGGCTCATATCAAAGCTGAAATATCAAAATTGTTGGAGGGACGAATTTGTTTGGAAGAACAGCTCAGGGATTGGGAAGCACGTGGCCGGTCCTTGGAGGAGGACATCAGAAAAGCTGTGAATGATAAAAGAGAATCAGAGGAGACGCTTCGTGGTGAAATTGAGCATTTAAGACTGGAGATTGCTGAGAGAAGCGATTGCATTAAAGTTTTGAATGAAAACCTTGAGACTTTAAAAGCTGAGAGGGATGTGCTTGAGAATAATATTGTATCACTCAGAGCAGAGATTAGTTCTAGGATAATCAGATTGTTGAAATGGACAAGCATCTCCAAGAATTAAATGTGGAACATGTGGAGCTAATTGCTAGCGCTGAAGGAGCAAATAAATTGGTGGAGGAACTGGAATCAAAAGCCAAGGAACTAGAGGATGTGATTGAGAGGCAAAGAATCAAGATACTGGAGGGAGCAGAAGAGAAAAGAGAAGTTATAAGGCAGCTTTGCTTCTCCCTTGAGCATTACCAGGATAGGTATATTGGCTTCGGCAAGCATTTATGGGCCAAAAGAGAGTAACAGTTTTGACAACATGAATATGCAATGCTACAGAGCACCATTTCGTTTTACTTAGTTCAATTATTTTGTTTTGAGTGAAGTATCTAGATTATCGCACATGTCCCTGAAGGTGCCTTTGTCATCTCCTGCGTGTTTAATGATAGTACAGTAAACAGAAGTTCCATTTTAGATGGAATATCACAGGTTGCTCACAATGCTAGCGCCAAGAAGATGCTCGGAATGTCGGATCCGGTTGCATTTAAAATATGGCAGTTCTGCATTGTAACTTTCCGCTTTGTAGACTCCTTGGTCAAATCAAGCGGCTCCTTGCTTACCATGCTCGCACGTACCCGTGGCTTCATTGAGGAATAAGTCATTCCCTTTTGTGTGATTTAAGCTTTGGTAGTCCTTGCTCTCACTTCTGTCCTGTTTGCCCGTAACTGAATCAAAATAATTAGTTGATAATATATAGACATAATGTAGTACTGCATCCGCCCTATCTTCGCATATAATAATCACATACATTGTAGTTCTCCCACCCTCCACAAGGTTCAGCTTAATCGTCCGTTTATTTCTACAGTACGTAATCAGGTAATAATCTATACGAGTAATATGTATATCATCATTCCATCGGTTTGGGTTCAACACAGTTCTTGTTGTCTCCTATTTAACCAAACGTTCAACTATTTTTTTGGTCACTCAATTTTACCCATATTTTTGTTTTGATCACTCACTTTAAAAATGCTCAGTTTCATCACTAAACTTTAAATTTCATTTGTTTGGCGACAATCGGATTAAGATTCAACTGGTATTTAAGGTTTTTATGATTTGATTAATAAGTGCTTATAACGAAATAATTATTTCATTATGTTTTTAAAGAAATCAGTCACTTTCATTGAATTAGAGAAATTATATACTGTTGTAGGATAAATAACTTGTTACCAAGCCAATCAGTTGACATAAATCCCGAGTTTCATCATTATACAACTCTTATTTCCTTTAAAAAGATTATATATTATTATGTTCTTTTCTATAAACCCAAAGGAGTGGAATGGGTCTTTGTACCCATATATGCGTGTATTTATATCCATGGTTTATAGATTTAGGAGTGAATATTACGATCACCATATTCTGAGTTTGGAATACCGTAAATTCTCTGAAGAGATGTCCTCGACTGCAAGGAGGAGGCTTCAACTAGCATCTATCCTGAAGTTAAAGCGTTGGCCCCTCCTGTCTCATCAGTTACATCATGTGATATACTTTTTGGTACAAGTGTGGGTCGTTCGATCCTATAATCTCATCTTGTGGACCCTCCACCTGGCACATTTAGGCTACAACTGCTTTGGATTTTGCCAACATCACGATTTCTACATGTAAAAATAAACAAAGAAAACACAGTACTACACGAGACAGACACACGAGCTTGAAGTTGGCCAACCGGTACTCCTTTTTTATTTTATTTAAAAAGGGTTATGTTGGAGTGTCATTGTCTCAAAGCAATTTTTATTTGCTTACTCAATCCTCTTTAGTTCAGCCTTAGCTATTGGAATTAGCTCAGACTCGTACCTCTCTCTCAACCAACTCCACCTTTCCTAATTTCTTTTTCAATTTTTGGTGCAGAGACTTCATTTTCTGACTATGAAAAGATTTTTATCTTCAAAAAGGTTAGTGGTGACAATGTGGTTAGAGATAGACGGTGAATAATGTGGTTAAAGGGGAGATAGAGTGGAGCTTAGACCTGGTGGTATGCTCGTTCAGAAGAGGAACATGGGGGCTGCTTCCTCTGCTCCTATGATCAAGATCAAGTTTCCTATGGTTCTTACCACCATGATATAGCTCTGCCTGCTCAATCCACTTTTGGTAACCATTTCTCTATATTTTCTGTCTCATGCCTGTCTTCCTTGAAATTCTGCCCAAGGTTAGCATAGTGGTTTTTGTTTTGAAAAGAGTAGTTTGCATGGTACTTTTTATTCTTTTAGCAACTTTTGATTTTCGTATTCAGTATTTGATTAAAATGGTATGTTAACTTGAGGAAATTTTGATTGTTTATTTTTGTTTCCGTACATAGCTTGTTGGCCTTGACATTTGCACAAAGTTACTGCTTCGCCATCATGTTCGTGTTATACAACAGGGTACTAGATTATGGGTTCATGAGGGTGTTTGGTTGTCGTTGCTTCCTTTATTTACGACCCTATCAGAATCACAAATTAAGCTATAGATATCAGCCATGCACTTTTCTTGGATAATCCTCAACACAAGAATATCAATGCATGGCGCCAGATGGAAGAGTTTATATTTCCAGGCATGTTGTTTTTATGAAACTTGTTTTTCTTTCGCAGGTGAATGCAAGTGAGACACACTTGTTCGAGACATTGAACAAGGATCTGATAAAGTTCTTCTTCAGTTTCTTGTTGTTGATGTGCAGGAGAAGTATGCATGGAGTCGACCACAATGCACAAAAATCAAGACGAGTTGGCGGTTGGTCCATATGATACTAAATGTAACTGTTTCTCCATAAAATAGTATGGGAGATTGTGCCACTCCCTTGTCTCCTATGCCCAGTAAGCAACAGAATCCTATATCTAGTTAGAAACAAAACCCTATGCCTAGTTTTAGCCACAATTCAGGTAACGAAGTGTTGACTCTCAATCAGTGGATTATGGTTCAAAAATTAGAGGACAAAATGAGATGGCTGTTGAGGATAGTCATGTGACTGAAGCAGTTTAAAGTCTTGCGGCTCAGAGTTCAAGAGGTGATAGACCCACTGACTACAGTTCCCATGACTGGATTTCCTATGCTTAATAGGATCAAACATGGGATTTTCAAACCAAATTATATTTGTTGATTCATAAAGATGTTGAGAAGGAACCAGATACAGTAACGAGGCACTTCAATCTCCTCATTACAAAGTCGTTCATGTTGAGTATGAAATCTTGGAAAGAAATAATACTTAGACATTAGTTCCCTTGCCCAAAGGACGATTAGCTGTAGGTTGTAAGTGGTTGTTCAGAGTTAAAAGAAATGCTAATGGAACTATTGAGAGATACAACAACCCCAAGTGTTCGAGAAACAGGTATTGGATGATTATATGCTTGTTTGTAAGCTGCAAAAGTCTTTGTATGGGCTTCGAAGAGCACCACGAAATTGATTTTAAGGTTAAGAAGCTATGTTCTTGACATAGGTTTTAAGAGCTCACCAGTAGACAACTCTTTTTTTGTCAAGAACAAAGGTGGAAAGATGACATATATCTTAGTACATGTAGATAATATTATCGTCACTGGATATTAGAGTAACTACTTGTTACACGTGTGTAACATCCTCTATATCGGGTTAGTGATCAAATTGTGAAATTATAAAATTCAGTGACCAAAGTAGATAAATTGAATAGTTGAAAGATTTAATGGGAATGTTTTGTGTAGGATCAATTAACAAAGAAGGAGGAACTAAAGGGGTAAAGGAGTCTTTTAATAGGGGAAATAATTAAATATTAGATGAGGATATTTAAATCCACGTGGAAGGCAAATGAAGAGAACAAAAGTTTCCAGATTTCTCTTCTTCTTCACTTCTTCTTCTCCATCGAGAGACCAAGCTAAAGGTGAGTTTTATTGTTGATTAAATTCTTGATGAATTTAACGTTTCTTATTGATCCTTAGTTGATAACTAAGCTTAAGGAAAGCTTAGATTATCTTAAAACCATAAGATGCGGAGAATATGAAGAATCAAAGAAAGGAAGTAGAAAAGTGAAATCTTGGATTAGAGTTCCTAATAAGAATTAGAAGTGGAATTTGACTTGTCATAAAGTTATCTAAGAAGTATGAGGTGTTAGAATTCAAATTAGAACATGTTGGAATTTGGGTTAGATTCTTAAATTCTACATGGAGAATTGGATTTTTAAGTTTCAAAAGTATGGAATGGATAATAATTAGTTTAAGTAAGAGTATAAAAGTTAAGGATATATAAAGAGGGGAAATATAAAGTGTTAAGTAGACTAAGAAGAGATTTTCGTGCTAAAATGACAATTCTGAGCAATGTGCATCGATGCACATTCATTGTGCACCGATGCATCGATGATAAATCCCAGAAATTGTTTAAGGTGCATCGATGCACATGCAGTGCATCGATGCATTAATTTAAAAAGAAAACATCGAATAGGATTTATGCATCGATGCATAAGGAGTGCATCGATGCATAAAGAGTGCATCGATGCATAAAGAGTGCATCGATGCATCCCCATTAAATACAAACATCGAATAGGATTTATGCATCGATGCATAGTGTAGTGCATCGATGCATACCTCCATTAAAAGATGAAAATGGCTTTTCTTTTAGCCTAAGAAATGATAGTTTAGAATATATTAATTAGTATACTGATAAGTATCAATGAATTACTATGTAGATATCGAGCCTAAACGAGTTCCGGAACCATCAACAAGTAGGATCAATCGAGGGAAAGACAAAGAAATCTAGGTGAGTGCATATGCATAGCATGAATATGTATTTTATTCAGTTCTAGACTTGTGATAAGTATAGATTCAATATTTTGATACATGATAGTATTTCATATTATGATATATGACATGAATCCATACCATATGCATTATGGGACATGAATATGCAAGAAAAGTTATATGAGTTATGTGATAAAGGTATGAAAATAATATGTCTATTTGATACAAATAAGATAAATTGTGAAAGCCCATGTTATGTAAATGAGAACTATAGGTATAGTTGGCATGCCAAGGGTAGAGGGTCTATGTGGTCCTTCGGGACATATATGTATTCTTTGGAACATGTGTGAGGTCTGGTGAGACACATACTTGATCCTTGGCATATGCATATGATTCTTAAGGAATGATATGTTGTCCTTCGGGACATATGTATTCTTTGGAACATATGTGAGGTCTGGTGAGACACATACTTGATCCTTGGCATATGTATATGATTCTTAAGGAATGATATGTGGTCTTTATGGACATTATTATATGGCACTACGGTGCAATTCTACGCGGCACTCCAGTGCAATTCTACTGGCACTTAGGTGCAATTATATGAGCTGTGGTGAAGCATAGTGCACAACCTCACAATACTCACATACCTTAGGTTCTCTGTATGGTACCATGGGCTAATGAACTTACTAAGGCGAACTTATGAATGTGAATTTGATAAGTATATGTGTAAGAAACATGGTTCTGGTTATTGCATTTTACATACATCTTATCATTGCAACCCATCTTATTTTGGCAATTACTTTATATTTATCGATTATTATTATATTACCTCACTAAGTCGATGACTTAGCGTGTGAGTGTTTAACACGTAGGATTCGATAAAGTAGACGATCGAGGTTAAGCAGCTGGACAACATTACTCCTGCAACTATCAGATCAGAAGCAACTTAATCAGTAGGTCATTTTGTTATGAAAATTGATGTTGACATGTAACTAAAGAGTTAAGTTGTGTATGCTCTGAATATTTTGGTAAACTTATATTACCATATGTATATTATTGTATTTTTCGTAATATAAGTTCAAATATTTTGCTATTATTTGTAATGAGTTATGTTTTAAAAGTCAATGTAATATCTCTGACTCGTATTCGGGTTGGATACGGGTTGGGGTTGTTACATTTAATGGTATCAGAGTTATGGTTTAGCCGATTCTAGGCATAAACCAGAGTCTATAGAGTCTTTAAATAGAATACATGCCAACAAATAGTGAGAACTTCTGATCTGGTATAATATGAGTATGTTGTTTTGCTAATAGAACAATGTGTTTATTCTTATTAGATGTCCGAATATAATAGCTCCCGAAGTGAAGCGGGAGAAGATAGGCCTGCTGAAAGCAGTAATTCACCTGCCCTGGCCAAGCAAGGTGAAGAATAGGCATCTCAAGGAGTGCCTGTACAAGATCAAGATATGTTCTTCAGAACGTTAGACGCTATTCTAACGCGTCTTCAACCTCCTGCTCCACCAACTCAAAGGATGAATGTAGCAAAAGAGTTGAGAGGTTTAGGAGCTCCCGAATTTAAGGGAGAAACTGAAGAAGGCCCGGTTGCGACAGATCTTTGGTTAAATGATTTAAAAATCATGTTGGATGGTCTCCACTGTTCTGAAGTGGAGAAGTTAGATGGAGCTGTCTCGTTGTTGAGGGGTCAGGCGAGAATATGGTGGACGAACGTCACCCTGAGGATGTCCAGTGACCAATTGACTTGGTCTTTATTCTTAGATGAATTTAAAAACAAGTACATTGGAGATCAATTTATTCCACAGATGAAGCAGGAGTTTTTGAATTTGAAACAGATGAACTGCTCTGTATATGAGTATGAATAAGAGTTCAACAAGTTGAGTAGGTTTGCATCCGAGCTTGTGCCTACTGAAAAAGAGGCTTGTGAATGGTTTGTGAAGGGTTTGCGCCCTAGATTGAAAGAGATGCTGATAGTATTGAATTTGTCCTCGTTCCAAGAGGTGATCAATCGTGCCAAGGCTCTTGAAAGAGCTCAGAATGAGAGATTTGAGGATTTTAGAGTTCAGACATCAAAGAGAACGGGTGCTTCTTCTAGCTCAGCACCATCAAAAAGGGGAAGAGACTCAGGATTTCGATCATAAGCTAGATCAGAATCAGTTGCATCGTCTGCTAGGGGAGCAAGTCAGGCAAATCCTAGACAGACGCAGTCAGTGGGATCTGGTGTTGAGAGATCTACTCCGAGTCAAGCGAGACAGTGTCAGTACTGTGGGAAAAACCATTATGAGGCTTGTCGGATGGCTGCTGGGACTTGTTTTCGATGCGGAGATGCCGGACATTTTATCCGGGATTGTCCATTGATGGTTGGTGAGCCTGAACCATCTGAAAGAGTTGGTTCTTCCTCACAAAGAGGAAGAGGCAGAAGGAACCCGTCTGAATTCTTGCTCAACCTGAAGTTCGGTCAACTGCACGGTGTACCATCTAAAGACAAGTGAAGACCGTGATGACCCTGATATTATAGCAGGTACTTTTCAGCTGTACGATAAATTAGTATTGGTACTGATTGATCCGGGTTCTAATTATTCTTATATTACAAGTAAGTTAGTAAATGAATTGAGGATTCCCTTAGAAGCTACGAGTAATGAGATTATAGTAACAACTCCTTTAGGCCATAGTGCTCGGGTGAATAAAGTCTGTAAGGGGTGTCCCATAAAGGTTCAGGGAATTGAATTCCCTGCTAATCTGATGGAATTACCCTTTGACGAGTTTGAAGTGATTCTGGGAATGGATTGGTTGTTCTGTTACTATGGAGATATTAATTGCAGATTGAAAAAGGTAACCCTGAAAAGTCCATGAGGAACATAGATAAGTGTGAGCAGTGAAAAGTTTAATCCCTTAGCAAATGTAATGTCAGTAATGTCAGCTAAGAAGCTATGCTACAAGGATGTCAAGGATTTCTTGCAAATGTGATAGATTTAAGAGTGATAGAGAAAGGGCTAGATGAGATTCCAATAGTTCAAGAATTCCCTGAAGTTTTCCTGGCTGAGTTTCCAGGATTACCTCCAGATAGAGAGGTAGAATTTCAAATTGAAGTAATGCCAGGAACCGCTCCAATTGCAATAGCACCTTATCGGACGGCTCCGAAAGAATTGCAAGAGTTAAAGAATCAATTGCAAGAGTTGTTAGGAAAGGAATTTATTCGACCAAGTGTATCACCTTGGGGAGCTCCGGTGTTATTTGTTAAGAAGAATGATGGATCAATGCGTCTCTGTATTGATTATCGACAGCTTAATAAGGTGACCATCAAGAACAAGTATCCCCTTCCGCGCATTGATGACTTGTTTGATCAAATAAAAGGAGCTTCGGTATTTTCGAAGATCGATATATGTTCGGGTTATCATCAATTGAAGATTCAGGAGAAATATATTCCGAAGATGGCTTTCAGAACGAGATATGGTCATTATGAATTCATCGTAATGCCATTCGGAGTAACGAATGCACCAGCTGCTTTCATGGATCTCATGAACAGGATTTTTTAGCCCTATTTGGACCAGTTTGTTGTTGTCTTTATTGATGACATACTGGTTTACTCAAATTTCATTGAAGAGCACAGCGCACATCTGAGGCTAGTTTTGCAAATTCTCAGGGATAAAAATCTCTATGCGAAATTGTCCAAAATGTGAATTCTGACTAAACGAAGTAATTTTCTTGGGGCATGTGATCTCGGCAGTTGGGATTAGAGTGGACCCTCAGAAGGTTAAAGCTATAATGGACTGGGAAGTTCCAAAGAATGTATCTGAAGTTCGGAGTTTCCTTGGACTTGCCGGTTATTATCGAAGATTCGTTAAGAATTTTTCGATGATAGTGTTGCCTTTAACAAAGATGATGAGAAAGAATGTACCGTTTGTTTGGACTTCTGAATGTCAAGAAAGTTTTGAAGCTTTAAAGAGAATTCTGACAGAAACTCCGACATTGGTTCAACCGGAATCTGGCAAGAATTTTGTAGTATACAGTGACGCATCCCATAACGGGTTGGGGTGTGTATTAATGCAAGAAGGGAAGGTGGTAGCGTATGCATCGAGGCAGTTGAAACCACATGAAAAGAATTACCCCACCCATGATTTAGAAATGGCTGCTGTGGTGTTCGCTATCAAGATTTGGCGTCATTATCTGTATGGAGAAAAATGTTACTTGTATACAGACCATAAAAGTTTGAAGTACCTGATGACTCAAAAAGAGTTGAATTTGAGGCAACGTAGATGAGTAGAGTTCTTAAAAGATTATGATGTGATAGAAAGGCTAACGTGGTAGCAGATGCTTTGAGTATAAAGACGTTTGCAGCTTTACGAGCTATGGACGCAAGATTATCTTTAACGGGAGACAGTGGTCTTTGTACAGAGTTAACACTTAAACCAGTATGGTTAGAACGAATAGGAGAATTGCAAAGTAAATATGAAATGTGTTTGAAAAGAATTGAGCAAGTAAGGAACAAAGAGATTAAAGACTTTGAGGTTAAGTCAGATGGAAATCTATATTGTAAAGGAAGAATTGTAATACCCGACAATGACGACTTGAATAAAGAAATATTAACAAAGGCTCATTGCAGTCTGTTAACGATGCACCCGGGTGGAACCAAGATGTATATGGATTTGAAGGATCGATTTTGGTGGCCAGGAATGAAACGAAACATCACCGAATTTGTGTCTAAGTGTTTGACATGTCAACAAGTCAAAGCTGAGCATCAAGTTCCGTCAGGATTATTACAACCGCTTGTCATTCCTCAATGGAAATGGGAAAATGTTACGATGGATTTTGTTTCGGGGTTACCCTTGACTCCGAACAAAAGAGAATCAATCTGGGTAATTATTGATCGATTAACTAAGTCAGCGCATTTTCTCCCGGTTAGAACATATTTCTATATGGAAAAATATGCAGAGCTGTATATTAGAGAAGTTATTAGATTGCATGGAGTGCCTGTTTTCATAGTCTCTGATCGAGACCCTCGATTCACTTCTAGATTCTGGAAATCTTTGCATGGAGCGTTGGGGACTCGTTTAAAATTTAGTACGGCTTTTCATCCTCAGACTGACGGGCAATCAGAGAAAACTATTCAGATATTGGAAGATATGTTGAGAGCATGCGTAATGGAATTCAAAGGATCATGGGAAAAGTATTTGCCGCTGGCAGAGTTCGCTTACAACAATAGTTATAAGTCTAGTATAAAGATGGCCCCATATGAGACATTATATGGGAGGAAATGTCGTACTCCATTAAATTGGTATGAACTCAAAGATCGAAGTGTTCTTGGTCCGGATTTAATTCAAGTTGTAGAACAAAAAGTTCGAGAAATTCAGCATAACCTCAAAGTGGCCTATGATCGGCAAAAGTCCTATTCTGATCTTAAAAGAAAAGAGATTGAGTTCGAGGTTGGATATAAAGTTTTCCTTAAAGTATCTCCATGTAAGAAAATATTACGTTTTGGTCGGAAAGGAAAGTTAAGTCCTAGATTCATTGGGCCATATGAAGTTGTTAAGAGAATAGGACCCGTGGCATATCAGTTATCCTTGCCAGCGGAAATGGAGAAGATCCATAACGTCTTCCATGTGTCCATGTTACGAAGATATAGGTCCGATCCCTCTCACATCATTGCACCAGAACAAGTAGAAGTCCAATCGGATCTAACATATGAAGAAGAACCAGTGAGAATATTGGCTTTTGAAGTAAAACAGTTAAGAAGTAAGACAGTTCCGTTGGTCAAGGTTCTTTGGTGAAATCACAAAGTAGAAGCTACGTGGGAACGTGAAGAAGATATGCGACTTCAATATCCCCATCTGTTCGTATAATGAAAATTCGAGGACGGATTTTTTTAAGGGAGGGAGATTTGTAACATCCTCCATACCGGGTTAGTGATCAAATTGTGAAATTATAAAATTCAATGACCAAAGTAGATAAATTGAATAGTTGAAAGATTTAATGGGAATGTTTTGTGTAGGATCAATTAACAAAGAAGGAGGAACTAAAGGGATAAATGAGTCTTTTAATAGGGGAAATAATTAATTATTAGATGAGGATATTTAAATCCACGTGGAAGGCAAATAAAGAGAACAAAAGTTTCCAGATTTCTCTTCTTATTCACTTCTTCTTCTCCATCGAGAGACCAAGCTAAAGGTGAGTTTTATTGTTGATTAAATTCTTGATGAATTTAAGGTTTCTTTTTTATCCTTAGTTGATAACTAAGCTTAAGGAAAGCTTAGATTATCTTAAAACCATAAGATGAGGAGAATATGAAGAATCAAAGAAAGGAAGTAGAAAAGTGAAATCTTGGATTAGAGTTCCTAATAAGAATTAGAAGTGGAATTTGACTTGTCATAAAGCTAACTAAGAAGTATGAGGTGTTAGAATTCAAATTAGAACATGTTGGAATTTGGGTTAGATTCTTAAATTCTACATGGATAATTGGAATTTTAAGTTTCAAAAGTATGGAATGGATAATAATTAGTTTAAGTAAGAGTATGCAAGTTAAGGATATATAAAGAGGGGAAATATAAAGTGTTAAGTAGACTAAGAAGAGCTTTTCGTGCTAAAATGACAATTCTGAGCAATGTGCATCGATGCACATATGATAAATCCCAGAAATTGTTTAAGGTGCATCGATGCACATGCAGTGCATAGATGTATTAATTTAAAAAGAAAACATCGAATAGGATTTATGCATCGATGCATAAGGAGTGCATCGATGCATCCCCATTAAATACAAACATCGAATAGGATTTATGCATCTATGCATGGTGTAGTGCATCGATGCATACCTCCATTAAAAGATGAAAATGACTTTTCTTTTAGCCTAAGAAATGATAGTTTAGAATATATTAATTAGTATACTGATAAGTATCAATGAATTACTATGTAGATATCGAGCCTAAACGAGTTCCAGAACCATCAACAAGTAGGATCAATCGAGGGAAAGACAAAGAAATTTAGGTGAGTGCATATGCATAGCATTAATATGTATTTTATTCAGTTCTAGACTTGTGATAAGTCTAGATTCAATATTTTAATACATGATAGTATTTCATATTATGATATTTGACATGAATCTATACCATATGCATTATGGGACATGAATATGCAAGAAAAGGTTATATAAGTTATGTGATAAAGGTATGAAAATAATATGTCTACATGATACAAATAAGATAAATTGTGAAAGCCCATGTTATGTAAATGAGAACTATAGGTATAGTTGGCATGCCAAGGGTAGAGGGTCTATGTGGTCATTCGGGACATATATGTATTCTTTGGAACATGTGTGAGGTCTGGTGAGACACATACTTGATCCTTGGCATATGCATATGATTCTTAAGGAATGATATGTGGTCCTTCGGGACATATATGTATTCTTTGGAACATGTGTGAGGTCTGGTGAGACACATACTTGATCCTTGGCATATGTATATGATTCTTAAGGAATGTGTTGAGTTAATCGATTGACGGAATCGGCCAAGAGGGGGTGAATTGGCAATTAAAATTTTTGTGGAAGCTTTTGCAGAAAATTGAAAGTAATTGCACAGCGATTTACAGTGGTTCGACTTTCTCAAATAAAGTCTACGTCCACTACCTTAGCTATCCACACTAAGGATTTTCCAACAAATTCACTAATTTGTTCTTTCTTTTGATGCCAAAGAGATAACCTTACAATTCCATCAAGAGTATACCCCAACTCTTGAGAACACTCTTTTTCCCAAAGAGAAGATTACAAATTTGCAAACTTACAAGAAAACCTCACAAGGTAAGATGTTTGCACAATTCTAGAACAAGAAAAGAACACTCAAAGAAAATTACAAATGAGCACAATAAGTGTTCTTTGAAAGCAAAATGAATATTGAATGAAAATTGGCTTGAATTGCACAAACTTTGTGTTTGATGCTTTCTCTCTTGTTTCTCTATGATTTCTTGTTGCTTGATGTTTCTTGTTATTGATCAATGGCTTCTAAGCTTGCTTAAATACACCTTGGATCTTCTGAACGTTGGGGATGATTAGAGAAGATATTATAGCCGTTTTAGTGTGAAAACATTTAATAAAACAACTTGGAGCGTGGGGGGAATCGGTTCCCCTTGAAGGGAATCGGTTCCTAAGTGTAAAATTCAAATATTTCGACCGTTGTACAAGGGGGGAATCGTACCCCCTTGGGGGGGATCGGTTCCCTCCGAGCATACTGGAATTCTCGGAGCAAAACTGTTTAGGGGGGAATCGGTTCCTCCTATGGGGGAATCGGTTCCCTCCGAGCATTCTGGAAATCTCGGGCCAAAACCATTTAGGGGGAATCGGTTCCTCCTATGGGGGGGAATCGGTTCCCTCTGAGCAATCTGTAATTTTTGGCTTTGAATTGGTTCGAAATACTTTGTAAGATTATTTTGAATTGTTTTATGATTAAAACTTAATTTTACACTTAAGTAAGGATTAAAAATGATTTTTGAAATATTTGGAGTAATGTTTGATATTCGAATAGTTATATCTAATATACTTAGAAAATCTTAAAATCCATTTAACTTAATTGTTATATCGAATATCAAAATGTTTCAACAATCTCCCCCTTTTTGATATAACAAAATTTTAGTAATTTTAAGATTTTTGAAATCAAGTTTTGAAATTACTCCCCCTTACTTTAACACTTCTTCAATTTATTATGTAAAACATTTAACACCTATTCTTCTCCCCCTTTTTGTTAAATCAAAAAGACATTGTAAAACAAGGTTTTGAAATCATTTAGCCAATTGATTTATTAATTATAAGCTTAAGCTACTAAGATCACAATCAAAAGAGAGGTTAGCCATTAGTTTCATAAATCAATATTCATAATAATGTGATATGGCAAAATTGGTCATATTGCTAATGATGATGCAAAAATGAATAAAACATATAAGTTCACACTATTCATAAATCCAAAATCCACAATCCACAAAATCAAACAATCCAAAATATCCAAAATGTTGAAACAATATTCTTTTGTTCAAAGTCTTAAAACTAAACACATAATCAAACATCCGGATCGGTAGGAGGAAAACGGGCTCGCATAGCAGCCATTTCATGAGTTAGTTCATTAATACGAGCATTGGTTGCTTCATTGTTTGCACGCATCTCCTGAAGAATCTCTAATTGTTGAGCTCCCATTGTGGATAATGAGACTCTATAGAGGAAAAGCGCGAATCCATTGTCGCATAACGGAAATCAAATGTCTCCATAAAGGATTGAAAATATGGAGGCATTTGAGTCGATTGTTGTGCGTGCTCCTCGGGTTGTTCAGTTCTTCTTCAGCTTCATCGATATCCCTCATTAATTGTTCAACTCGGGATCTTCGTCAGCTTTGGGTGGAGCTTGTGAAGAACTAGCTCCCGGAGTGAAGATCGAACCCATGCACCGGTTTCCTTATTTTTGACCCATCCCGCTCTTGTTAAAGAAAGAAGATTGATTTGTTTCTTAAGAGGAAATGAGGCATCTAGACCAACTCGGAGTTCGGCTTTAGAAAAGAGATTACTAAGGATACAACCGTAAACTAGTGAAGAACAGAGTTTCTTATTTGGCACTAAGTTAACGGTTTCAACGATCTCAGCAAAGATAATCTCGGAAAGGTTTATTTTTATATTGTTTTCAAAACAATGCAACCACCAAAGGTCTAAAGCTCTAAGAGTAGAATAACGACCCCCGGATGGTTAAAACCACCAAGTGATCATAAGATGAAGAAAATGCTCATGGAGATCTAAAACACTTGCACTATCATTCTGTTTATATCGTGAGCCTAAAACTTGTTTTTCGTTTGATAAACCTTCATTGTCCAAGCCTAAGGCATTGGCTATGTAATCCGGATCAAGATGGAAATATTGACCTAGGAGGTAGGAACGCACTCCTATGGTTTTGGTTTTGTCACGATTTTTGATACAAACGGCATTACAGTAGAAGATACAAACAAGTTGATGATAGACAATGGGTTCAAGTTCGAAAAGTTTATTAAATTTCCATTCGTGCAAGATAGGGAGATATTTAAAGTTAATATCAACCATAGTTTGAAGAGATGGGATACGTTCTTCCCTAATCTTATACGAGTCAAAATATTGGTAAAACCAATAACGATAATCTTTAGGACCCGGTTGATTGAAACAAGAATTTGGATAGTCAAGTTAGGATCAAGATTTGGAATAGGATTTTGAGGAATAGGAGGAGGATTTGGTTGACGACTAGAACGACTAGATGAAGACCTAGGACGTTTAGGATTTGACATGGTGGTGAAGGAAATCGGAATAGATAGAATAACCTGCAATTTTAAAACAAATGTATGCAATTCAATTAATCCCAAAACTCAATTGAGTCCTTAATATTTCAAGGTTCTCTAAATCAATCCTAATGGGTAAAGTTTTTGAGAAACTTTTGAAAATATGGTTTGAGAAACAATATATGTATAGTTTTATAATAACAACATAATTTAATCAAAACACAATAATTTGAAAAACATTTTTTTTATTAATTTCGAAAATTTAAAAGTTTTTGAAAATTCTTATGTTTTTGATGAAATTAGTTGTAACATCTAGTTTCTATTCACTAAACAATCAATGCCCGATCACTATTTCAACCTAGAACTAATTAAAACTAATCCTATGTTCAAAAACAATGAAATAGAGAGTTTAGAAAAATTACCTTGAAAGATGAAGATTGAGGGGATTTAGATGTTGTTTGCACGATTTTAATGATTCCAACAGGTTTAGAAGATGATATTTGATTCGAATTCCGATTAATATCGTTGATTTGAGGCAAGAAAGGAGATTTGAGAGGAGTTGAGAGGGAACGACGGAAGAGAGGGTTTTGAAAATTTTAGGGTTTTGGGTGTTCTGCCCGATTTTAACAGAACCCCAGGGGGGTATCGATTCCCCTGTGGGGGGGAATCGGTTCCCCTTCAAAGGGGGAATCGGTTCCCTCAGGGGGGATTGATTCCCTCTGCACCAAAATGCTAAAATCTGATTTTTAAGCACAAAATTCTAAATTAATCTTTTCTAGTGGTATTGGCAACTCATATATCAAAAATTAATTATGTTCAAACAATTAAATTAATCTTTAATCGATTTTTGAACATAAAATTAATTTTCACTAAGAATCACAAACTCCCCCTAACTAATAGCAAGAATGCAATCAAAAATTATTATTATAGCATTTTTCAAGATTTATTAAAAGTGCTAAAATTATTTTAAACACTAAGTGAAGATAGGTTGGTCAAACCTAATTCTCTCCTAAGTGTCCAAAATCTTTCCTTGTCTAAGGGTTTTGTAAAGATATCCGCTAATTGGTGCAAAGTATCAACAAATTCTAGAACTACATCTTCCTTAGTGACATGGTCTCTAATGAAGTGATGTCTTATTTCAATGTGCTTAGTTCTAGAGTGTTGGATGGGATTTTTAGTGAGACAAATAGCACTAGTATTGTCACACTTGATAGGAATGGTACCTACTTCAATTCCATAATCAAAAAGTTGTTGTTTCATCCATAAACTTGTGCACATCAACTACCAGCTGAAATGTATTCGCTTCAGTGGTAGATAATGCAACACAATTTTGTTTCTTTGAAAACCAAGAAATCAGCATATTTCCAAGGAATTGGCAAGTACCGGAGGTGCTTTTCCTATCTAATTTGCATCCTCCATAATCCGCATCAGAAAAAGCATGCAAGCTAAAGCTAGAGTCTCTAGGATACCAAAGTCCTAAACTAGGAGTGTCCTTAAGGTATCTAAAGATTCTCTTAACAACTAGTAAATGTGATTCCTTAGGACATGATTGAAATCTAGCACATAAGCAAACACTAAACATAATGTCCGGTCTACTTGCAGTTAGATAAATCAAAGAGCCAATCATTGACCTATATAATTTAACATCTACACATTTACCTCCTTCATCTAAGTCAAGCTTTGTTGAAGAGCTCATTGGAGTGTCATGAGGTTTCCCATTTTCCAGTCCAAACTTCTTGAGCATATCTTTGACGTACTTAGCTTGATTAATGAAGATGCCATATTTTCTTTGTTTGATTTGGAGTCCCAAGAAAAATGAGAGCTCCCCCATCATGCTCATCTCAAACTCACTTTGCATTAGCTTAGAAAATTCTTGGCAAAGAATATCATTAGTAGAACCAAATATTATATCATCAACATAAATTTGAACTACTAATAAATCTTTACCTTTATGCTTTAAAAACAATGTAGTGTCAACCTTCCCTTTTGAAAAACCTTTTTTCAATTAAAAAATTTGACAATCTTTCATACCAAGCTCTAGGAGCTTGTTTTAAACCATAAAGCTTTTGTCAATTTAAGAACATGATCCGGAATTTTGAATCTTCAAAACCTAGAGGTTGTTCCACATACACTTCTTCCTTTATAAAACCATTTAAAAATGCACTTTTAACATCCATTTGATATAATTTAAATTCATGAAAACATGCAAATGCTAATAACATTCTAATTGCTTCCATCCTAGCTACGGGAGCATATGTTTCATCATAGTCTATGCCCTCTTCTTGAGTATACCCTTGAGCAACAAGTCTAGCCTTGTTTCTCACTATATTACCACTTTCATCAAGCTTATTCCTAAACACCCATCTAGTACCTACAGTAGATTTATTACAAGGCCTTTCAACTAATGTCCATACTTTACTTCTCTCAAATTGATTTAATTCTTCTTGCATAGCCATATCCAATGTTCATCATTTAATGCTTCTTTATATTCTTAGGCTCTATGCATGAAATAAATGCAACATAATCACAAATATTCTAAGAGAAGATCGAGTTGTTACCCCTTTGGATGGATCACCTATAATCTCACCACCCTTGACATAGTTGTACTCTCTTGGATAAGATACTTCCTTTTCTTCAATGGTTGGATTCTCAAGAGGATCATGAGTTTCCTCATTTTTCGTTTCTTCCTTTGATGATGGTTCTCCAACTTTATGTCTAGCGTCATTTGAATTTATAACACCTACATCATCATTCACACAAGAATCCTTCCTCGGAAGGGGATTATCATCGAAAACAACATGTATAGACTCTTCTACAACTAAAGTTCTTTTATTAATACTCGATAAGCTTTAGAATTTAAGGAATAACCCAGAAAAATTCCTTCATCACTTTTAGCATCAAATTTGCCAAGGTTTTCTTTACCGTTGTTTAAAACAAAACATTTACATCCAAAAGGATGAAAATAGCTAATGTTAGGCTTTTTATTTTTGAGAATTTCATATGGAGTTTTTTTTTAAAATTGGCCTAATCATTACTCGATTTACAACATAACAACAGTATTTGTGGCTTCCGCCCAAAAATATTTTGGCAAATTATTTTCACAAAGCATGGTTCTAGCCATTTCTTCTAAAGTTCGATTTTTCCTCTCAACAACTCCATTTTGTTGAGGGGTTCTAGGTGCTGAAAAATTGTGGCTAATACCATTAGAATTACAAAAATCAATAAATCCAAGATTTTCAAATTCAGTGCCATGATCACTCCAACACTAGTTATAGAGTAACCTTTTCATTTTGGATTATTTTTGAAAATGTGATGAACTGTTCTAATGCTTCATCTTTAGTACTTAAAAATAGAACCCAAGTATATCTAGAATAGTCATCTACCAAGACAAATGCATATTGTTTTCCACCCAAGCTAGTAGTCCTAGTTGGCCCAAAAATCTACATGGATCAATGTAATACTCTACTAGTTGATACGTCATTAATGGATTTAAAAGAAACGCGCTTTTGTTTTCCTTTAGCACAATCACAGATTTTATCATTATCAAATTTAAGCTTAGGCAACTCGAACTAAATCACCTTGAATTAGCCGTTGCAAAACGCTCATACTAGCATGTCCTAGTCTCCTATGCCATAACCAACTATCATCTCATCCTTAGCAACAAGGCATAAATTAGTCATATCAATAGAATCTAAATGCACCATGTAAATGTTTCATATTCTATGACCAACAAGCATAATCCGATTAGATGCAATGTCAATGACTTTACAACCATTAATCAAATAAGACATTGAATCCTTTATCGCATAATTGACTAATACTCAATAGATTATGCTTTAATCCATTCACATATAAAACATTCTTAATTTTTATGGAAGAGGTATTACCTATTGTACTAATACCTTCAATGTAACCTTTTGAATTATCCCAAAAGTCACTTCTCCTCCATTTTTGGCGTTAAGCTCAATGAACCGGTTTTGTCTCCGGTCATATGTCTTGAGCATCCACTATCAAGGTACCATGAGTTTGAATTTGTTTCCCGTGTCTTGTAGCAATGCTCCTTTCCTACAAACATAGATTAATTTTTGATTTTTGGTACCCAAATTCTTTTGGGTCTATATTCATTAGTTTCCAAAATCCTAGTCCCCTTAGGTATCCATTTGTGTAGGATATTTTTATCTTTAGTAGTAATGAGTTCTTTAGGAACCCACATACTTCTAATGATTTTTCCATTAGAGGTTCTTTGGGGACCTCTATGATTGTAGTTTCTAAAACTTTTTCTAACAAAGTTGGATTTTGAATTTCCACCTCTTTCAAAATGTTTTGTTCCAACTTTATCAAAAGAAGTTTTAAGATCATCAATTTTCTTTTGATGATCATCATTGATCTTTGAAAGTAAATTGTGCAAATCTAAATTTTTCTTTTCAAACTCTTCTAGTTTGATTTGCAAATCTTTGATTTTACTTTCAAGATCGTTGTTGGTTTTGGATAGAGTTTTTTCATTTTTCAATTTTGAAACATCATTTTTATATTTTTAAAAACAATTTCTCATAATCCGAAGCCAACCCATTGTACTCCTCAAATAACTCATCATAAGATAAATCATCAAAATCGGATGAGTTAGAGGTTACCTTAGAATCTTCCCCTAATGCCATCAAGCACAAGTTTGCTACTTCTTGTTCCTCTTCATCGGAAATTTCTTCATCGCTCCATGTAGCCACATGAGCCTTGTGCTTATTCTTTGATTGACCCTTTTTTCTTCAATTGTGGGCAATCATATTGACATGCCCCAGCTTTTTGCATTCATAGCAAATGATTGGGTCCTTCTCTTTTGGTTCATTTTTGAGGCCTTCTTTTCGTTTGAATTTTCTTCCTTGGTAAGGTCTCATCATTTTTCTGAACCGTTTGGCAAACAATGCCATTTCCTCGTCATCATCATTATTAGAATCACTCTCATCTTTTGTGGATTTGAGAGCAACTCTAATATTTTTCTTCTTCTCCTTCTCCTTTGGTGTCTCTTCAACTTTATCAAGGTCCACCTCATCTTCAAGCATCATCTCATGAGTGAGGAGTGAACCGATAAGTTCTTCAAGAGTTAAGGACGATAGGTCCTTAGACTCGATGATTGCCGTCTTCTTTGATTGCCATGATTTTGGGATGGAGTACTAACTTCCTCACAAGCTTTTCATTGAGATGATCTCTCCATATGATTTGAGACCATTGACAATCGTTGAAAATCTATCGTCATAGCTTTGATGTCTTCATTTGGTTTCATCCTGAAATTTTCATAGCTATGCGTTTAGAATACTAATTTTTGATTTCTTTACCTCATCGGTACCTTCATGTGTGACTTGAAGCTTGTCCCATATTTCTTTGGCGGTTGTACACGATGAAACTCTTCCGTATTCATCTGGTCCAAGAGCACAAAAGATAATATGGATGGCTTTGGAGTTGAGCTGGAACATTTTTGTATCTCCTTCACTCCACAACCTTGGATGAGTGATAGGCTTAATGTATCCTTCTTCTACGGCATTCCATGCTCCCATGTCACTTGCATGAATGAAGTACATCATTCTATTCTTCCAATAGGCGTAGTTAGCTCCATTGAAGAAAGGAGGCTTGTTGACGGGCATCGAATCGAGACCGGAGTCGAAGTTTGAAGCGGAGGCCATTGATGACTTTAATAATCGATATAACTCTTCCCGAATCGACTCAAGAGGCGATAAAACCTTCAAATGAGTTAGGCTCTGATGCCAATTGTTGAGTTAATCGAATGATGGAATCGGCCAAGAGGGGGGTGAATTGGTAATTAAAATTTTTGTGGAAGCTTTTGCAGAAAATTGAAAGTAATTGCACAGCGATTTACAGTGGTTCGACTTTCTCAACAAAGTCTACGTCCACTACCTTAGCTATCCACACTAAGGATTTTCCAACAAATTCACTAATTTGTTCTTTCTTTTGAGGCCAAAGAGATAACCTTACAATTCCCTCAAGAGTATACCCCAACTCTTGAGAACACTCTTTTCTCAAAGAGAAGATTACAAATTTGCAAACTTACAAGAAAACCTCACAAGGTAAGATGTTTGCACAATTCTAGAACAAAGAAAAGAACACTCAAAGATGAATACAATTGAGCACAAAAAGTGTTCTTGAAAGCAAAATGAATATTGAATGAAAATAGGCTTGAAATGCTCAAACTTGAGGTTTGATGCTTTCTCTTTGATTCTCTCTTGATTCTAGTTGCTTGATGTTTCTTGTTTTTGATCAATGGCTTCTAAGCTTGCTTAAATACACCTTGGATCACTTCTGAACGTTGGGGATGATTAGAGAAGATATTATAGCCGTTTTAGTGTGAAAACATTTAATAAAACAGCTTGGAGCGTGGGGGGAATCGGTTCCCCCTCATAGGGAATCGGTTCCCTAAGTGTAAAATTCAAATATTTCGACCGTTGAACAGGGGGAATCGGTACCCCCTTGGGGGGGATCGGTTCCCTCCGAGCATACTGGAATTCTCGGAACAAAACTGTTTAGGGGGGAATCGGTTCCTCCTATGGGGGAATCGGTTCCCTCCGAGCATTCTGGAAATCCCGGAGCCAAACCATTCAGGGGGAATCGGTTCCTCCTATGGGGGAATCGGTTCCCTCTGAGCAATCTGGAATTTTTGGCTTTGAATTGGTTCGAAATACTTTGTAAAATTATTTTGAAATTGTTTTATGATTAAAACTTAATTTTACACTTAAGTAAGGATTAAAAATGATTTTTGAAATATTTGGAGTAATGTTTTGATATTCGAATAGTTATATCGAATATACTTAGAAAATCATTTGGAAAATCTTAAAATCCATTTAACTTAATTTGTTATATCGAAATATCAAAATGTTTCAACACTTAGGTTAATCATTTGACTACTTACTTATGGTGTACAGGTGGAAATTTGATATACGATTTATTTCATGATCACAAATATGACATATTACTGTATCACGATCTAGGTATTATGATTTATGGCTAAACTGATTTATATTGGATTTTTATATGGATAGGATTCTGAAGTATGGGTCACACAGCTCTAATCCAGCTGGTAAGATCTTACAGACCTAAGGATACCCTTGGTTAGGCTTAGTGGCCCAGGGCATATCCTTAGGTTGATTCCCTTTTGCTGTGTGCTTAGGTAACCTTACGGATCTAAGGATATCCTTGGGTAGACCCATAGACCCCAAGGTATATCCTTAGATTGGTTCCCTTATGTTGTGCCTAGGGTAACTCTACGGATCTAATGATATCATTGGGTAGGCCCATAGGCTCCAAGGTATATCCTTAGGTTGACTTCCCTTTTGCTGTGTGCTGAGGGTAAGCCCTATGGATGCAGTTCTGGGGAACTTCATAATGGAGTTTGGTTGGAGGTTCAACTATGGTTTTAAAAGATTATATCTTTTACTGGTTTTGATTGAAACACTAGACATCCTATTCGACCTCATGAAAACGTGATAGTATGAAAGGTTTCCTATGAACTGTGATCTTCATGGTTTCTACTTGATGTACTATTAATGGAACCCTAGATTATTCTACAAACTGGTATACGTCTGATTCAATAAGGAAATTATATGGCTTTTTATTTATCTGCATGTCATGTAGCATCATCTGGTAGTTCTGTGTTACTGAGCTTTTCGAAGCTCACTTTATTACTCACCATTACAAATTAAAATAATTGTATCAATGTAGCTATTGACATCGATAAGGGAGTTCTTCCGGCGTTGCTTGTAGAGTATGATACATGTGATTAGGGGCATCTAGATTGTATTTTTTTTATATCTGAGTCTGAAACCTGTTTATTTCTGAATATTAATAAATCATTTTATGATTTACATGTTTTAATAAAAGTTTTAAATTTTCCACTATTTTTACGGTGGGTCGCTCTGGTGTCCCTAATGTGACACTCTAGATCGAATCGAGTTATCTACATCGGTCTTAGGGGGTTACATGGTGGGCTGGGTATGTACCCCTATGGGCTCAAAACCGATGGGGATGATGGATGATGTGATGGTTCCGGTGGTGATACTGATGTCGAATTGGAAGCGTCTACTCTCTGCCCACTAGTCGGGGGACGATAAGATTGTGTCGATGGACGTCTATCTCGACACCGATGAATTCTCACCCCTCGTGCTTTCTCAGAAAGTATGAAAGACTTCTCATTTTTATTGAACCACTCCACAGTCATCCATAACCATCTAACCAGTTTCAGCATAAAACTACCAAGGGGGCAAGCGTTGATAACGGTTCTCCTAAATCGTAATCCAATCTCTATGCTTTATCACCCAGTTAACCTATTTTTCCTTGTTTGTCTATGTTATGCATATTGTCCAAATTCATAAGTGATTAATGAATATATTGTGTACAACAAAAATGATTAAGCACACGATCAATTGGATGCCACACAACAATAACATATAAGAGGCACAACTGACATCTATACATCTAATGGCCCACTCAAGTGAGGTGAGATGCAAGCCTTTATTTCATCACTCACATACGGTATCCATTGAAACTAAAACATATATATATATATCTTATCAAAATAATGTTCTAATTATATAAAGTAAATTAAATAAAATTATTCAAATTTTAAGACGTACCTCTGAACTAGCCTTTTGATCAATAACTAGACGAATATCTTCTAGTTAACTAGGGATATCTGATGCAGGTTGGAGCACGTCTCAATGAACCTTGAGAACAATGACAACTTAATTGAAGGATCTAAGAAGGAATGAAGCACCTGCAGTAAGTGAATAGACACAAAAAGAAAGGTTAAGAGAAGGTTGATGTAATGGATAAAGGAGAGATAGAGGACGATAGAGTTGCGAAAGAATGGTTAAGTGTTAATTATTGTGATGGTCTTATGAAAGAAATAAGGTTAAGGTGATGTAGTATCTTATAAGACTAAGAATGAACCAATGTTATAGATGAGCAAAGACCTGATTCTTATAAGTCTTTATAAGGGGTGGTAGATAAATGACTTGTACTCGCTATCTATGAGAGATAGGAACCACAAGTATCAAATGATAAGTAGGGGTTGACGCCACAAGTGTAGGACACTTGATAAATCGATAAAGTCTTTAAAAGAAAAATAAAAAAAAGATAAACTCTCAATGATATTTCAAAGATGAATAATGGTGTTTTACAAAGGAAATAATCTATCCTATTTATATTATGAAAAGGAACAAGGCCAAAAGATACATGAACATTCGACCATGGATATGTCCTTTCATAAAGTCTTACTTTAATTAAATACATAATATAAAAAGGTTATAATGTTTCGAACAAAGGGTGGAGGGATACATCTTGGCCGAATAGTGCATATAACTCTTCATCTTGGTGCCAAGTTGGTTGGTTATTAACCCTTGGTTGAATAGATAGGTTTCTCTTTACTTTGGTGCCTAAGGAGTGTACATGTAATGCATACAGCTAGAATAGCACACGCTTGGCACCTGGGGTCTCCATTGGTTCCCTTGGTGTGGTCTCGGCCATAGGATGATATGTGAATGTCTTTGGAAACCAAGATAAGCTAGCAATATAGTGAGCTAGGTGAGTGTCATATTAAGCTAACTAGGTGAGCTATAGCTTGATGAACTCAAAATAGCTAGCTATAGTCTTCAACATTCCTCATCTACTCTCTAAGCTCCATCCAGCTGACTTTTAGTCCACTTTTGTAACTTTGGTCCATATGGCATCTCCAGTTGAGTTTAGCTCCATAATATCTCCCCAACTAAGTTGAGCTTTCCTTTGATCCATACGAGCTGCCATTGATATTGTGAGCTAATTGTGAGTTGCCATGCTTTTCCAAATACCTCCCAAAGCTACTCAAAGATGTATCGTCCTTTAATGCACCTATATGAGAGAAACATTAATCAAACAAGAGTTAAATGAGCTTGTAACAATCTAAAGGTGTCCTGCCACCAATGAATACTACATAATGAGCTAAGAATGAATGCCATGAGCTAAAGGAATAATGATGCAAGTTAAGTGAGCTAATGTAAATGTATTATGAGCTAAGTTAACTTTATATAAGCTAAGGATTCAATGCAAACATGATGTCATTATACTAAATGATATGCAAACATATTAATGAAGTACAAAACATGTGTAATCATATTATAAGCTAAGTAGAGATGTGTGAATGAATTTATATTAATATTCAACACGCAACAAGTTGTATAATTTATTATTCAAGGCTATTAAATTATCAAAGGAATTGAAAACATTAAAGCAAAGAGTTGAAAGGATTTCCCTGAATAATTTAGCCTTGGAACGAGTAACGGGTCCTTTAGGCAAGACTTATGGGTCATCCTTGGGCGTGCATGTATCAATATCTCTATGATTCTTTCTTGTTTCCGACCACCTATTTAATATAATATAACATTATTCATTATTTACTTAAAAATATTTAATTAAAATTTAGTATTGAAATTACCTTAATAATAGCATGAATACATATGGCTCACTCACGATTGGGTATAAGAAATGCATGTAGAACCACTCCCATGATTGGAGAAGCAAGAGACAACCACCGATAGCAATTTTACTATAATTTATTGCATTACACATTTATCTAAAGAGAAATGCCAAAATTACGGAGGCCCAACTATATGTGACTGCTTCATCAAAATTAATGAAGTGACGCAACCGATATAATGAACTTGGTTGCGAGATTTGTTGGGAATTAATATTCCTCCAATTATTTGTAGTATATATGCCCGGGCACATGCCTTTGCTTCATCCTCAGACGCATTTTCATTTAAATATTCAAAATTGCCTTTTAGCCATGATAATGATATCCTACCACCATGAACTTTACCGGAGAAGCTCCAAGATACTTGATGCATAACAAATGTCAATCACCATCGTCCATACCACACATAATATTCCCATCAACCGGGAGCCCCAAATGCATTGACACATCCTCCAGTGTAATGGTGCACTCTCTGCATGGGAGATGGAATGTGTGTGTCTTCGATCTCCACCTCTCATTTAATGTGGAAATTAGGGTGGATTCGAGTTTGCAACCTACAACTACTTTCGCAATATAACCAATTCTGGTAGCAATCAAATACCACCAAATACGTCTTAGTGTCGCCATCTTTGTGTTTCGAATAAATAGTTCCAATATACGATCATTTTCCTAATTAATAAACATTCAACGAATTAAAATTTAAAATAATATAAAATAAATTTCAATTTTGGTGTGAGTATGAAGGGTTTATATAGGGGAGGGGGAGGGTGTTTGGGCTGGAGATCCGGACAGGAGCGTTGGGTGGGAAGGAAAGACTCCCCCCAAAAATGCGCCTTCCAATGTGGTATCTTTTCCCCGTGAAGGCGCGCTCCCTGCAACATGCCCTTGCCACTGTGTCGCCAGGTCAGCAAAACCCCTAGAAGGCACACCCCTGGAATATGCCTTCCCCACCGTAGTGCCCAGTCAGCAAAAACCCTGCCAAGACGCCCCTCGAAAACGCTCATTCGCTCTATCCCGTCAGAATGGTGTTAGCTTGGGAAATAATGAGGAATTGATGTTAGATTGGGGATATTTAGTTTTTAGGGTGATTTTTAAGTAAAATTGACAATATTTTGTCCAACGATATTCTGTCTCTCTAACTAGGGGTGTTCAAATTAATCTGTTATCGTTACCTTTACTATTAACCGATATAATTACTACATTTTATAGGTTAATTAATCGAACAATTACGGTTACGATTAACCGTTTTGATTAACCGAACTGCTAAAAATATTGATTAACGGTTACGGTTATGGTTAAGGGATTTTGATAAATGGTTAACCATCGATTAACCGTTAATAAATTATAGTCAATTAATTATATTTTTTAGAGAATAGAATTAAAAATAAATCAAAATGATTCATCCTATTTTTTAGTTATCACATTTTTCTTATATAGGAGTACATTAAATCAAATGTATGTGGAAGAAATACATGATTTTAAATTATAAAATATAAATATTCACGTAAGATTTTAAATTGTAAAAAAATGAATATACCTTATAATATATATTTCTATAAAATAAAATGCATTTACAAATAAATAATATTTTTACAAATATATATATTTCTTATCGAAAATTTATGAAAATTTAAAAATTTTGAGTTGTGTTATGTTTGAAAAGTATTGTTATAGGTCAATCATAGGTTAACCCTATAACCGAATCGTTAATAAGGGTTAACTGTTAGCGATTAACTGCTTCTTAATAGTTAGGTTACGATTAACAAAATTTAATAACTGTCATAACGGTTAACCGACCGTTTAAATTTAAAGGTACAATTAACCGACCATAAACACCCCTATCTCTAACCGTCTATGAATAACTCTATAAAATCTTAAATCCTAAATCAAACTAAATCTCCAAAACCCTAACCTTTCTCTAACAAAATTAAAATATATTGATTACATTTTATTTTTAAGGATAATTTTATCGAGTACCATTAGATAATGATAGATATTTTTCTTTAAAGTTAATAAGTTTTAATATAAATTATGAATTTTTTTATTAAGCTAAAGGTGATTATAAAGTAGTATATGTTTTAAATACTCTTAATCATTTGACAATGAACTCTATCTCTAACCGTCTATGAATACTCTATAAAATCTTAAATCCTAAATCAAAAGAAAGCTCTAAACCCTAACCTTTCTCTAACAAAATTAAAATATATTGATTACATTTTATTTTTAAAGATAATTTTATTGAGTACCATTAGATAATGATAGATATTTTTCTTTAAAGCTAATAAGTTTTAATATAAATTATGATTTTTTTTATTAAGCTCAAGGTGATTATAAAGTGGTAGTATATGTTTTAAATATTCTTAATCATTTGACAATGAACGCTTAATCACTCTTGCAGTCGCTGGTACTCGAATGTGACCTCTAAGAACAACAACGATTCCTTTAACCACTAAGACAAGTTGGTTCATACTAAATTATAAAATTTGGATTTAACATAATCCGAGACAATATATAAATATCAGTAACGAAATTTAAGTCATTACAAGTGTTTTAATATTTTTATAAAAATATATGCTACAAAAGTTATTTTAATCAAAATTTTATTTTTAGTTAAACTATATTTAATATTTTTCCCATGTATCTTAAGTTCCTATTTTAATTTGTTCACTTATGCTTTTAAATACTATAACATAATTATAATTATTATTTCTAAAAAGTAAAAGAACAAAAAGAAGTCCTTTGAGACCTATTTTTCCCCACGCCATGTTTCTTAACTTTTCACTATTGAATTGTGAAAAGTTTATCCATTAATTTTTTAATCATGAATTTTGAATATTATTCACTTTTTCCATTATATTTATTATTTATTAAGTTTTAGTAATAAAAGTTTTTAGTTTTAATTTTTATTTATAAAACATATTTTAAAAATTTCCATTTAATGTTTTTTTCAAATATGCAAATTTATAATATTTATTTTTTAAAATATTTAATAAAATTATAAGTAAAGTTTAAATATTTGATCACTAAAAATAAAAAATGACAAATTTAATGAGATAAAAAACTTTAAAAAATTGAGTAGTTGTGATGATTGCAATGTAGTATCTGTTTATAATTTTTCTTAATCATTAACGGCATGCACCTTATAGATGTAGATGTTCGAACTCATGAACTTAATAAACAACAACAACAACCCCTTTAATCAATGAAATCACTCAACATGTTTAGAAAAAGTAAAACTTATATTCCAGAGTTTTCACCGACTCTCTGTAATATAATGTCTTATTATATATATAATATATATACAATAAAACTAATTTTAACATTATGGGCTAGTTTTGTATAGATTTTGAAAAAATGTCTTTTAAAAGCGTTGTAGAAACGTACTTTTAAAAGTGATGTATAAAAATATAGTTTAATTATTTGATATTATTGTTAAAAAGTGAGTCTAAAAAGATAAAATGTTCATTATAAAAATTATTTTATAAATTAAAAATATAAATAAATATAAATAAAAATATATAATTATAATAAAAATATATTTTATGATAACTCACTATTAATATTTTAATATATAAACCATGAATTTTATTTATTTTTAAGTAATTAAAATAAATTATTAAGTAATAAGTTATATTTTTAAGTATGTTAGTATTAAATTATTAAAATAAAATGTAAATACATAATTGAGTGGACCACGTACATTATTAAGAATAAAATTATAATTTATTTTAAAACGTAAAATTAAAAATAAAAAAACTAAAAATCTTAGTTAATTTGAAACCACCGTTTTCACCATTATTTTTTCTTAATTTTTTATCTGTTTACGTTGATTTGTTATATATGACGAGTTTCAACAAATCTTCATCGACAAAAAAAGATAGTGATTCTGCGATCAAATCTCTATCATTATTGGACGATAACTAATTGAATTAATCCAAATATATTATATTAAAACACTCAGATATTTTGTGGTACATATTATATATCCTTTCGGAAGTGACTATTTCGACTCAAACTTTTACTGTAGTTGTGGTTGTAGGTGTGGATGCCGATGATGGTAATAATGATGGTGATGAAGAAAAGACGTCCTCAATACTAATTTCCATACTGCTGATTTTTTTCTTGGTTCAATCGGTCCACGACGAAGATTTTTCATTTGTATCATCTTTAGTTGGCTCAGAAGCAGCCGACACCGATTCGATAGCTTCTTTAACTTCCGTTATTGGTGCAGGTGAAACTTCATCGTTTCCGATGATGGATTGGACTGAAAGTATCATGATCATTGAAATCAAAATAATAACTAAGTAATCTTTTCCATTTTTTCTCTGTTTATTTGTAATGGAAAAGAAAAGAAAAAGTATATGAATTTATTTAGTGAAATGTGATGAGAGATTTGAGGTTGAAATCATGACGCAATTTATAGCATTTTGGACGAGATATATGCTGCGAGTCTATGGGAAGGTCACTCACAAAATTTTTTTATATTGGTTATAATTTTGACACATAATTTTAGGTTAGGATTGTGCAAAAAAATTGAGAAAAAAATTAAAAGAAATTATGTGGTTCTATTTGGTTGGGTTAATTTTAATTTTACGGTTCAATTTAGACATCTAGTTTCACAATTTTAGGCTTGTAACGTCTTGATTATTCTAAAATATGCACTCTAACATAGGACAAGGGGTTAAAAGAAATAATTAAACTCCTATGTTAGGGTTAGTTTATGATTGTGCCTATGCAACGGGCAGCGAGGGCACTCGGGATTTATCGTCCTCTTACTTTAGTGACACCGGTGTCATCGATGGCGGTGAAGGATCAAAAAGTTTCCAAAAAGGTTTGAAATGACGTTAAACTAAGTGGGACTGATGAGAGTATGGAGGTAGGGCTTGACGAACCAATGCCAGACGACGTGAATGTTGAAGGAATGTCAGTTATTGGTTTAATAAAATAACACATTAGATTTTTTAAATAAAATCAAGAGTTTAAATTTAAATATTTATAAATAGAATAAATTAGGTGAGAAGAAATCAGTGATTAATTCGAAATAAGAAAACCTCTTGATTCAATATTTATTTTTAAAATTAAATCAAAATATTTTATTTTTCTTATTTTTAAATTTCCAAATAGGTTACTTAAAGTACGTTATCAATTTATTTATGAGTAAAGTATAATAATGGTCACTGAATTTTTCTAAAGCTTTCATTTTGGTCCCCCAACTTTTAAAACTTACAATAAAATCCTCCAACATTTAGTCCATTTGCAATATGGTCCTCGACGTAACCGACCGTTTGATGTTGTTACACTGTTGTTAGTACGTTTGCAATATGGTCACTGAACTTTTTAGACACTTGCATTTTAAACCCCAAATTCCTTTTCGATCTCAAATTTCATTTTTCGCTTCTCTCTTCTCATTTCCAGCATAACTTTTCAGTCGGGGAAGCATAGGAAATTCTAATATAACTTTGAATTATGCGGAGGTGTTGACTTGAATAAGGGTCCATTGAGAGAAGACCCGACCAAGGGACTATCGAGACCATCAACGATTCAATGTGTAATGTTAGATACATGTCATCTTAGGTGAAGCATAGATGTTCGATGAAATGCTTGTGAGAAAAAATGGGGTTAGAAATGCATAGTTGACAAATACTAATAAGATGAACTAAGTATCATTGTTGAAAGTCACCAACAAAGCTAAAATTATTTTGTTTAAATGACATATAATAATTTCTTTGTTTAATCCTTGTGGTTAAAGATTTTCCAACAGATGATCAATATAATGAAATCCCAAACAGCACATTCACCTCTCGGTCTCTTTCGCTCACATGCACTCTCGTTTGGTTTTTTATCTTCAATTGTACAAACGAGAGTTCATGTGAGCAAAAGAGACTGAGAGGTGAATGCGCTGTTTGGGATTCAATTATATTTTATCATCTGTTGGAAAATTTTTAACCACAAGGATTAAACGAAGAAATTATTATATGTCATTTATACAAAATAATTCTAGCGTTGTTGGTGACTTTCAATAATCGTAATTAGTTCATCTTAGTAGTATTTGACAACTCTGCATTTCTAACCCCATTTTTTCACAAGCATTTCATCGAGCATCTATGCTTCACCTGAGATGACATGTATCTAATATTACACCTTGAATCGTTGATGGTCTCGATAGTCTCTTAGTCGAGTCTTCTCTCAATGGACCCTTATTCAAGTCAACAACTCCACATAATTAAAAGTTAGATTAGAATTTCCCATGAATCCCGGACTGAAAAGTTATGTTGGAAATGAGAAGAGAGAAGCGGAAAAAAAAAATTTGAGATCGAAAAGTAATTTGGGGTTTAGAATGAAATTGAGGACTGTGTTGAAAGTTTTAAAAGTTGGGGCACCTAAATGCAAGCGCCTAAAAAGTTCAGTGACCATATTGCAAACATACTAACGACAGTGTAATGGCGTCAAACGACTGATTATGTCTGGGATCATATTGCAAACAACCTAATATTGGAGGACTGTATTGCAACTTTTAAAAGTTGGGGGGCTAAATGAAAGTTTTAGAAAAATTCGGTGACCATTACTATACTTTACCCTTTATTTATTTAAAGTACAAAAAGTTGTTTTATTTTCTTATTTTTAATTGTTATATGATTTATATAAAGTGGTTTTTAAATAAATTATTAAAATTAATCATTTGTAAGGTAAGTTTTTTTTGGATAAACCTAAGATAAATATAAGATAATATGTTAAAAACTCTCAATCATTTTGACAATGTACGCTCATACCTTGCATATACAATGCTCAAATCCAAGACCTCAAAGTATAACATCAATCTCTTAACCATTGAGGTTGCTTTTTTTTTAAACATTTAAGGTTCAATTAGGTTATCAATTTAAAGAGACAAAACATAACTAATAATAGAAAATAAAAAGAGAAAATTAAAATTAGAAGATTTATATAATAATAATAATAATAATGTTATAATTATCGAAATGATTAAAGGTAAACAAATACAATCGAATAGAAAAATAAAACATCAAGAGGTACGTGAAAAATCAAAAAAGAAAGAAAAATTCTACAACGCTCGTTGAACGTAGATGAGCACAGTTAACGATGAGCACCATTAAATTAATTTATAAAACGTTAAATTATAAAGTACTAAACATAATTATAATTAGTTAAAATCTAAATGTAATTTAATTAAAATAAAATATTTATAAAATATTAGTTTTTTATGGTAAACTATATCATTGACCACCTAACTATTTATCCCTTTTACTTTAACCACCAATTATTCAATTTTATCAATCGGGACACCTAACTATTTAAATCTTGTCAAACAAGTCACCTGCCTTAAGTATTAATGGAGGAGATGACGTGTCGGTTAATAAAATTTTATAATTACAAATTTAGTCCTAGCTTTTTATTTAATTCAATAAATTTAACCCTCGATTCGATGGCGACACTACGTGATTAGATTTTTTTCTTAATATTTTTATTTAATTTAATAAATTTTTCATCCAATCAAATGGTGCCGTGTGTCACCAATTGAATGAATAGAAAATAAATTGAATCAATAATTCCTATTGGTGGGGTTTGAACCCAAGATGTGAAGAGAGGAAACAAACACCCCAACTACTAGGCTGCACCGTTCAAATGACAAACCTATCATGACATAATATATATAGTTAATGGCAATAAAAAAAGGGAAAATCACCTAATAAGAACTCCAACATAGACTAATTAAATAATACGATAATATGATATATATGTACACAAATATTATAACTCATTAATATGTGAATGTATTTTATTTATATTTTAAATCATTTAAATGAAAAAATAAAAATAAAAATAATTTTAATATGTTATAATTGAAATAGAACGAAGAGTTTCGTTGACTTAGAATTTTCCTGATAGTTGAGTGCTTATCGTAGTAAGCATTTTAACTTATGCATTGACTTGTTTATATCCTGGTTAGAGTAAGAATTTTATATTTTATTATTTATTCATTATATATTTGAAGAAAATTTTAGGGGAAACTTGATTTTATTGAATTATTCTATTTTAATATAGTGTTGTTAAATAAGATTAGAATCCAATCAATGTTATAATATTTTAAAATATAAGATATGATATATTTCAGTTCAATAAAATTATAATAATGAAGGCAACTTATTAATTTAAAATATGTAAAAAGATACATTTCAATTATAACATGTTAAATTCACTTTTATTTTAATTTTTGCATTAAATATGATTTAAAATATAAATAAAACATATTAATTTATTAATCAATTATAATATTTGTTTATATATAGTTTATATTTTCATACTATTCAATTATTTCATGTTTGAATCCTTATAAGGTCATTTATTACCATTAAATATATTATAAATTAAATAGATCATGTTTTGTATATTAAACTAATTTAGTGGTCCAACTTAGTGGTTAGGGTGTTTAGTTTTTCAGCTTGCGTCATAAGCTCAAACCCCACAAAATGTGGTTATTGAGTTAATTTATTTTCATTCATTCAATTGGTGACACGTGGCAATATTAGATTGGATGAAAAATTTATTAAATAAAAAATATTAAAAAATCCAATCAAATAGTGAAACATGCAACCATCGGATTAAGGATTAAATTTATTGAATTAAATAAAAGTTAGTACCAAATTAATAGAATGTGTAAGTAATGAGGACTAAATGTATAATTATACAAATTTTATTAACTGTCACGTCATCTCCTCCGTTAGTATTTAATGGAAGGTGGCTTGATTGACAATATTTAAATAGTTAGGGGATCCGATTGAAAAATTGAAAAATCAGTGGTTAAAGTAAAAGGGGTAAATAGTTAGGTGGTCAATGGTATAATTTACCCTAAAAACTAATGTTTTGTAAATATTATATTTTAATTAAATTACATTTAGATTTTTAACTAATTTATAATTATATGTTTAATATTTTATAATTTAATATTTTTAAATTAATTTAATGGTGCTCAACCGTACTTGTCGAACGTGACGACATCATCCATAAAAAATCACAAGCAAAGGAGATAAAAATTTCACTATGTAAAAAAGTACAAGATATGTTACATGCCAAAACCCTATTATCTCCTTTCTATTTATAGGGATCAAACGAAATATACTATTTCACGTCTTAAAAGCTCACACTTTTACTACTGTATTGATTGTAGCTTCATGTTCATGATCTAATCTAAGAGAATATTGGTTCATAACTCTAACACTAACAAATAATAATGATAATAATAAAAGGACAATACCCTCTAAGACGAAGTATAACTTCATCTCTAGCGATACTTACAAAGACTAAAATAATAACTAAAAATCCCTTTAAATGGCATTTGTAAGTAAATAATAGGTAAAGTAGTATACAAATTCGTTCATAATAAATAAGGATGAACAGAAGGGGACTGATAGAAGTATTCGCTCGTTGAAAATTTTAAATTCTTATATATTTTAGATATATTTTTGTATTTTCTATTGACACATTTTCACTATTTTAAAATTTTATAAATTCGTCTATTCACATAAAATCATGCATCCGTCTTTGATAATAAATACTCGATGACTTTAATATTCTTAAACATTATTAAATTTAAAATTCATTTTTACCAAACTTGATCATAACATAATTTTAATGCATCATATAGGTTTAAAATTAATTTTAAGAAATTGAACGAGAATCAATAATTACTCCAAATAGATTACATTAATATGCTTTAATATTTTGTTGCATATATGAAACATCCTTTATGCAGTGACAATTTCTGCTCAAACTTTCACAGTGATTGTGGTTGCCGGTGCCGGTGCCGGTGATGGTTATGAAGAAAAGAGGTGCTCAATACTATTCTCCATACCACTGATCTTCTTCTTGGTCCAATCGGTCCATGACGGAGATTTCTCCTTTGCATTATCCTTAGCTGGCTCGGGAGCAGCCGACACCGATTCAACAGTTTCTTTAACTTCCGTTATCGGTGCAGGTGGATCTTCAATGTCTCCGATGATGGATTGGATTGAAAGAAACATAATCATTGAGATCAAAACAATAATTAAAGCAATCTTTGCCATTTTCTCTGTTTCTTTGTAATAAAGAAAAGAAAAGAAAAAAAGAAAGTATATGAATTTATTTAATAAGATGTGATGAATGATTTGAGGTTGACATCATGGAAATTTATAGCATTTTGGAGGAGACATTTGCGGCGAATCCATGGGAAGGTTACTATTATTATTTTTTTAAATGGCGAAAATTAAAGGATTGCAACGACTTATTAATATTTTTTAAATAGCGATAATTAGAATAGTATCACATATGTAGTGGGAGTTGAGAGGATAAACGTTTTCATATTTTTTTTTGATAAAAAGTAGATTTTATATTTATTTAACTTGTACATATAAATATATTACATAAAGTGAGTAGACGAATATAGCATGGATTAGGTAGGCCTCGGAACCCATGTGGATGGTAGGGCGTCAATGGTGTATCTCGAAATTTAAAATCAAGAGTCTAAACTTTTTAATACTTTCTTTTAAAAAAAAATAGTATGTAAATTTCCTATTTTTTCCTTCCCTTAATACATTTTTCTTTTCCTAATTGGGAGCCAAATTTTTTCTTTAAAAAAATATGTTTTTGTAGGGTGTGAATGATTATAGATAAGAATGATTTTGAATTTTGTACCCCACAACGAGTTGTGGATAGAGATAAAGTTTTTGACGAAGTTAAACGAAAAACAAAAATAATTCTGTGTACGCCCCCATTTAATTAACATCCCTAATCACGACTAACAAGATCTATTGATGGGAGAACCTAATGAGTAATTGTCGGAATGATCTTTAAGCTTGGAATGTATATCGGCTATTTTCAAAAATTTAGTTTTATAAAATAAAATGTTTTGGAGTCGTCATCAATTTTTTAAGTTAGGTAGGTCGAGTATATGAAAATCACCTTTTAAAATATAAGACTAGTCTACATGTAACCAGAAATTTATTCATTTTATTAAAATGTGCTTCAGGAGTCGGTTGTGCGTGGAGAAGGATAAGCACTCCCACAACGTCCAAAATTAGTACATATCGATTATAAATTATCTCTAATAGTTGAAGTATAATAATTCAAATGTAAATTTAAGTTACGATCCTCTTTTTCCATATTCAATCACACAATTTTATTCATCCTATCTATATTCCATTTGTTAGAGCGTTCGACATGACCAGAGGCGGAACATATGCTAGACTAGAGGGGCCATGGCCCCCTCAAAATAAAAAAAAATAATTTTGACCCTTAAAATTTTAAAAAATTTCTATTTGGAAACCAATTTTTTTAAAAATTCAAATTAAATTTTATTTTTTAATGTTTTTAATTAAACCCTCCCATAATTTTTAAAAAAAATTAATTAAATTTCTCAAAAATTTAAAAATTGTAGTTAGATCTTAATTTTTTTGAAAAAAATATAAACTAAACCCTTCAAAATTATTAAAAATCTTAATTTAAACCTTTAATTTTCTAAATTTTAAGTTGCACCCCCACTCTGTTATCAAGTTTCACTACTGGACATGACATTAGACAATTATAGAGTCATTTTAATACCACTTGTCATAAAGCTTTTAACTTCTTTTTAAAACCATGTTTGGCCGAATGTGCAATGTAGTTTTTAAACTTCGATTTTGAGTTTGAACGATGGTTTGACTCCCTTAGTATTATTATTTGTTTACAAAAATATTTCATAATTTTTTAGTGGAAGTTCAAAATTTGAACTATAGATCTTTTATAATATTTGTTTACGATTCTTTCAATCTTTTTAATTTTAAAATATTTTATGTTTAATTATATATATAATTAAAAAGAAACAATGTATATCAATAATTAGTTGGTCTAATGAGATGAGGTACTAGATTCTTTAAACAATATCAAGAGTTTGAACCTTGACATTTATGAATAGAACAAACTGGATTAGGAAGGTTGCCCTCATCTCTATAATACACAATCTAAATTAGTCGTTCAATAGACCAAATACTAATCAATGTATGTTATAATGCGATGATTGTCAACAGATCTTAATTAAAAAATAAAAGAAAATAATAATTCTTCAATCAAATCTCCATCATTATTGGACGAGAACAAACTGAATTTATTCAATGAAATATTATGAAGATTTCAGGTTGAAATCATCACGATTTGTAGTATTTTTGAGGAGACATATGCGGCGAGTCTATGGGAAGGTGACTACAATACTGTTCAATCAGAATCAAATGTAAAATTTTATATTAAAAAAAAAAATATAAAAATTTTATAAAATTTTAAAGAAGAAAATAAATTATAAATAAATATATATTTTTATATTTTTTTATAATCTAATTTCATATCAAGTGAAATATTTTTGTACACCCAAAGATATTATTAGGGCAGAACACAAGCTGGATTAAAGAGGACTGTGACCCCCCAAAATTTTAAAAATTTTAATTTTGACACTTAAAATTCTTAAAAAATTTAATTTTGCCCCTCCAAAATTTTTAGGAATTCAAACTAAATTTTAATTTTTTTTAATGTTCTTAATTAAATCCCTCCCATAATTTTTAAAAAATTTCACTGAACCTCTCAATTTTTTAGAAATTACAGTTAGAACCTAATTTTAAAAAATATAAATTAAACTCTTTAAAATTTTTAAATATCTGAATTAAGCGACTAAAATTTTTAAAATTTTTAATTGTCCCTAAACTCTATCGTTAGTTTCGCCATTGAATATTACTCGACCCAGGCTTGCATAAAATGCACGTATCAAAGACACTGCCACACGTAGTTCAACATGTTAATTTCCTTTATTTTTCTGTTTCACAAATCTATTTAAACTTGAAAAGGATTTTCTTGCAAACCAAACATGTCCACTCCGACCAGTATCTTCAAACTGTCACTTCCTTTGAATTCATTCAAATTAAACATAACTAAACTACCCATCTCCCTAAAAACCACAAATTCCAACAGCACAAAATTATCGCCACCGTCATGGCGGCGGATACTAGCTGAAAGATCCTTTGGTGCCCCAAGCGAGGTTCCTTCAAGGCCAAACTATACGTCACCGTCGCCGGATGTTCTGGAGATTGTAGGGACTTCTGAAATGGACCCTTCCGATAGCGACCCTCCACCACTCAGTCGTCCTACACCTGACACTGGTCCTGATTTTTCGAAGCCACCATTGGGACCTCCTCCAACTGGTCCTAAAGTAGTTCCTATCCCACCATCACCTCCTCCCAGTCGAGAGCCGCCACCTGAAGTGAATCCTCCTTCAACTCCTCCGGATTATGTGTCGCCACCCTCTGTACCACCAAAAATTCCAAAACTGGGAATCCCTCCTGAAGTTCTAGTTGGGAAATAAATCGAGTACGAGTAATTTCCCTATAACCAGATTAGTGAGAATGCGAAATAAAAGCAGAAAAATAATACCCGAAATTGATAACGGAGTTCAACCAATTATTCTTACGTCTCCGGACTGCTGCAGATCTTTTACTAAGAGAGAAAATTTACAGGTGTTTACAAAACACTCACAACTCACAAGAAAGCTCTCTAGGATTGGGAGAAAGAAGTGATTTTGGGATGATTTTGAAGCTAAATGAGTTAGGGTATTTATAGTTGAAGTTTAAGGACTAATCTTTATAAATACCCTAAAGTCCAGGGACTAAAAATAATTTTCCCATGAATAAAATTCAACAAAATTTAGCCCCCTTTTTTTCAAGCAGCTGGCTGCTAAATTCTTTAGCAATCCATGTGCTGTTGAATTTTCAACAATCTCCCACTTGAAGACTGATTTTAATATGTCTTCACACCTCGATCAATGCAGCAGCATTTCTGGTCTTATTACTCTAGCATGCCAACTGAAGCTGAACACAACTTCAATTTGTCCATAATCACCGTCTTTGTTAACATGTCTGCCAGATTTTGAGCTCCACTAATCTTTTCAAGTTTCAAAATCCCATCTTCTAGAAGAGACCAGATAAAATGATATCTCAATTATATATCGTCCTGGAATGAAAAGACAGATTCTTTGCTAGATGGATAGCACTTTGATTGTCGTAATAAAAGACATTGTTTTCTTTTTTCTTACCTAACTCTTCCAAGAAATTTTGGAGCCAAACCATCTCCTTGTTGGCTTCCGTAACAGCGACATATTCTGCTTCGGTTGTGGAGAGAGCAACTATCTTCTGTAGTTGAGAAACCCAACTCACTGCAGTACCTCCTAGAGTATAGACATACCCTGTAGTGCTCCTTCTGATGTCAACATCTCCGGCTAAGTCAGCATCTACATAGCCTGTCAGTATTGTATCTCCACCTTTAAAACAAAGTTCTTTGTTTATAGTACCCCACAGATATCTGAGGATCCATTTGACTGCTTCTCAGTGTACCTTTCCCGGATTATTCATGTATCTGCTAACAGCTCCCACTACATGAGCAATATCTGGTCTAGTACAAACCATGGCATACATCAGACTTCCAATTGCTGAGGCATACGTCACCTTCACCATGTGTGCACGTTCTTCCTCCGTCTTTAGTGACTGTTCTTTGGAGAGTCTAAAATGAACACCTAAAATTGTACTTACTAGTTTAGCATCTTGCATGTTGAACCTGGAGAGTACTTTGTTGATGTACTCAGCTTGTGATAACATCAAAGTCCCTGACTTTGTGTCTCTCTTGATCCTCATCCCAAGAATCTGCTTTGCAGTACCCAGATACTTCATAGCAAACTATTTCGACAATTTTTGCTTCAAGTTTATAATCCCTTGCATGTCTGAGCCTACAACGAGCATGTTATCAACGTACAATAATAAAATAATGAAGCTATTGTTGAACCGCTTGATGTAGCAACAATGATCTGCTTGGCATCTGGTAAAACCACTGCTACTCATGAAACTATCGAACTTCTTGTACCACTATCTAGGAGCTTGTTTTAAACCATACAAGCTCTTATTCAACTTGCATACCAGGTTTTTCTTGCCTGCCTCTATGAAGCCTTATGGCTGCCTCATATAGATTTCTTCCTCAAATCACCATGACGGAAAGCTGTCTTTACATCTAACTGTTCAAGATGTAGATTTTCTGCAGTTACAATTTTCAACACCAGTCTGCTTGTAGACAGTTTCACGACTGAAGAGAAAATTTCATTGTAGCAATACCTTCTTTTTGCTGAAAACATTTGACAACCAATCTCGCTTTGTAGCGTTTGCTCCATCGTGCTCTTCTTTGATCCTGTAAATCTACTTGTTGTGGAGCGTTTTCTTGCTTGGTGGTAATTCAGCTAATTCACATGTCTGATTTGACATAAGCGAGTCCATCTCATCTTTCATGAAGACTCTCACTTAACTAAATCCTCCACCTGTATTGCTTCATCATAGCACTCTGGTTCACCATTGTCAGTCAGCAACAAGTAGTGCAAAGAAGGCGAATAACGTTGGATTGGTTTAGGAATTCTGGATGAGCGTCTCAGTTCTGGTGTGCATGGTTCTTCTTGAACTGCTTCAGGATTGATCTGAACATCATTTCCAGAAATCTCCTCAAAATCAGCAAATTCCTCATCTAGTATTGGAGCTACTTGATTCTATGGTTGCCCTGTCTTTGTACGTCACATTCTCATTGAAAATGACATCTCTGCTTCTGATGATCTTCTGATTTTTGTAGTCCCAAAACTGATAACCAACTTCATCACCGCCATAACCAACAAAGGCACATTTGTTGGACTTAGCATAAAGTTTACTTCTTTCAGCAGAGTCTATGTGTACATAAGAAATACAACCAAACACTCTTAAGTGTGAAAGGTTTATTTCTTTCCTGCTCCAAACTTCCTCTGGTATTCTGCCATCCAAAGGAACTAAGGGCTTACGGTTGATTAGGTAAGTTGTAGTGTTGATAGCTTCAGCCCATAGAAATTTGTACAATCCGGCATGTATCCTCATGCTTCTGAAACGTTCATTCAGAGTTCTGTTCATGCACTCTACTACGCCATTCTGCTGCGGTGTCATGGGAACTGTTGTCTCTATCTTGATCCCATTGTTTGCGCAGAAATATATGAATCTTCTACTTTTGTACTCTCCTCCATTGTCAGACTCAACAGCTTGACTTTCAAATCAGTCTCATTTTCCACCATGGCCTTCCATTTTCTGAAAGGTATCAAAGACTTTGATTTTTTCTTCAGAAAATAAATCTACACCTTTCTTGTTGAATCATGATCAAGGTGACATAATATAATGAGTCTGTAAGAGATGGAACTGGAGATGGTCCCCATACATCAGTATGAACCAACTCTAACTTTTCTGCCTTGGGTGTCTTGCAAATCTTTACAAAACTAACTTTCTTTTGTTTGCCAAAGATGCAATCTTCACATAGTCTGACATCTACATTCTTTAGATCTGGCAGCTTCCCTTTTGAAAAAAGTGTCTTCATCACTTTCTCGCTCACATGGCCATAGGTTTGATTCTCCATCAGCGTCTGCTACAGCAATGATATTCTCTAAATTTAATGTTACATAGAGAGTACCGGTCTTCTTACCACGAGAAATGATGAGTGATCCTTTGGTAATCTTTCATTCACAACCTGAAAAGGTTGTGATATATCCTTCTCCATCAAGATGTCCTATAGAAATCAAATTTATTTTGAGACCAGGAATATGTCTCACACCTTTCAGCGTCCAGGTGGTATGGTTTGGCAACTTTAGTCAGATATCTCCTCTTCCGATGATCTTCAAGGTTTCATCATCAACTAGATGAACCTTCCCGAAATCACCACTGACATAGTTCTCCATGATTTCTTGGCATGGGGTAGAGTGGAAAGATGCCCCTGAATCCAAGATCCATGATTCAATCGGACTGTTGACGTTTAGAATTATGGCATCACATGTCTCCTCTGTCATGTTGGCAGATTCTTGAGCACTGATATCGTTCTTCAGTGCTCGACAATCTCTTTTAAAGTGACCCTTCTTGCCACAATTATAACTGGTAAAATCTTTCTTTCCTGTTTTTGATTTGCCACTTCTGGATTTCTATCTGCCACAATTTGAATTTTTTTTCTGAAGTTCTCCCTCTGGACTCCGTGTGCAAAGCTGAGGAGATTGATGTTTCACCCGATTCTCTCCGTCGAATTTCTTCACTAAATATCAGATCCTGAACATCGTTGAATTTTAATTTGTTGTTTCCCGACGAGCGGTTCACTACTTTAACAGTAGCATTCCAACTGTCTCGTAGAGATGATAAGAGAATTAAAGCTCGAACTTCATCATCGAATTTAATTTCCACTGAACTCAATTGGGTTGTGATTGCGTTGAGTTCATTTAGGTGTTGAGCCACTGATTCCCCTTTTGTCATCCGCAAATTGAATAATCACCTCATCAAATGAACTTTATTTGAGGTCGATTTCTTCTCATACATACTGAAGAGAGTCGCCATAAGACCCGCCGTGATCTTTTCCTTTGCTATGTTGAAAGAAACATTGCGGGATAACGTCAGTCGGATAACTCCAAGGGCTTGTCTGTCGAGAAGAGCCCAGTCTTCATTCTTCATTCTTCATGCCCTCTGGTTGCTTTCTTGAGAGAGGTTGATATAGATTTTTCTGGTATAAAAAATCTTCAATATGTATCTTCAAAAAGCCAAAGTCCGCACCATCGAACTTTTCAATTTTCATCTTCCCTTCGTCTACAACCATCGCCCCCACTCAAATCTGGCTTTGTTTGGATTGTTTCTAACAATTCTTGTGAACAACCTTGTATTAGAACGCCTCCGTCGACAAATTCGTATCGTCGATATTTTTTTTACTAATTACGAAATTCACTATTCACGTGAATAGTAATGAATAATAACCTCGCAAAAAAAATTGACAAAATTCACAACCAAAAGCTCTGATACCAGTTGTTGGGAAATAAACCGAGTACGAGTAATTTCCCTATAACCAGATTAGTGAGAATGCGAAATAAAGCGGAAAAATAACACCCAAAATTGATAACGGAGTTCAGCCAATTATGCCTATATCTCCGAACTCCTGCAGATCTTTTACTAAGAGAGAAAATTTACAAGTGTTTACAAAACACTCCCTAGTCATAAGAAAACTCTCTAGTATTGAGAGAAAGAAATGATTTTTGATGATTTTGAAGCTAAATGAGTTGAGGTATTTATAGTTGAAGCTTAAGGATTAATCTTTATAAATATACTAAAGTTAAGGGACTAAAAATAATTTTCCCATGCCTAAATTCAACAAAATTCAGCCCTTTTTTTTCAAGCAGTCGGTTGCTAAATTCTTTAGCAGCCCATGTGTTGTTGAATTTTCAACAATCTCTTACTTGAAGACTAATTTTAATCTGTCTTCACACCTCGATCAATGCAGCAGCATTTATGGTCTTGTTACTCTAGCATGCCAACACAACTTCAGTTTGTCCATAGTCACCGTCTTTGTTAACATGTCTGTCAGATTTTGAGCTCCACTAATTTTTCAAGTTTCAAAATCCCATCTTCCAGAAGAGACCAGATAAAATGATATCTCAATTTTATATGCTTCGTCCTGGAATGAAAAGACGGATTCTTTGCTATATGTATAGCACTTTGACTGTCGCAATACAAGATATTGTTTTCTTGTTTCTTGCCCAACTCTTCCAGGAAATTTTGGAGCCAAACCATATCCTTGCTGGCTTCCGTAACAGCGATATATTCTACTTCGGTGGTGGAAATAGCAACTATATTTTGTAGTTGAGAAATCCAACTCACTGCAGTACCTCCTAGAGTATAGACATACCCTGTAGTGCTCCTTCTGATGTCAATATCTCTGGGTAAGTCAGCATCTACATAGCCTGTCAGTATTGTATCTTCGCCTTTGAAACAAAGTACTTTGTTTGTAGTACCCCGCAGATATCTGAGGATCCATTTGACTGCTTCCCAGTGTACCTTGCACGGATTATTCATGTACCTGCTAACAGTTCCCACTACATGAGCAATATCTGGTCTAGTACAAACCATGACATACATCAGACTTCCAATTACTGAGGCATACGGCACATTCACCATGTGTGCACGTTCTTCCTCCGTCTTTGGTGATTGTTCTTTGGAGAGTGTAAAATGAACACCTAAAGGTGTACTTACTGGTTTAGCATCTTTCATGTTGAACCTGAAGAGTACTTTGTTGATGTACTCAGCCTGTGATAACATCAAAGTCCCGACTTTGTGTCTCTCTTGATCCTCATCCCAAGAATCTTTTTGCAGCACCAGATACTTCATAGCAAACTGTTTCGACAATTTTTGTTTCAAGTTTATAATCTCTTGCATGTCTGAGCCTACAACGAGCATGTCATCAACGTACAATAATAAAATAATAAAGTTGTTGTCGAACCGCTTGATGTAGCAACAATGATATGGTAAAACCACTACTACTCATGAAACTATCGAACTTCTTGTACCACTGTCTAGGAGCTTGTTTTAAACCATACAAGCTCTTCTTTAACTTGCATACCAGGTTTTTCTTGCCTGCCTCTATGAAGCCTTATGGCTGCCTTATATAGATTTCTTCCTCCAAATCACCATGAAGGAAATCTGTCTTTACATCTAACTACTCAAGATGTTGATTTTCTATAGCTACAATTTTCAACACCAGTCTGATTGTAGACAATTTCACGACTGGAGAGAAAATTTCATTGTAGTCAATACCTTCTTTTTGCTGAAACCATTTGACAACCAATCTCGCTTTATAGCGTTTTCTCCCATCGTATTCTTCTTTGATCTTGTAAATCCACTTGTTGTGTAGCGCTTTCTTACATGGTGGTAATTCAGCTAATTCTCATGTCTGATTTGATATAAGCGAATCCATCTCATCTTTCATGGAAGACTCCCAATTGATTGAATCCTCCACCTGCTTTGCTTCATCATAGCACTCTGGTTCACTATTGTCAATCAACAAAAAGTAGTGCAAAGAAGGCAAATAACACTGGGTTGGTTTAGGAATTCTAGAGGAGCATCTCAGTTCTGGTGTGTGTGGTTCTTCGTGAACTGCTTCAGGATTGATCTGAACATCATTTCCAGAAATATTCTCAAACTCAGCAAATTCCTTTTTTTCAACTTTGGTATTGGAGCTACTTGATTATATGGTTTCTCTGTCTTTGTACATCACATTCTCATTAAAAATGGCATCTCTACTTCTGATGATCTTTCGATTTTCATAGTCCCAAAACCGATAACTGAACTCATCACCGCCATAACCAACAAAGACACATTTGTTGGATTTAGCATCAAGTTTACTTCTTTCAGCAGAGTCTATGTGTACATAAGAAATACAACCAAACACTCTTAAGTGTGAAATGTTTATTTCTTTCTTGCTCCACACTTCTTCTGGTATTCTGTCATCCAAAGGAATTGAGGGCCACGTTTGATCAGGTAAGTTGTAGTGTTGATAGCTTCAGCCCATAGAAATTTGGGTAATCCGACATGTATCGTCATGCTTCTGGCACGTTCATTCAGAGTTCTATTCATACGCTCTGCTACGCCATTCTGTTGCGGTGTCATGAGAACTGTTGTCTCCATCTTGATCCCATTGTTTGCGTAGAAATCTCTGAATCTTCTATTTTTGTACTCTCCTCCATTATTAGACCTCAACTGCTTGACTTTCAAACCAGTCTCATTTTTCACCATGGCCTTCCATTTTTTGAAGGTATCAAAGACTTTTGATTTTTTGTTCATAAAATAAACCCACACCTTTCTTGTTGAATCATCGATGAATGTTACATAATATAATGAGTCTGTAAGAGATAGAACTGCAGATGGTCCCCATACATCATTATGAACCAACTCTAACTTTTTTGCCTTGGGTGTCTTGCCAATCTTTACAAAATTGACTTTCTTTTATTTACCAAAGATGCAATCTTCACATAGTCTGACATCTACATTCTTTAGATCCGACAGTTTCCTTTTTGTCAAAAGTGTCTTCATCTCTTTCTCGCTTATATGGCCAAGCCTTTGGTGTCATAGGTTTGATTTTCCATTAGCATCTACAATAATGATATTCTCTAAATTTGATGTTACATAGAGAGTACTAGTCTTCTTACCACGAGCAATGATGAGTGCTCCTTTGATAATCTTCTATTCATAGCCTGAAAAGGTTGTGTTATATCCTTTTCCATCAAGTTGTCCTACAAAAATCAAATTTCTTTTGACACCATGAATATGTCTCACACCTTTCAGCGTCCAGGTGGTCTGGTTTGACAACTTTAGTCGGATGTCTCCTCTTTCAACGATCTTCAAGGTTTCATCATCAGCTAGATGAACCTTCCCAAAATCACCACTGACATAATTCTCCATGATTTCTTGGCATGGGGTGGAGTGGAAAGATGCCCCTGAATCCAAGATCCACGATTCAATCGAACTGTTGACGCTTAGAATCATGGCATCACCTGTCTCCTCTGTCATATTGGCAGATTCCTGAGCACTGATATCTTTCTTCAGTGCTCGATAATCTCTTTTAAAGTGACTCTTCTTGCTACAATTATAACAAGTAAAATCTTTCTTTCTTGTTCATGATTTACCCCTTCTAGATTTTGAACTGCCACGATTTGAATTTTTTTCTAAAGTTCTCCCTCTGGACTCTATGTGCAAGGCTGAGGAGCTTGATTCTTCACCCGATTATCTCCGTCGAATTTATTCGCTCAATCCCAAATCATGAACATCATCGAATTTTAATTTGATGTTTCTTGACGAGCTGCTCACTACTGTAACAGTAGCATTCCAACTGTCTGGTAGAGATGATAAGAGAATTAAAGCTCGAACTTCATCATCGAATTCAATTTCCACTGAACTCAATTGGGTTGTGATTGTGTTGAGTTCATTTAGGTGTTGAGCCACTGATGCGCCTTCCGTCATCCGCAAATTGAATAATCGCCTCATCAAATGAACTTTGTTTGAGGCCGATGGCTTCTCATACATACTGGAGAGAGTCTACATAAGACACGTCGTGGTCTTTTCCTTTGCTATGTTGAAAGCAACATTGCGAGATAACATCAGTCGGATAACTCCGAGGGCTTGACTGTCGAGAAGAGCCTAGTCTTCATTCTTCATGCCCTCTGGGTGTTTTCCTGAGAGAGGTTGATATAGATTTTTCTGGTACAAAAAATCTTCAATCTGCATCTTCCAAAAGCCAAAGTTTGCACCATCAAACTTTTTAATTTTGACATTCCCTTCGTCTGCAGCCATCGCTCCCACTTGAATCTGGCTTTGTTTGGATCATTTCTGACAATTCTTGCGAACCACCGCGTATTAGAACACCTCCGTCGACAAATTCGTATCGCCGATAATTTTTTTACTATTCACAAAATTCACTATTTATATGAATAGTAACCTCACAAAAAATTGACAGAATTCACAACCAAAAGCTCTGATACCAGTTGTTGGGAAATAAACCGAGTACGAGTAATTTCCCTATAACCAGATTAGTGAGAATGTGAAATAAAAGCTGAAAAATAATACCCGAAATTGATAACGGAGTTCAGCCAATTATGCCTACGTCTCCGGACTGCTGTAGATCTTTTACTAAGAGAAAATTTACAGGTGTTTACAAAACACTCACTACTCACAAGAAAGCTCTCTAGTATTGGTAGAAAGAAATGATTTTGGGATGATTTTGAAGCTAAATGAGTTAGAGTATTTATAGTTGAAGCTTAAGGACTAATCTTTGTAAATACCCTAAAGTCCAGGGACTAAAAATAATTTTCCCATGCCTAAAATTCAACAAAATTCAGCCCTTTTTTTTCAAGCAACCCATGTGTTGTTGAATTTTCAACAGTTCCATAATTGGTTTTGTAGGTAGATGTAAAACTTGTTTGAAATGTACAACTTTTTCTCAATAATAAACAGATTCCATTTCCATATTATCTCGGAAGAAAAGAGATACCTATCATCAAAATCATATAAATTCTGTTAATAGTTTTTTTAACAACAATATCGTTCATAGTTGAAATTTGATTTTTAGTAAGGCATTCACAAGGATTTAACTGGAGGTTCATTACTCTAAATAGTATCGTTATTACTCTAATAGTATCGTTATATTGTGCTAGCGATATAGTCGGAAAATGTTATATTGTGATAGTGATATCGTTTGAAACAGTTATTGTATGATTGTAATAACCACAATCACGATGTAATATCAAATTTTCGTTCTGCCTACCCTTACTAATGTCCAAACAATTTTATTGAAATTGATTTTGATGTTCGATAGATCAGTTGGCTTATAACAAATTTTTAGACAAGATCCATACATTTTAAGGGTTATCGAAAACTCAAGATATGTTTATTTTAGCTGAGATATCGAAAACTCAAGATATACTTATTTTAACGAAGACAACGTGTGCAGAAAATTAGATTCAAGCTCAATGTGAGGATTTTAATTTATTACAGTAAAGAAAATTGTAAAGTAAATCTTTCAAAAATTTTAAAAAACTTTAATTTAAATCTCTAAAACTTTTAAAATTTAAGTTGACCCCCAAACTCTATCACAAAATTTCATCATTGTGGTCGTGTTTTTATTTATGTTGCATTTATTATGATTGTGGATATAACAATCGCTATTACCGATGTGTAGGAAAGATCCTTAAGCCTTAGGTCCGACTGACTTTAAAAATATGAGAGTCATCATCAATCATTTTTAAAGTGGGATTGGACCACCTAAAAATTGAGTTATTTTAATAAATATTTTATTTTACTAAAACAAGAGAGTTTTGGTCTACAAAATTATAAAATTGATTTAGGAGTCGATTAAGTATGGGGAAGGGTTGACACCTTCATAACGCCTAGAATTGGTACCTAGTCGATTACGCTTTGTTTTAATTTGAAAATTTATGAGATCAGTTTTTATTTAATTAATGATCCACCATTATGCACTTTTTGAAAAGGTTACGAATTTATTAGAAAATAATGACAATTCTCCCCGAACATAAGCAGCGATTATATCATTAATCCCTAATAAATAGATATTACCTCGATTTTGAAATCATGATATGAATTGAAAAGGGTATTAATTTATTTAGGAAATTCACAACAATCCCCTAAACAAAAGCGAGAGTTATATCGTAAATTCCTAATAAACTAATATTGCCTTGCTTATTGTAAAATCAATGCAATGCAAACAATCAAATAAATTATTGATCTTATTTTTAAGAGACTAAAACCTAACCCAAAATTGAGGCTCTAATATTAATTCTAATTAATTTTCTAATTACTCTAACCAAAGAATTAAACTAACTAAATTTGAAGTTAAAGGCTTAATCTAAGTCAAGAGTAAATTATTTGTTAAGGGCCTAATTATACTAGATCTAAAGTCAAAGCTCTGATATTAATTCTAAATTAGATTTTAGCAAATTTTATTATACTTGAATAATTAAAAATAGAACTCAGAGCACATGAGGGAACTACTTTAAATTACCTCCTAATTAATCTAGATGAAGGCTTAAATTAAAAAAAAAACTAAAAGTTTTGCCTAAAGTTGAGAACTTTAATCTAGGATTGAAATCAAATAATCTAGAAATTAAAGGCTAAAATTAAAAACAATTTATACATGCAAAATAAATATATAAAGAAATAAATTCAAAGAGTAAAAAAATAAAAAAATAAAAAATTATATTGAATTAAAATAAAAGGAAAGAATAAAAAAATAAAGGAAAAATTAATTTAGGAAAAAATTAAATTAAACTATAATTTTAATCAAAAAATAAAAAAATAAATTAGAGACTAAAATAAACAAGGAATAAGAAGAAAATTAGGAAAATAAAATCTCGGAAACAAATGTGGAAATTAAATTAAAAAAAGGGAAAAAGTAAAAAAAAGTTAGAATAAAAAAATCAAATTTTAAAAAAACAAAAAGAAAGTTTAAAAAATAAACATAAGAACTTGAATTATCTCCTACCCGTGTAAAAATAAGTGAATCATATAAGGATACAAATCGAGTCATCGGATATTTAACTGAATTCAACATTCAAAATAAAAGAATATTTTTTTTATTTTGAGTTATGGATCAAAGGAAAAAATTTCCATTCAAGATTCATTGCTCGTTTTCATCGAGAATCCTTAAGGAATGTTAAATCTCTATAAAGATCTATTTGAAAGCCTTTTTTCCTTGATCATCGGTTTCTTCTCATCTGAAGAAGTTAAAAAATTTGAAATCAATAAAAAAAAATAAAAATAAAAGAAAAAAACAATCACCTTCAAACATAAATTCTTTTTATTAGCTTGTATCTTTTAAATTACAAAACTTAGGGTGTCTCCCCTTTTCTTTTTTTTCCTCCAAAAAATTTTGTTCCCCTTTTACATAAGACGAGTTCCTATTTATAGGCTCTCAAAAACCCTAAAAGAAAAAACTCTAGCATATTTTCATTAATTCTAGATACATTAATTAAAAGAAAAAACTTAAAATAATAAAAAGATCTATATTACCCTAAATAAACTATGGAAAGTATAAAGCTCAATTCAAATACAAATATTCAATAGAATAATTGAATATTCAAATAAATTAAATCCCCATATTGGGCCAGAATCCAATTTTCTGCACATGTTGTCTGCACTAAAATAAGCATACTTGAGTTCTCGATGTTCGATTGAGGTGTTTCAAAATGCATTAGAAATATAATTGAAAGACGATTCGGTTTCAAGAAGATATCATGCCCTAAAAATGTATGGATATTGTCCAAAATTTTTTGGCAAGTCACTTGATATATCGGGCTTCAAAATGTACTTCAATAAAAATGTTTGGGCCTTGTTAAGGGTAGGCCGAATGAAAATTAGGTATTACAGTTGCCCCTATTTGTCGATTTTCGTGCAACGAGAATAGGACAAAGACGAAAATATAAAAAAAAATTGTTCAGTTTCATCTCAAGCAAATAAAATCCATAAAATTTTAAAAACATTTTCGTATACAAGTCATATGTGTCACATGACTTTTAAAAACATTCACTCATTTGTAAAACCCATAAAATTTTGTTTCTAAATTAAAACAAGACATTTTAATACAAAAATAAAACATCCGTTGAAACATATTATTTCAAATTATCACTTTAAATACATTCCATAACATTTTTCTTAAAGTCGATTACATGCCAGCTAAATTTTTCAAAATAAACATGATTGTCCTACTGGTACTGACGAGAGTCAACCTTAGATTGATGATAGCTGCTACTGCACCCCTTACCGGCTAATCTTTGCCTTTACTACGCGTGAAATCAACACACGTTATGTATTTACTTAGTGAGATATAATATTGTAAACAAACTACAATTTATAGATAAGTATATCCTAGCTATTTCATCACGAACTAAATCACATACTCCATAAGGATCAGATAAATCCTTCTCAGTTAAACCAATTTCTTTCATACAATCATCAAAATTATTCTTAGTATGCCCAGCATACCTATCTTTCAGTATATTTTTCCCAGTTATTCTTTATTTGCCCTATGTATGTTAAATGAGAAAGTAATTTACATGTATTGTACCAAAGTGCCAAATGGTCATTTATCTTTTATAAATACCATGAGTGGTACCTTATATGTCATTAATACACCGTTATATATTTTCATTTATGACATCCTTTCATACCGATAACGCACTGTTATGCATTTTCATTCATCACATCCTTTCATGCTGATAATGCACCATTTGCCACCTAACTTGCATTAGTGACACCTTTCTGCCAAAATGCACCATTAGGCATTAACTTTTCATCTAACTTGCATTAGTGGCACCTTTCTGCCAAATGAACAATTAGGACTTTCATCTAACTTGCATTATTGGCACCTTTCTGCCAAATGCACATCTATGCCTTTCATGTAACTTGCATTATTGACATCTTTATGTCAATATGCACAGTTAGGCCTTTCAACTAACTTGCATTATTGACACCTTTCTGCCAATATGCATAGTTAGGCATTTAACATTTCATCTAACTTGAATTATTGTCACATTTATGCCAAATGCACAGTTAGGCCTTTCATCTAACTTGTATTATTGATATATTTATGACAATATGCACAGTTAGGCCTTTCATCTAATTTGCATTATTGACACCTTTCTTCCAATATGCATAGTTAGGCATTTAACTTTTCTTCATTCATTTTAGAGCAGTTCATACTCTAAATCTTATTCATAATATCATTTCTATACACTTATGGAAAGTATATCAAATATTATAAAATATACATTAAATCAAAATATTCTAAGTTGACCCGTTGCGAGTCTTCCTCATTTTTATATAAATACAATAAATGCACTCACCTGATATACCTCTTTATTATGTTGTAATGACGTCCAACTACTCGACAACTTTATCCTTGCCCTTTTTCTTGCTTGACTCGGGAATTTGGTTATGATCTACACAGCATCCATTAAGTACACATACCATACCAATGTTAGTGTACTCTCTAACATTTATACTTTAATAATACTAAAAAGTACTATTATTTTCAATTTTATTACAAGTTCAGCCTATCTTACAATTCTTAACTCAATAATATCGGTACCCCTACCATGGTATCGATACTTCTATACTATGGTATTGATACTCCCTTTCAGTATTGATACCATTTCTGTATTCTGGAATCCATGGAATTGATACCTTTCTCTTAGTATCGATACCCACATCAGTATTGATAATAATTGCAACATTATCAATACTGTTTATCGAAAATTTTCAAATTTAAACCTATAGTATCGATACTATTCTTCATATACATATACACCTACCCAAATTTTCCATTTTTCAACTCGATTTTCACTAAATTTTCGGTTAATTCTCTTATTTTTACCTCTAACAATAGCCTTAAACTTAACATCACTTAATCCAACTAACTTTCCTCATTTAGCTTTTTATAACATCTAAATTCTCCAAAGAACATCTCAAACTAAGAATCATACCACTCTTTCTAACATGTTTTTAATCACATCCAAGGCTTCTAATCTCTTATTTTCTTTTTTGACAAGTCAAATATACTTGTAAACATTAATAAAAACTCATATTTCATAAATCACTCAAAACCCCATTTTCTTCGATATCAAATAAAACATCTATTTCTTTGGTTTAATCCTCTTTAACCCTTCCTTAAGCTTACACATCACTTAAGTATTCAAATATAAACCAAAAAATGAAAGGAAACTAATGTTGAAGAACCCTTACCTTGGTTGTGGAGGATTTTATATCTATTTCCCTCTAAAGGATAAAAATACCCTTTCATTCTTCCATTTTTACTAATTGGTTTTAATCACAAATTTCTAAATCATTTTCTTATACTTTACCATTTATTCAATTTAATCCTCCAACATTTTAAATCCTTTCAATATAGTCACTGGCTTGATATTTGGGGTATTATAATTCTTCCATCCTAAAAAAATTCGTCCTCAAATTTAAAGACTTTATGTTTTTACCACAACACGTCAACTAAAGGAATCCTCTTTCTATAATGTTCCTTGATTTCTCGAGTCCAGATCCGTATTGGTTCTTCTTCATAATTCAAATATGATCGAATATATATTTCCTTAAATGTAAGAACATGTGATGGATCTGATCGGTAATTACTAAGCAACGACACATGAAAAACATTATAGGTCATATCTATTTCGGGAGGCAAAGCTAACTGATAATATCTCATAAGGTTCAATAATCTCGGACTCAATCCACATCGCAATATTTCCTTCCAAAGTGATATTTTTAGAAAAACTTTATCACCTTCTTGATATTCAATCTCTTTTCTCTTTAGATCAGCATAAGACTTTTGTCGATCGAAAGCTATCTTAAGATTATCTTGGGTAACTTTCATTTTTTTTCCATTTCTTTCATTAAATCTGGGCCAACTAGATTTCGATCTTTTAACTCAAACCCATTTAATGGTGTTCATCCTTTTCCTCTAATAGTACATTAGACACTTTGCTACAATTTCTGTGATGGCTCTTTCAAACCAAGCCACCAAACCTACTCTTTGAATCTTGGTACCTCTTGTTTCCACTTGAATGCATAGTTAACGAACTTAATGCTTTAAAAGAACATCTTTCTTAAATTCTTAATCGTCAAAAATACAAAGTATCCCATGATAATACAAACATCCGTCGAACCTGACCTCAAAAGTCCTTAATCTCTTCATTTTCTACTTATACAGCTCTTATCAAGAAATTTTTGTCTTTTCTTTGTAATTCCCTTATTCGATCTAATAAAAACATTGGCTTCATCTTTAATTCAACCCACAGTGCCATCTTCATTCAACACTAATCGCACAATCCATAGTTCGCAAAACTAAAAAGGTTTATGACCAAGTACCTCTGTAATAACATTGGCCTTTCCTGGAAGATAATCAATGATCACATCATAATCCTTTAAAAGTTATGTTCATCTTTTATGTATCAGGTTCAACTCTTTTATAGTCCACAAGTACTTTAGGCTTTTGTAATTAGCACAACTATAGCATCACTCACCATACAGATAATGGTGTCAAATCTTTTAAAGCAAACTCGACTGTTGCCAACTCTAAATCATGCGTAGGGTAATTCCTCTTATGAGTCTTTAACTTTATCGAGACATATGCCACAACCTACCTTTTTGCATAAGCACATTTCCTAAGCCGTTAAGAGCTGCATTAGAAAAAAATACACAATCTTTACCCAACTCAAGTTGTATAAACACTAGTACCTCTATTAAAATCCTCTTTAGCATTTCAAAACTTTTTGACCTTTCTCCATCCAAAACAAAAGACAAGACATATCTTTCTTTAAAACTTGGTTAGCAGTAAAGCTAACGTCAAAAAGTTCTTCATTAACCTTCAATAGTAACCAACAAGCCCCAAAGAAATCTAAACTTCAGGATTATTCTTTGGGAGTTTCCAATCTGCTACAACATGAGTTTTTCTTAGGACCTACTCTTATACATTATGCAGAAACAACCTGGCCAAAGAAAGTCTTTTCTGTTAACCAGAGTTTCACATTTGGATAGTTTGGCATACAACTTCTTCCTCGAAGAGTCTTATTTAACTGCAAAAAAAACTATGCATAACCACATAGATTTATTTTTCTTTTCGCTAATAACACAAATACTCCCCAAGATGAAATACCAGGCTGATAAAACCTTGATCAATCAACTCTTGTAATTGAGCCTCAAAATTCTCTTAACTCGTTTAAGTCATTTGATACGAAATCATAGAAACATGTTTAATACCTTAATAACCATAAACCTTGAATTCCACCTCTCGATCTGGAGGTAACCCAGGAAATTCATCTGAAAAGACATCTATAAATTCCCAAGTTTGTGAAAATATTATACAATTCTACTTTAATTATTTGAGTATCTATCACATTAGCCAGAAAAGCTATATATATCTTTCTGGCATCATTTTCTTCACAATCATTGTCGATATCACCTTGAGCGATGATTTTACTTTCTCTCCAAAAACTATAATTTCCATATCCTTTGCATCTTTCTGAACTAATCGTCTCTGGACACAAACAACCCATACTATTGAAAACATTTTGATGTTTCGATATAACAAATTAAATTAAAAGAATTTTAATTTTGAAAAAGATTTTTCTAAGCACATTCGATATATTAATCGAATATAAAAAATATTACTCAAAGTATTTCAAAGTTTATTTTAAATCCTTACATAAGTGTAAAATTAAGTTTTAATATTAAAATAATTTTAAAACAATTTTACAAAGTATTTCGAACTGTTTCAAAGCCAAAAATTACAGTTTGTCCAGAGGGAACTGATTCTCCCCCAAGGGGGTACCGATTCCCCTGAATGGTTTTGCTCCGAGAATTCCAGTATGCTCGGAGGGAACCGATTCCCCCTAGGGGTATCGATTCCCCCTACTGTTCAACGGTCGAAATATTTGAATTTTACACTTAGGGAACCGATTCCCCATGAGGGGAACCGATTCCCCATGAGGGGTATCGATTCCCCCCACGCTCTAAGCTATTTTATTAAATGATTTCACACTTAAACGGCTCTATTATCTCCACTAATCATCCCCAACGTTCAGAAGTGATTCAAGGTGTATTTAAACAAGTTCTGAAGCCTTTGATCAATAAGAAATTATAGAGAAACAAGAGAGAAAGCATCAAATACCAAGTTTGTGCAAATCAAGCCAATTTTCCTTTCAATATTCATTTTACTTTCAAGAACACCATTTGTGCTCATTTGTAATTATTTTTAGTGTTATTTTCTTGTTCTAGAATTGTGCAAACAATCTACCTTGTGAGGATTTCCTTGTAAGTTTGCAAATTTGTATTGTTCTCTTTGGGAGAGTGTGTTCTCAAGAATTTGGGGTATAATTCTTGAGGGTTTGTAAGGTTACTCTTTCTCCTCAAAAGATAGACAAATTAGTGAATTTGTGGAAAATCTTAGTGTGGATAGCTAAGGTAGTGGACGTAGACTTTGGTTGATAAAGTCGAACCACTCTAAATCGCTGTGCAATTACTTTCAATTTTCTGCAAAAGCTTCCACAAAATTTTAATTGCCAATTCACCCCCCTTTTGGCCGATTTCGTCAATCGATTAACTCAACAATTGGCATCAGGCCTAACTCATTTGAAGGTTTAATCACCTCTTGAGTCGATTCGGGAAGAGTTACATCGATAATCAAAGTCATCAACGGCCTCTACTTCAAACTTCAACTCCGGTCTCGATTCGATGCCCGTTAACAAGCTTCCTTTCTTCAATGGGGCTAACTATGCCTATTGGAAAAATAGGATGATGTACTTCATTCAAGCAAGTGACATGGGAGCATGGAATGTCGTAGAAGAAGGATACATCAAGCCTCTCACTCATCCAAGATCGTGGAGTGAAGGAGAGACAAAAATGTTCCAGCTCAATTCCAAAGCCATCCATATCATATTTTGTGCTCTTGGACCAGATGAATACGGAAGAGTTTCATCTTGTACAACCGCCAAAGAAATATGGGACCAACTTCAAGTCACTCATGAAGGTATCGATGAGGTAAAAAAATCTAAAATTATTATTCTAACATAGCTATGAAAATTTCATGATGAAACCAAATGAAGATATCAAAGCTATGACAGATAGATTCTCAACGATTGTCAATGGTCTCAAATAATATGGAGAGATCATTTCAAATGAAAAGCTTGTGAGGAAGTTAGTTTACTCCCTTCCAAAATCATGGCAATCAAAGAAGACGGCAATCATCGAGTCTAAGGACCTAACGTCCTTAATTCTTGAAGAACTAATCGGTTCCCTCCTCACTCATGATATGATTCTTGAAGATGAGGTGGACCTCGATATGACTGATGAGACACCAAAGGAGAAGGAGAAGAAGAAAAATATTGGAGTTGCTCTCAAATCCACAAAAGATGTGAGTGATTCGAATGAAGATGATGAGGAAATGGCATTGTTTGCCAAACGATTCAGAAAAATGATGAGACCTTACCAAGGAAGAAAATTCAAACGAAATGAAGGCCTCAAAAAGGAATCAAAAGAGAAGGACCGATCATTTGCTATGAATGCAAAAAATTGGGGCATGTCAAATATGATTGCCCACAATTGAAGAGAAAGGGTCAATCAAAAATAAGCACAAGGCTCATGTGGCTACGTGGAGTGATGAAGAAGGTTCCGATGAAGAGGAACAAGAAGTAGCAAACTTGTGCTTGATGGCATTCGACGAAGATTCTAAGGTAACCTCTAACTCATCTGATTTTGATGATTTATCTTATGATGAGCTATTAGAGGAATATAATGGGTTGGCTTCGGATTATGAGAAATTATTTTTAAAACATAAAAATGATATTTCAAAATTGAAAAATGAAAATAAACTCATATCCAAAACCAACAATGATCTTGAAAGTAAAATCAAATATTTGCAAATCAAACTAGAAGAGTTTGAAAAGAAAAATTCGAATTTGCAAAATTTACTTTCAAAAGTCAATGAGGATCATCAAAAGAAAATTGATGATCTTAAAGCTTCTTTTGATAAAGTTGGAACAAAATTTTGAAAAAGGAGAAAATTCAAAATCCAACTTTGTTAGAAAAAGTTTTAAAAACTACAATCATAGAGGTCCCCGAAGAACCTCTAATGGAAAATCGTTAGAAGTATGTGGGTTCCTAAAGAACTCATTACTACTAAAGATAAGGATGTCCTTCATAAATGGATACCAAAGGGGACTAGGATTTTGGAAACTAATGAATATAGACCCAAAAGAATTTGGGTACCAAAAATTAGAAATTAATCTATGTTTGTAGGAAAAGGAGCATTACTACAAGGCACGGGAAACAAATCCAAATTCATGGTACCTTGATAGTGGATGCTCGAGACACATGATCGGAGACAAAAATTGGTTCATAGAGCTTAACGCCAAAAATGGAGGAGAAGTGACTTTTGGTGATAATTCAAAAGGTCACAATGAAGGTATAGGTACAATAGGTAATACCTCTTCCATACAAATTAAAAATGTGTTATATGTGAATGGATTAAATCATAATCTCTTGAGTATTAGTCAATTATGTGATAAGGGATTCAATGTCATATTTGAAACTAATGGTTGTAAAGTCATTGACATTGCATCTAATAGGATTATGCTTGTTAGTCATAGAATAAAAACATATACATGGTGCATTTAGACTCTATAGAAATGACTAATTTATGCCTAGTTGCAAAGGATGAGCATGATAGTTAGTCATGGCATATGAGACTAGGACATGCTAGCATGAGTGTTTTGCAATGGTTAGTTCAAGGAGAATTGGTTCGAGGGCTGCCTAAACTTAAATTTGATAATGATAAAATCTGTGATGCTTGTGCTAAAGGAAAACAAAAGCGAGTTTCTTTTAAATCCGTTAATGATGTGTCAACTAGTAGAGTATTACAATTGATCCATATAGATCTTTTTGGGTCAACTATGACTACTAGCCTGGGTGGAAAACAATATGCATTTGTCTTGGTAGATGACTACTCTAGATATACTTGGGTTCTATTCTTAAGTACTAAAGATGAAGCATTAGAAAATTTCATCACATTTTCAAAAGTAATCCAAAACGAAAAAAGTTACTCTATCACTAGTGTTAGAAGTGATCATGGCACTGAATTTGAAAATCTTGGATTTAATGAGTTTTGTAATTCTAATGGTATTAGCCATAATTTTTCAGCATCTAGAACCCCTCAACAAAATGGAGTTGTTGAGAGAAAAATCAGACTTTAGAAGAAATGGCTAGAACCATGCTTTGTGAAAATAATTTGCCAAAATATTTTTGGGCGGAAGCCACAAATACCGCTTGTTATATTGTAAATCGAGTAATGATTAGGCCAATTTTAAAGAAAACTCCATATGAAATTTTCAAAAATAAAAATCCTAACATTAGTTATTTTCATCCTTTTGGATGTAAATGTTTTGTTTTAAACAACGGTAAAGAAAACCTTGGCAAATTTGATGCTAAAAGTGATGAAGGAATTTTTTGGGTTATTCCTTAAATTCTAAAGCTTATCGAGTATTTAAAAAGAACTTTGGTTATAGAAGAGTCTATACATGTTGTTTTCGATGATAATCTCCTTCCGAGGAAGGATTCTTGTTTGAATGATGATGTAGGTATTATTAATACAAATGACGTTAGACATGACGTTGGAGAATCACCATCAAAGGAAGAAACGAAAGATGAGGAAACTCATGATCCTCTTGAGAATCCAACCATTGAAGAAACGGAAGTATCTTATCCAAGAGAGTACAACTATGTCAAGGATGGTGAGATTATAGGAGATCCATCCAAATGGGTAACAACTCGATCTTCTCTTAGAAATATTTGTAATTATGTTGCATTTATTTCATGCATAGAGCCTAAGAATATTAAAGAAGCATTAAATGATGAACATTGGATTATGGCTATGCAAGAAGAATTAAATCAATTTGAGAGAAGTAAAGTATGGACATTAGTTGAAAGGCCTAATAATAAATCTACAGTATGTACTAGATGGGTATTTAGGAATAAGCTTGATGAGAGTGGTAATATAGTGAGAAACAAGGCTAGACTTGTTGCTCAAGGGTATACTCAAGAAGAGGGCATAGACTATGATGAAACATACGCTCCTGTAGCTAGGATGGAAGCAATTAGAATGTTATTAGCATTTGCATGTTTTCATGAATTTAAACTATATCAAATGGATGTTAAAAGTGCATTTTTAAATGGTTTTATAAAAGAAGAAGTGTATGTGGAACAACCTTCAGGTTTTAAAGATTCAAAATTTCTGGATCATGTTCTTAAATTAACAAAATCACTTTATGGTTTAAAACAAGCTCCTAGAGCTTGGTATGAAAGATTGTCAAATTTTTTAATTGAAAAAGGTTTTTCAAAAGGGAAAGTTGACACTACATTGTTTTTAAAGCATAAAGGTAAAGATTTATTAGTAGTTCAAATTTATGTTGATGATATAATATTTGGTTCTACTAATGATGTTCTTTGCCAAGAATTTTCTAAGCTAATACAAAGCGAATTCGAAATGAGCATGATGGGGGAGCTCTCATTTTTATTGGGACTCCAAATCAAGCAAAGAAAAGATGGAATCTTCATCAATCAAGCTAAGTATGTCAAAGATATGCTCAAGAAGTTTGGACTAGAAAATGGGAAACCTTGTGACACTCCAATGAGCTCTTTTACAAAGCTTGACTTGGATGAAGAAGGTAAATGTGTTAACGTTAAATTATATAGGTCAATGATTGGTTCTTTGCTTTACCTAACTGCAAGTAGACCGGACATTACGTTTAGTGTTTGCTTATGTGCTAGATTTCAATCATGCCCTAAGGAATCACATTTACTAGCTGTCAAGAGAATCTTTAGATACCTTAAGGACACTCCTAGTTTAGGACTTTGGTATCCTAGAGACTCTAGCTTTAGCTTGCATGCTTTTTGTGATGCGGATTATGGAGGATGCAAATTAAATAGGAAAAACACCTCCGGTACTTGCCAATTCCTTGGAAATATGCTGATTTCTTGGTTTTCAAAGAAATAAAAATGTGTTGCATTATCTACCACTGAAGTCGAATACATTTCAGCTGGTAGTTGTTGTGCAAAAGTTTTATGGATGAAACAATAACTTTTTGATTATGGAATTGAAGTAGGTACCATTCGTATCAAGTGTGACAATACTAGTGCTATTTGTCTCACTAAAAATCCCATCCAACACTCTAGAACTAAGCACATTGAAATAAGACATCACTTCATTAGAGACTATGTCACTAAGGAAGATGTAGTTCTAGAATTTGTTGATACTTTGCATCAATTAGCGGATATGTTTACAAAACCTTTAGACAAGGAACGATTTTGGACACTTAGGAGAGAATTAGGTTTAACCAACCTATCTTCACTTAGTGTTTAAAATAATTTTAGCACTTTTAAAGAATAAATGAAAATTGCTTATAATAGTAACTTCTGATTACATTCATTGCTATTAGTTAGGGGAGCTTATGATTCTTGATAAAAAAAATTAACTTTATGTTCAAATGTAGATTAAGGATTAATTTGATTGATTGAACATAATTAATTTTTGATATTTGAGTTGCCAATACCACTAGAGAAGATTAATTTAGCATTTTGAGTGTTTAAAATATAGATTTTTGAATTATAGGGCAGAGGGAATCGATACCCCCTTGAAGGGGAACCGATTCCCCCTTTGAAGGGGAGCCGACTCCCCCTTAGGGGAATCAATACCCCCCTGGGTTCTGGTTTTATCGGGCAGAACCCTTGTATTTTGCTCAAACCCTCTCTTTTTTTTCCTTTGTATCGTTCCCCCTCTCTACTCTCTCCATATCTCCATTTTGCCTCAAATCAACATTTTTAATCGGAATTCTCTTCAAATATCATCTCCTAAACCTTCTAGCATCATTAAAATCGTGCAAACAACATCAAAATCCACTCAATCTCATCTTTCAAGGTAAATTTTTCTAAAATCTCTATTTCATTGATTTTGAACATAGGACTAGTTTTAATTAGTTCTAGATAGAAATAGTGATCAGGCATTGATTTTTTAGTGATTAGAAACTTGATTTTACAACTAATTTCATCAAAAACACAAGAATTTTTCAAAATTCTTTGAAATTTTTGAAATTAAAAAAAATTGTTTTTCAAATTATTGTGTTTTGATTGAATTATGTTGTTGTTATGAAAACTATACATATATTGATTTTCAAAACCTTATTTTTCAATAGTTTTCAAAAACTTTGCCATTAGGATTGGTTTAGAGAACCTTGAAATATTGAGGACTCAATTGAGTTTTGGGATTGATTGAATTGCATACATGTGTTTTCTAAATTGCAGGTTATCCATTATATTCCAATTTCCTAAACCATGTCCAATCCTAAACGTGCTAGGTCATCATCTAGTCGCTCAAACCGTCAATCCAACCCACCTCCAAATCCTCCACCTATTCCTGAAATTTCTATTCCTAATCTTGTTGATCCTAATATGACTATCCAAAACTCGTGTTTCAATCATCCTGGTCCTAGAAATCATCATTTTTGTATTATCAATATTTTGACTCTTACAAAATTATAGAAGAACGTATCCCTTCTCGTCAAGCTATGATAGATATCAATTTTAGATATCTTCCTCTTTTACAAGAGTGGAAATTTGATAAAATTTGTGACCTTGAATCTATAGTTTCCATCAACTTATTCGCATATTCTATTCTAATGTCGTGTTAAAAACCGAGCTCAAACCAAAACCATAGCAGTTCGTCCTTATCTCCTAGGACAATTCATCCATCTTGACTCGGCTTACATAGCTAATGAATTAGGATTAGATAATGATGGTATATCAAATGAAAAAAGTTTTTAGGTTCTCGTTATAAAAGAAGGGATAGTGCGAGTGTCTTAGATCTTCATGATCGTTTTCTTCATCTAATGATTTCTTGGTGGTTTCGACCATCCGGAGGTCGTTACTCTACTCTTCGTGCTTTAGATCTTTGGTGGTTACATTGCTTCCAAAACAATCTTAAAAAAAATCTTCCTGAGATTATTTTTGCTGAAATTGTTGAAACCGTAAACCAAGTTCCAAATAAGAAACTCTGTTCATCTCTAGTTTACGATTGCATTCTGAGTAATCTATTTTCTAAAGCCGGACTTAGGGTAGGTCTAGATGCCGTCTTTCCTCTCAAGAAACAAATTAATCTTCTTTCCTTAACGAGAGCGGGATGGATAAAGAATAAGGACACTGGTGAGTGGGTTCGATCTTCTGAAAATACTCCGGGAGCTAGCTCTTCTCAAGCTCCACCAGAAGCTGACGACAATCCGAGCTTGAACAATTAATGCAAGATATTGACGAAGCCGACGATGAGCCGGAACAACACGAGGAACAAGCTAGCAAGAAGATCATATGCCTCCATATTTTCAATCATTTATGGAGACATTTGATTTCCGTTATGCGTCCTTGGATTCTCGCTTCACTTCCATAGAATCTCACTTCTCGACTATGGAAGCTCAACAATTGGAAATTCTCCGGGAGATGCGTGCAAACAATGAAGCAACCAACGCTCGTATTAATGAACTCACTCATGAAATGGCAGCTATGTGAGCTCATTTCCCACCTCCCGATCCTTCTACGGATGCTTGAACTATGATATTAGCTTTGCTTGTTTGGATTGAACTTATTGTTAAAACATTTTGAATGTCTTTGGATTGTTTATTTTTGGTTGTTCGAACTTATGTTTAATACATTTGATTTGGATTTCGTGATTATTTTGCATCTTTAGACATATATGACCAATTATCCATTACATATTTATGAATATTGATTATGGAACTACTGGCTAACGTTTCTCTTGATTGTGTTCTTAGCAGCATATTTTTATATATATAGTCAATTGGCTAAATGATTTCAAAACCTTGTTTAAAAAAAACTTTTACAAGTCTTTTTGATTTAACAAAAAGGGGGAGAAATGTTTAAAAGCGTTTTTGAAGAGGATTAGTGTTAAAGTAAGGGGGAGTAGTATTTTTCAAAATCAAAATTCATTTTGAAATTAGAAAATCTTAAAATGTTTTGTTATATCAAAAAGGGGGATTGTTGAAAACATTTTGATGTTTCGATATAAAAAATTAAATTAAAAGAATTTTAATTTTGAAAAAGATTTTTCTAAGCACATTCGATATATTAATCGAATATAAAAAATATTACTCAAAGTATTTCAAAGTTTATTTTAAATCCTTACTAAAGTGTAAAATTAAGTTTTAATATTAAAATAATTTTAAAACAATTTTACAAAGTATTTCGAACCGTTTCAAAGCCAAAAATTACAGTTTGTCCAAAGGGAACCGATTCCCCCTGAATGGTTTGGCTCCGAGAATTCCAGTATGTTCGGAGGGAACCGATTCCCCCTAGGGGTATCGATTCCCCCTACTGTTCAACGGTCGAAATATTTGAATTTTACACTTAGGGAACCGATTCCCCATGAGGGGTACCGATTCCCCCCACGCTCCAAGTTGTTTTATTAAATGATTTCACACTTAAATGACTCTATTATCTCTACTAATCATCCCCAACGTTCATAAGTGATTCAAGGTGTATTTAAACAAGTTCTGAAGCCTTTGATCAGTAAGAAATTATAGAGAACAAGAGAGAAATCATCAAATACCAAGTTTGTGCAAATCAAGCCAATTTTCCTTTCAATATTCATTTTACTTTCAAGAACACCATTTGTGCTCATTTTTAATTATTTTTTAGTGTTCTTTTCTTGTTCTAGAATTGTGCAAACAATCTACCTTGTGAGGATTTCCTTGTAAGTTTGCAAATTTGTATTGTTCTCTTTGGGAGAGAGTGTTCTCAAGAATTTGGGGTATAATTCTTGAGGGTTTGTAAGGTTACTCTTTGTCCTCAAAAGAAAGACAAATTAGTGAATTTGTAGAAAATCCTTAGTGTGGATAGCTAAGGTAGTGGACGTAGACTTTGGTTGATAAAGTCGAACCACTCTATATCGCTGTGCAATTACTTTCAATTTTCTGCAAAAGCTTCCACAAAATTTTAATTGCCAATTCACCCCCTATTGGCCATTTCGTCAATCGATTAACTCAACACATACCCAATGATCTTAACTCATCAAATGATAATTCCATTAGATTCACCGGGAACATAGCCCTTGGAATCTTTATCAAGTATTTACTACCTGTCCAACTCATACTTGCACAATGACCCATTATGGTTTACCTCTATCATCTTACTCGAGATTAAGTTGAATAAAATAATTTTATTTTAAAATTTCTTATTTCCTATCCTTATGAACTTGACACTTTTCCAATTTCTCAAGAATTAATCCCAATTCTAACTACTAATTCATTAAAGCATGAAATGGGTAGAAAATTCATTTCATAAATTACCTTCTAAAAGTAACTTTATTAAGTCCATAAAACTTAACATTTATTCTCGAACAAACTCATAATCATTTGATCCACTAATAACTCAGCTTTCTATAAGTTTTTAGCGGTCAATATATTTACCGCTTACTCATTTCCTCTTACTCGAATTAACAATACTTTAAATAATTTAATGTTTCACTTAAATATTTCATTATTTAATCTTACCTGACGAAACCTCAGAATCATCACTAGATTCAGAAATCTCCTCTAGATCCTAATCTGATTCAACTTCTCTTGTAAACCGTTTAAACTTTTTAATGGATTCGTCAAATGCAGAAATGTCGTTAAACGTTGGGACATTCCTTCCATAGAATGGAGGAAAATCCCTAGCATCTTCTACCCTTCTAATGCATGATATTGAAGTCATGTTGGATTTTCTTGGGTCGATTTTGATCTCAACCCTCTTTTCAATATTATCAACTTTCTTACATTTTTCTTTAGTTTCTGACATCTATTAGGATATACATAATAATAACATTCAAGTTAGTAAGGAGTGACATCAATCACACTCTAATTGACACCATATCAGTAACTTTGACAATATTAATGGCATGTAATCCTTTTTCTCAATTCAATTAAACCCGGTTTCGACCGAGAATCGGATAAACCTGTAGCTCTGATATCAATAAATGTAACACCTATTTCCCGTATACATTTCCATAAACACGTCATAGGTGTCACATGACTTTTAAAAAATTCTCAAATTTTTAAAACCCATAAAATTTTGTTTCGAAATTAAAACAAGACATTTTAATGCAAAAATAAAACATTCGTTGAAACTTGTTACTACAAATTATCACTTTAAATACATTCCATAGCATTTTTCTTAAAATCGATTACATACCAGCTAAATTTTTCAACATAAACATGATTGTCCTAACCTGCTACTGCACCCCTTACCCAGCTAGTCTTTGCCTTTACCTACACATGAAATCAACACACGTTAAGTATTTACTTAGTGAGACATAATATAGAAAAAAACTACAATTTATACATAAGTATATCCTAGCTATTTCATTACGAACTTAATCACATACTCCATAAGGATCAGATAAATCCTTCTCAGTTAAACCAATTTATTTCATACAATCATCGAAATTATTCTTAGTATGCCCAACATACCTATCTTTCTATATATTTTTCCCAATTATTCTTTATTTTCCCTATGTATGTTAAATGAGAAAGTAATTTACATGTATTGTACCAAAGTGCCAAATGGTCATTTATCTTTTATAAATACCATAAGTGGTAACTTATATGTCGTTAATACATCGTTATGTATTTTGATTTATGGCATCCTTTCATGTCGATAATGCACCATTATGAATTTTCATTTATGGCCTCATTTCATGCTGATAATGCGTCATTTGTCATATAACTTGCATTAGTGTCACATTTCTACTAAAATGCACCATTAGGCATTTAACTTTTCATCTAACTTGCATTAGTGGAACCTTTCTTCCAAATGCACAATTAGTCCTTTCATCTAACTTGCATTATTGCCACTTTTCTGCCAATATGCACAGCTAGGCCTTTCATCTAACTTGCATTATTGACACATTTCTTCCAATATGCATAGTTAAGCATTTAACATTTCATCTAACTTGCATTATTGGCACATTTCTGCCAAATGCACAGTTAGGTCTTTCATCTAAGTTGCATTATTGACATATTTCTTCCAATATGCACAATTAGGCCTTTCATCTAACTTGCATTATTGACACCTTTCTGTCAATATGCATAGTTAGGCATTTAACATTTCATCTAACTTGCATTATTGGCTCCTTTATGCCAAATGCACAGTTAGGCCTTTCATCTAACTTGTATTATTGACACCTTTCTGTCAATATGCATAGTTAGGCCTTTCATCTAACTTACATTATTGACACCTTTTTGTCAATATGCACAGTTAGACCTTTCATCTAACTTGCATTATTGACACCTTTCTGCCACTGTGCACAGTTAGGCATTTAACATTTCATCTAACTTGCATTATTAGCACCTTTCTGCCAAATGCACAGTTAGGCCTTTTATCTAACTTGCATTATTGACACCTTTCTGCCAATATGCACTGTTAGGCCTTTCATCTAACTTGTATTATTGACACATTTATGCCAATATGCAGAGTTAGGCCTTTCATCTAACTTGCATTATTGACACCTTTTTGCAAATATGCACAGTTAGGCATTTAACTTTTCTTCATTCATTTTAGAGCAGTTCATACTCTAAATCATATTCATAATATCATTTCTATACACTTAAGGAAAATGTATCAAATATTGTAAAATATACATTAAATCAAAACATTCAAAGTTGACTCATTGTGAGTCTTCCTCATTTTTATATAAATGTAATAAATGCACTCACCTGATATACTTCTCTATTATGCTGTAATCACGTCGAACTACTCGTCAACTTTATCCTTGCCTTTTTTCGTGCTTGACTCGAGAGCTTGGTTATGATCTACACAAGCATCCATTAAGTACACATATCATACCAATATTAGTATAATCTCTAACATTTATACTTTAATAATACTAAAAATTACTATTATTTTCAATTTCTATTACAAGTTCAGCCTATCTTACAATAAGTTCATCCTATCTTACAATTACTGACTCAATAGTATTGATACCCCTACCATGGTTTCGATACTTCTATATTGTAGTATTGATACTCTCTTTCAGTATCGATACCATTTCTGCATTGTCGAATCCATGGTATCGATACCTTTCTCTTAGTATCGAAACTCACATCAGTATCGATACTAATTGCAGCAGTATTGATATTATTCATCGAAAATTTTCAAATTTAAACCTATAGTATCAGTACTATTCTTCCAGTACCGAAACTCCTACCAAGATTTTACATTTTTCAGCTCGATTTTCACCAAATTTTATGTTGATTCTCTTATTTTTACCTCTAACAATACCCTTAAACTTAACATCACTTAATCCAACTAATTTTCCTTTATTTAGCTTCTTATAACATCTAAATTCTCCAAAGAACATCTTAAACTAAGAATCATACCACTCTTTCTAACATGTTTTTAATCACATCCAAGGCTTCTAATCTCTTATTTACTTTTTTGACAAGCCAAAATATACTTATAAACATCAATAAAAACTCATATTTCCACAAATCACTCAAAAACCCATTTTTTCGATCTCAAATAAAACATCAATTTCTTAGGTTTAATCCTCTTTAACCCTTCCTTAAGCTTACACATCACTTAAGTATTAAAACATAAACCAAAAAACGAAAGAAAACCAACGTTGAAGCCCTTACCTTGGCTATGGAGGATTTTAAATCCATTTCCCTCTAAATGACCAAAATACCCTTTTATTCTTCCATTCTTACTAATTGGTTTTAATAAATTTCTATATCATTTTCTTATACTTTACCATTTATTCAATTTAATCCTCTAAATTTTTAAATCCTTTTAATATAGTCACTGACATGATATTTGGGGTATTACAGTCTTGTTCCTTTTATGCTAAGACACGTTTATTTCTTCACCCATAATCAAGTTTGAAAATGATCTTTCTCCCTTACAATGGGGATGCCAAGTCCGTAAATAGTTGATATGCTTATTTCTCTAAAGTATATCAAATCGAAGAATGATCTTGCACTTTTATATGAATAACACCAATTCATAATCAATAGTTTATTTGTTCTTATCTCTAAAGAACGCTAAATCAAAGAACTATCTTGCTCCTTTATCTGAATGATGCCAAGTCGTAATCAATGGTTGATATGCTCCTTTCTCTAAAGGATGCCAAACCGGATAACGATCCTTCTCCATTCTATGAAGGACACCAAGTAGTAACCAATGGTTGATCTGCTCCTTTCTCTGAAGGATGCCAAATCAGGGAACGATCTTGCTCATTTATCTAAAAAACGCCAAGTAGTAATCAATGGTTGATATGTTCCTTTCTCTAAAGGATGCCAAATCAGAGAACAATCTTGCTCCTTTCTCTGAAGGACACCAAGTTGTAATCAATGGTTTATCTGCTTCTTTCTCTGAAGGATGTCAAATCAAGGAATGATCTTACTCCTTTCTCTGAAGGATGCCAAGTCATAATCAATGAAAATTCAATTTTAGAGATCCTGCATTCACATGATATGATTTCAAATGGTTCATATGCAATGTGTCTTAAGGATGTTCTAATTCAATTTTGTTATAACATGTATGTATACAAAATACAATTATACACATGTCTTAATCTTGGGAGATAGATTTTTTTTGAAAATGTCTCAATCTCAGCAACTAGAATTTCTTTGTCAAGTTTGACAATCGTAATCTTTCCAGGCTTTGCTTTTTATGACTTTTCCTTATCGAACACGTCTCTAGATTATAATTTTTCTATTTGGATCAAGATAGTGAGACTTCTTATATTGCCCCTTGAAATTCAAATTCTCTTAAGAAATCAATCTATGAGGGTCAGTTTGTGTGATTCAAGCACTTTCTTTTCGATAGAAGACAAAATTAAGTTACAAATCTTCTTCTCTAATCACTTTGACCTATCAAAGAGGCTTTCTTCTTAGTAAACTTATGTCTTGAATCCTTCATTTTTATTGTTTTGCCCTATTGAATGTGATTTCCTCCATCTTTGAGGTTTAACTTTTGGCTCTCTTCTCGAGATCTCGCCAACACAATTCTTCTCGTTTCCTTTAAATATCTATAAAATGTTCATTTATGTATAAAAGCATGGATGCAATTTGTACTTATTTTATGCAAATGGTGCAAGAGTATCAATTATCAATCTTCTTCAATCTTCAAAGAATGGACATGTCATTCAGCAATCTAGCTCAGTGTCAGCATTATAGCATGTTAATTCAAGCTTATATCATGTTTTCCTCATCTTCTTGTACCATTGTTTCAAAGAAGTGCTTTCTTTTTGGACGAACACCAGCCTTGAAATTTTTAGGGTCTTGATATCTCTTTGTTTTGTCAAGTGTACCAAGATCAACTCAAGTCATTAGGAGTATTGTCATACTGGCTTTGGATTTTTGTAAAGTTAATTCAAAACTCATTGCTCATTCTCAAGATATGATATTTGAAGCAAACATTATGTCACAAATACTTGTGAAAAGTCTTCTTGTGCTTGATCAAAAGATATTTTCATTTTTCTACCTCGCTTCTTCTTATTGCTTCAGCCTCTTACTTTTGCCTTCTTGTGCTTGATCAAAAGATATTTTCATTTTTCTACCTCGCTTCTTCTTATTGCTTCAGCCTCTTACTTTTTGCCCCACTTCCTTTTGTGCAGCTTTTGTGACAAAGTGGGTCATGTCCATTTCAAGCATATCCTCTCTCCTTGAGATTGTTCTGTTTGAAAATGTTTTTCTTTTTTTTATTATTCAAAAGAAATTTTGTAAAACAAAAATAGTGCCCCTCGCTTCGGGCTCACAACTGAAATAATTCACCAGTTCACTGAATGTCAAATAAATCAATTGCTTTTTTATTTTCAAAAATTATAGTCCTTTGACAAGTGGCTAGACCGATGACTTAATTTTGGATTGGCTTTACCAAAAATATTCTAAGGTTTCATATCCACCAAGATTTCTCAATCTTTGTGATCATTATGACATGCCTCTCCATTTTGTTCAGGTTTTTCAATCGGATGTGGACAAAATGGCACAACTATTATATTCAATTACAATACCTTTTAGAGAGTATTTCTATTTCAGCTCTCTAGAATCTTCCCTTTTTATAGTTTCATAAACTCTTTAGTAGAGGCAGTGCAGAAATATCGATCTAAAACCAAAATTTATGAATGCTTGTGTGTATTCGACTATAAAAGGTGTTTCTCAACTCCCTTAGTCCATCTTCCACCAAAACGCTTTCTCAATTCTAATTTTAGTCTTGAACGCCTTTCTTAAATTACATTTCATTAATTTTGGTGTTATCACTTTTTCTTTGATATTGTTGGGAGATTCATCTCGACACAAGGCCTTTTTCTTGATAATTTCCAAGTGACCTATTCGTCATGATTTAAATGTAATCTTATTCATAAAGTTAAGGCTCTCGACATTACCTCTTTGGCCCATTACTTTAGTGAAATACCTATAATTAGAGGATTCAAGTGTCATAAAGTCTTTGACTTGACAACTTGAACGTAATTAACTTCATAAAGCTTGGACTTACCTCCATTGCTATTTCAGACTTACCTCCAAAGATCATCTATTCCATCATTCCATTTATGAAGATTATGAGTCATTGTTGAACATCCTTAATAAAAACACAATCTAATCAATTTTGTAGAGTCACACAAAAAATATCACATTTTGTCTGCTTCCTTACATACCTGAATACTTTGCTTTTGACCGTTTCATTATGTGTGGAGAAGGTCGTCCTTGTTCATGTAGAAAAAAAGTGTGATGTTTGGGAGAAAGATCAAGTGTTCTTGTTTTGTAATGGGTTCTTTCTTATCATATGTCAAAATGCTATAATCATGATTTTCAAAAGAGTAACTTATTAAATTTGACATTCAATGAATTTCAAATAAATTTTTTTCGTTGCTTATAGCCTAAAGTAAAGTTCATTCATTTAAACAACTTTAACAAAGTTTGAGAAAAGAAAGAAAGAAAAAAGAAAGACAAATATAAACAAAATGTGAGCTTTCATTTCAGTGCAACTAAGCTCTATAGTGGGTGGAAAAAGCCCTCATATGATCAGGTGGTTCACATTGTCATCCTTATTCTTGGCTAAAATTTTGATTTCTTATGATTTGACCTTTTTTCACTGCTCTCGATCATTTCTCTGCATAGAAAATGTTGGAGAAGCTTTTGGCAGTAGTCCTTAACATGTAACCAATGTAAGGGGACTTCAATGTATCAATAAATATGGTGATGAATTCTCTTTCAATTAGAAATGGATGCACTTGAGCTGATGTCTCTCCACCTTTGTGCATATTGGTGGAAACTCTCATTGTGCTTCATCTCTATGTTTTGGAAAGTGACTCGGTCGGGCCTTATTTCATAAACATGTTGATATTACTCTTTGAATGACACTAACAGGTCCTTCCATGACCTTATCTTAGCATGGCTTAGCTGATTGTACCATCTTACAACTACCCTAATTAAACTTGCTTGGAAACAATGAATCAGAAGCTTATCGTCTCCCAGGGAACCAATCATCCTTTGGCAGAACATAGTAAGATGTGCGGTGGGATAAGTTTTGCCCTTATACTTCTCGAACTCTGGCATTTTGAATTTAGGAGGTAGAACCAAATCAGAAACCATGCTAAGCTCTCTAGCATCCATCTCATCATGAGAGTTTTGACCCCCTAACCCTTTTAAAAAGTCTTTACACCAGTCTTTCAAGTGCTTAGGTACTTCTTTTCTTTCATCCTCTAACTCATCCAGGATTGGCATTATATAATCTTCAGGATTGTTTGGAGATTAGTTGTAGTAACTTACACCTTAGTGGTAGAGGAACCTTTGGGTAACTTTCTAACCACAATGACCAACTTTGGAGTGGATTATACCACTACACACTCAGAGTTTTCTACCCCTGGGAAATTTTCAAAACTTAGCCCAGACAATTTTTCCGTTATCTCGTTAACCATATTAGCTTGGTTTTGTGCGATGGATTATAACGTAATCTTCTAATTTTGAGTCATCTCTTGATGCAGCTTGAAGAGTTCCTCCTCTAACTTAGTCAATCTTAATTCCATTTGCTTTGTTTTTCTTCAGGTGTTACGAGGATGAGTATTCATCTATGTCAATATTTTTCTTTATGTCGTACAACCTGCTATACATTATTTCCCCTTTTTAAAACATTTATGCATATTATTTTGCAAAAAATACTAAAGATGAATATTATGCAATGCGAGATGTAATGCAAAATGCAATGCAAAAAAGGGATTGATCTTAAAGTAGTTGTCATAAAATAACTTTCAAAGAACACACAATGCATTAATACATCGAGGTAGATAAAAACTAATTCTACTTGCCCCTTCATGTGACACTGTCGTATTGAAAGCCTTCTAATGCGACAAATTTACTCGGAGATAAATACCTCCTATGGAGATGCTATGTGTATTATTTCCAAGGTAATTACCATAAAATAACTTCTAAAGAACACATAATGTCTCAATACATCAAAGTAGTCAGAAACTAATTATACTTACCCCTTCTTGTGACACTAATGTATTGAAAGCCTTCTAACTTGACAATTAACTTAGGAATCAATACATTCAAAATGATATGTCATGTATAGTAAAATATGAAAAAAAAAATAAAACAAAGTAGATTAGTAATATAAAATGGTAACTAAATAAAGCGTGTAAATAAATAAATAAATCAAACAACATAATATAAAAAGAGTAAAAATCACACAATCAAAGTTCAAGAACTGACCGAATGTATACTAGTTCTCTTTGGGGTTTTCACATGGCTCTAATGGGGTAGGCTATTTAATTCTCTAAATGATGGTTAGGTTCTAAAAGGGTACTAAAATTGTCCATGTAACCTTCTAAGGTAAACGAAGATTTCGATCCTAGCCCAACTACAGGCTTTGTGAATCGAATTCAATCCGAGGGAATACATTGTTATATATCTAGACAAGGAAAATAGTATCCCTGAAGACATAAAGAATGTGTTCTGAAGGTAATCTGCTAGGCCCACTCGAAGATAAACAATATTCTTCGGTGGTGTAGTATTTCCCCACTTAAGTGAACCGAGACGAAGCTTGGGTATAGAGCTTATGATATGCAATAATTCTAAAAGCATCAAATCAACAAAAATTTGTAACCAGAGAAAAAACAATTTTATTTTTTTTGAAAAACATAATGAATCACTAATTAAATATATTTGAACTCGTAAATTTCCACAATTAAAACAAAAGGTAATCGACCTGTGGCTTGACTCTCCTTTTTATAAAAAAAGTGTCCTCGGCAGAGTCACCAAGCTGTCGGAATGGTCCTTAAGCCTTAGGTCTAACTGGTTTTAAAAATATGGAGTTGCCACCAATCATTTTTAAAGTGGGATCACCTAAAATTGAGTTATTTTAATAAAATATTTTATTTTACTAAAACAAGAGAGTTTTGGTCTACAAAAACATAAAATGGGTTCATAAGTCGATTACGTATGGGGAAGGGTAAACACCCCCACAACACCCAAAATTGGTACCTAGTCGGTTATGCTTTGTTTAAATTTGAAAATTTACGATTTCGAGTTTTTATTTAATTAATGATCCACCATTATGTAATTTTTGAAAAGGTTACCAAATTATTAGAAACTAATTAAAATCCTCCCCGAGCATAAGAGAAGATTATATCATTAACCCCTAATAAATAGATATTACCTCGATTTTGAAATAATGATATGAATTGAAAAGGGTATTAATTTATTTAGGAAATTTACAATAGTCCCCCGGGCTAAAGCGGGGTTATATCGTAAATTCCTAATAAATTTATATTGTCTTATTTATTTTAAAACCAATGCAACACAAACAATCAAATAAATTATTGATCCTATTTTTAAGGGACTAAAACCTAACCTAAAATCGAGGCTCTAATATTAATTCTAATAACTTTTCTAATTACTCTAATCAAAGAATTAAACTAACTAAATTTGAAGTTAAAGGCTTAATCTAAGTCAAGAGTAAATTATTTGTTAAGGGCCTAATTGTACTAAATCTAATGTCAAGATTCTAATATTAGTTCTAAATTAGATTTTAGCAAATTTTATTATACTTGAATAATTAAAAATAGAACTCAAAGCACATGTGGGAACTACTTTAAATTATCCCCTAATTAATCTAGATGAAGGCTTAAATAAAAAAAAAAACCCTAAAAGTTTTGTTTAAAGTTGAGAACTTTAATTAGGATTGAAATCAAATAATCTAGAAATTAAAGGCTAAAATTAAAAGGAATGTATACATACAAAATAAATATATAAAGAAATAAATTCAAAGAGTAAAAAACATAAAAAATAATAGAAAAATATTATATTGAATAAAAAAATAAAATGAAAGAATAAAAAATAAAGAAAAATAATTAATTTAAAAAATAAAGAGAATTTAAATTAAACTAAAATTTTAATAAAAATAAAAACATAAATTAGAGAATAAACATAAACAAGGAATAAGAGAAAGAAAAATTAGGAAAATAAAATCTTGGGAACAAAAGTGAAAATCATATTAAAAAAATAAGGGAAAAAAAAAAAAAATCAGAATCAAGAAAATTAGATTTTAAAAAAGCAAAAATAAAGTTGAAAAAAACATAAGAACTTGAATTATCTCATACCCGTGTAAAAATAAGTGAATCCTATAAGAATAAATCAGGTCATAGTGGCATTTAACTGAATTCGACACTCAAAATAAAATATATATTTTCTTTATTTTGAGTTATGGATCAAAAGGGGAAAAATTCTCATTCAAGATTCATTGTCGTTTTTCATCGAGAAACTTTAAGGAAGGCTAAATCTCTATAAAGATTTATTTAAAAGTCTTTTTTTCCTTGTTCATCGTTTTTCTCATCTGACGAAGTTTTAAAAAAATCAAAATCGATCAAAAAACAAAAAGTAAAAAAAATACAATTACCTTCAAATAAAAAAAATATTTGCTTATATCTTTCAAATTACAAAACTTATGGTGTATTCTCTTTACTTTTTTTCCTTCAAAACATTTTGTTCCCCTTTACATAACATAAAATGAGTTCTTATCTATAAACTCTAAAAACCTAAAAAAAAAACTCTAGCATCTTTTCATTAATGTTATATATATTATTAAAAAATCCTAAAATAATAAAGTTTAATTTAAATTTTTAAAAGTTTTATAAGGTTATATTGATTTTTTTTAAATTTTAAATTTTAAAGATTTAAATTTTAAAATTTTAATTTTTTTGGGATTGCAGCTATCCAATGTCCTATTGTATTCCGCTTATGATGATCTTCATCGTAATATAAATCTTTAAAAGTTAATAATCATGACGAGTTTAAAAAATATTATATAAGATGAATACAAGTTAATATTTATTCATAATTTATATACATACTTTGAAACTGAGATATTAAAAACGAATAATAATTTTTGTATCCACTGAAATCATTTAATGAATTTTGAATCAATCGTATTATATTTTGACGACTTAATATGTTAATTTGATTACTTTTATATCTCTTAATTGAACAAGACTTTTTTCTCAATATTTTTAAAATTGTTTTTATTAATCTGGGAAGTACAAAGTAATATCAGTTCAAAGATAACTCTCGACCTCTCGACATTGAACACTCACAACCCTGGTATATATTATGCTTGAACCTGATCCTCAAGTAATAACAACAATTCCTTTTATAGACACTCGTTTTATCCAGGTTATTATTAATATTTATTTTTAATATTATTATTAATATTAATATTACAGGTTTTTAGTTACAGGCCCAAAACTGGGCCCAAACTATTACAACCCAACAAGCAAGCCCAAGACCTGAAACCCTAGGGTTTCCAACTACAGATTCTACCTGCCACCTCATCTCAATCGTTGGATCTGCCTAGATCTAACGGTCCTGATCCTTGGATGTTTAGGGTTTCACCCTAAACTCATCTGCCATCACGCGCATTGATTCAGCTCCTCTCCACACTGGCGCCAGCAAATCCCCCAATATTTGGGCACTTAATGCTTGATCACTGTAACCATCTCTGCCTCATCGACATCTGATCAACTGCTCCCTAGCAGCACCATCCACGCTCCAATCAGCAGCATACACGAAAAGGCAGAAGAAAACAAAAAAATCAAACTTTTATTTTTTTCCTCTATTGTAAACTGAAAAAGGAAAACAAGACAACCACAAAAAATCATTTGGGGGGATTTCGTATTCGGGTTATAAAACCCACAAAATCAAGTGTAACAATAGGATTTTTTTTTATTTGAAAAACAATTTTAACAGGGAGGCTTCTTCCCCATTCGAAACAAGCAATACAAGAGAAGCTTTGGAAAAGATTTTCTTTTTCCTTTTCCCTTTAAGCAAAAAAAAAATAAAATAAAACACGCATTTCCTGCGAAAAGAGATCTGAATCAAGTAAAGAAGTAAAGAGTGAAGGTATTTTGGAAGCCCTCGTTCTCATGTTTATTTGTTTTCTTATGCATGTATGGGTCTTTCTTTTGTTTTAAGGGAAGTTGAATACTAAAAAAGAGAGGAAGTTTGAGGGTCATAGGGGATTCGTCTCGGTAGCCCGACCAATGATGGTGGTGGTTGGAGAATGGTTACGGCTGACTCACGACGTTTGTGGGGGTTGGAAGCTCTCATTCGAAGCAAAAAAAAAGAGGCTACGAGAGAAACTAGGGGTTTGGATTCATTTTAGGGGATGATTTGTCTCCTCTGGTTGGTTTAAGGTTAATCAAAGCATGGGGGGCCACTAATTTATGGTGGTCGGTGAGGATGTGAGGTCTTTGTGGCCTTTTCGACCGGCTTCAAAGAGAGGCAAAAATGAAATAAAAAAGGGGAAATATAGTTAACCTTTGGTTTACCTTAGAAGAGGAGGCCTCATCGGTAGGTAGAGTTGGTTGTGAGGTAGTTCCCAGCTGGAGGCCATTTTAAGGGTGACCTAAGGGCGTTCTCTTCGAGTCTCGGTTTGGTCTTTCTTTTAGGAAATGAGGGTTGGGGTTTCGATTAGGTTTAGGATTAAGGGTGTTGGCCATCCTATGTGGTCATGGGAAGCAGAACACCACGAGCGGCGGCGCCATAAGGGCTATTAAGTTTCTCGGCCATGAGAAAAGGGAAAGATATAGAGAGTAAAGAAGAGAGTGGGATACAGGGGAGGTGACCGATTTGCGTAATTTATGTTTAGTTTTAGGATTAGAATAATATTAGGTTTAAATACAAAGGATTTTTGATTAATTACTCTTTAGCCACTGAAACTTTAGGGTAAAAGTATTATTTAGTACCTCAATCTTTAGCACATTTTTACATAATAGTCACATGCATGGACTATTTTCGGATTTTGACTTTTTTATTTATCTCGATTTCTTATTTTCCATATTTTTGTTTCAATTTTAATTTTTTGGGTTATTTACGTGTAAGCCCCTGAATGTTTAGTGCATATTTACATTTTAATCACTTGTTGAGACTGTTTCATTGTTAGTTTAATTTTGATGTCCTTATTTTGAGATTTTATAGATTTCTATTGTTAGTTTATTTTTGGTTTATTAATTTGGAATAATTATGCCTTGATCCTCTAATTTTAGTGTGTATTTACACTTAGGTCACTGTTTAAATTCTTGAATTGCATGCTATATTTTAATGAGTATTTAATTTATCCCCTTTCTACTTGTTGTTTTATTTTTTAATGCTTATTTTAATTTGAGTACCCTATTTTAATAAATTCCATTTTAATACTGAATGTTGATGATGGTTTTATTATGATTCCAGTGCCTAGTTTGTATGATACTTTTGTTTATAGCCATGATTTTTGTTGGTTTTACAGTTTAACCTTTAGAGTTACTAACTTTTTACTCCGATTATCCATTCACATATTCGTCTAATTTCCGATTATTTGCATTTAAATTTCCTATATTTTTGGTATTTTGTTTAAGTCATCGTTGGTTTCTCTTTATTGTAAAGGCACGTCGTATTGAGATAACATGTTGTACGTGGAATTTATGAAAACATACCTTAACTAATAAGGATTTCATTTAGGAGAATTGTTCGTACAAAATAATATATGAATATATTTTTACGTTCCATTGATTATTTTTATAAATATTTATTAAATATATGTATTCTCCCTAGAAAAAATAAATAAATATTGTTTTGTATGGGAAATCCATAAAAACGAGCATTCACTGACAAGGAGTGTGTTTTTTAGGATTGTCCATACAAAATGATGTCCCATTTCGAAAAAAATTAGGATCAAAATAAAGGTATATTCGAATTTGTTAATTTCAATATTTATATGACGTATAATCACTTAGGTGCCGATTTTGGGTGATGTGTGGGTGCTTATCCTTCCCCACGCATAATCGGCTCTCGAACCCTTTTTAAAATGAGTTTTAGGTTAAACGCATATCACTTTTTATCTTTTAAAATTATTTTTCTTAAAATTATTTTAAAGGATATTTTTAGTTATTCGACCTACCTAATCTAAAGGTCGATAGTGACTCCAAATTTATTTATATTTTTTTAAACCCAATATTTTCTAAAATTAAGTTGGATCGCTCTGCATCATAGCCACAAAAAAAACTTAAGGACAGTTTTGAAAACTTGATGACTTTGCTGGGGACTTTAGAGAGTCAGGTCGTAATCCATTATACATCATCTTTCTAGTTGAAAATGGTAAATATGAATGATATTTAAATTTTGATCCTTATGTTTTTTGCATCACATTGCATCATGTCATATACCTTTTTTACTATTATTTATTAGTTTTACTAATGTGTGACATCATTTCAGATTTCTAACATTTTTAAAGTTTATTTGTTTTTGGATCGAGGCAAAGGATTGTGATTTCCCCCTCACACGTTATAACCATTTGAATAGTTAGAGCCTTCTAACTGTGCTCTGTCTTGTTAGGTAGGGGTGAACGATACGCTTTCGTGAGAAAAATTATTTTTCTCCGCATAGGCTTTAGCAAGTAACCTCTGGGGTACATATGCCTTGTGTTTACAAGAGAAACATTGAGTTTTCTTGCATGGACATAGGGAAATGAATCCTCTCGAATTGAACTTGATCCGTTTAAGCCTATAATGGGTGATGATCGAGAGTTTGGCAGGCCCAAGGGGGCACCAGCAAATGAAAATTCATGGACCCTTTTAGTAGTACCAAAACTCTGTCAGTTTTGTACCTGTGGTTCTTCAAAAGTCACAAAGGGGAACCCACTCTAACCTTTCCTCAAACTTATTTATTTATTTATTTATTTATTTGCAAAAAGCATGAGAACTAAAAGAGTATACGGTTAGGTTTTATATTTTTGTACGAAGTATGTGAACTAGAAAATGAGGTTAGGATTTATACATTGAACAAAGCATGGGGGTAGAAAACATATCTGGGTAGAACTGCTATAAAAGCATGTCAGGGTAGATACCATGTCGGGTAGGTTCTTTTCTTTTCGTAAATATTTTTTCTGCTTTTTTGGTTAAATGAAACTAATAATTTCTTTTGTTTATCTTATTTTTCTCTGTCTTTTATTTGCATTTGCATTTTTACATCATAACCAAACAAGGTGTTAATTCACAAGTGTTTGACCAAATTAGAAGGTTTTCATAACGAGATAAGAGTTCCATAACTAGGTAGTCAAATCCAAAAGGGCGACGAATGTCCATGTTTTGTGAGTACTAAATATGGACGAAATATGTGCAAGTATACACAATCGAACAATTAATACAGTGATGAGTGAGTATCGTATCCACAGGGATTGAAGGGACCTTAATAAAGTTTATGCACTATTCTAAAGTAACTAAGTATAGCTAATGGTATTCACAAATGAGAATGTTGTGGCAAAATGAAATGGATGTTGGTGGGAATGGAATGATGGTGTAATGTAATGTGGCAGCAAATGGAGATTTGTGGCAAAATGAATAGAAATGTCTTGGCAAAAGTAAATTGAGTGTAGTGAAATCAATTGAAAATATAAAGGTAAAATATAAACACTGGATTTAAATAAACTGCTTTAGAATTCTTACACAACAAGCTACTATGAAAATTAATGATAGGAGTCACTTAGGAAACTTAAGTCTACTTCTCAGGATGGTCTTACTTCTATGCATTATTTTCCTGACAGAGTTTACTAATGGTGCCCTATGCTATCTCTAGCTAAGGAACTTGACAGGTTCAAGATGCCATGGAAAACCTATTGGCGTTAGCAAGTGCAGGGATCCTATAGGTTTAGATAACAGGATATGTCACAACAATACCTTTTAGCGGTAGCACTAACATCTAACCTCTCGATCAACCACTACTCCTTTTAGTTAATTAAAATCCTAGCCTTATGTCTAAGGTTGGATTAGGCCTAGTTACTACCTAGAACCCCTTTCCTATATGGATCCTCTATAGTTTCTCTCGAACACTAAGGACATGCTACTTAGTCATTCTCTCGAACACTAAGCAATCTCTGAAGGAATGGCTACTCTCATAGCTTCTACAACCTTAAGGCATTAAACATCATAAAGAAAACAAACAACAACATACAAAAACAATCATCCATTAAAGTAAAACTTAAATATCCATAAGGAACTCCCACCAAATAAGACTAGTTCATGGTGGGGTTCAAATGTTCCAAGCAACAAGGCAAGAAATTAATTTGTTCCATACAACCCAAATAAGATAAAAGAGAGAAAACAAAAGAGGGAATGAGGAAAAGCCTTCGATGTGCACTACCGAAGCTCCCCTCGACCACCACGATCTACCCCAACTCACTAGCTCCTCTTGGATGCCTAGCTCGCCACTCTCTCTAGTTTGTTAATGGAGGAATGCCACGGCAAAGACGATTGACAAAAGAAGGAGAGACATTTTTCACTCTGAAAATAAGCTCAAGTTAGTGAGTCTAATGTTTATTTCTTTTGGTAGCTTCATCTCTTATTTATAGGGGAGAATAAACCTAGGAATTTGTGTTAAAATTCCTAGGATACCCTGATCAAGTTCCTTTCACATAAGAGGGTGAGCAGTTGTGGCAGTTGTCCCCTCCTGGGCAGTTGGGCATGGTCCTCTCTTGGGTAGCTTGTAGCTGGGCATGGTCCCGACAGAATCAGATGACCCAAGTGGAAGATGTCCCCTCCTAGGTGATTGGCGGTTGAGGCCACATAAAGACAATGACAGCTGACTCTTAAAAATATCATTTTCATCTTTTTCTTTTCCAAAATGTCATCTGATTTGGCATTTGCATTATTCTCAACAGTCTCAGCATGTCACTACAATTCTCTTTTCTTATCTTGCTCCCAAATTTTGTACATCATCAAACAAAACACCTTCTCTATAACACATCACCTTTTACAAAATAAAATGACACAACAAAAATATATTTCCACCACATGCAACTATATGCTCCTAAATACATCTATATGATCCTATATGAGCTCTTAGACAGTCAATAACTTAAGTGAAAAGGCCCAAAATATGCCTTCTTACGGAGTTATCAATGACTTACAAACAAAGTTGATCGATGGAAGAAGAGCTCAAAGTCGATCAACGACTCCTATTAAATGAACGAAGATCGAGATTGTACTAAATAGTCAGATGCTAGTTGAATCAAGAATGAGAATATCCTTCACAAGATATCAAGGTCGCTTTCCTCGTATAAAGTCTCGCGAAAATGGAGGTCTAGAGATCCAATAATTGCAATAGGTGAATTAAAATGAAACTTGTATGTCTAGTGTAAATGAAGAAAATGAAGCTCATATGTCTAGTGTAAGGAAATCTTATGGTTTGATAAAGATTGTTCTATGGTGGTCGCTTTTGGAATTAACACCTTGTGCATTTGCATTTACATTAGCTCATTAATTAATTAATTAATTAATTATTGTTTTTATAATAATTCCTGTCACTTTGTTGTCTTATTTGTACTAACTTGTTTTTATATTGCTTTTCTTTCTGCTTGCATCGCATGATCATAACATTTTTCATAGGTGTTGATTTGTGAGTGGTTATCAAAGTAAAAGGTTTTCATGATGGACAAAGGGTTTCATGATCAAGTAGACTATAGCACAGCTAGGGAATGGCATTTTGAGGAAGCTCCAGGAATAGTGGAGAGCTATGAACCCAAAGATCGTATATCCAACGAAGAGCAAAAGGAGATAAGAGACATGAAAGATCAAATGTCCAAGATGATGGATAGAATAGTTGTTTTGGCCAAAGGAAAAGAGACTTCTGCAAAAGCAATGAAAAAACTCAATGAAAACAATCTTGTGATGTCAAATACAAAAGGGACTATTTTAGAACAAGTTGTTTCTAGTCGATCTGAGAAATCACGTACAATCATCATTCGTATCAACAAGTTGTCTGGAGACACCAAGGAAATGGTGACAACGGTAAAAGTTCAGAGAGATGAAAAGAAGCCATATAATCAGTACTCTTTGGTATTTGAGAGTATACTTCTAATGTTAGAGGGAATAAACCTGGGGACTCTAATTCAATCCAAATCGAAAGGTGACTCTCATTTTGATTATATCATTATATCATATAATGAGTTGTATGATAAGCTTTTAGAAGCCTGAGAGATAGCCTCACATTATGTGAAACCTTGGAAACCTCCATATCCAAATTGGTATGACGTCAATGTTCATTATGGGTATCATGCAGGAGCTCAAGGACATTCCATTGAGAATTGCACCACCTTCAAGCATCGAGTCCAACACCTTTTGGATCATGGAATATTGGAGTTCGAGATTAAAGGTCGACCTAGTTTGGTAGTTGATAGTCCTGTTAAGATGCCAAAAGTGTTCAAAGGTAAGGGTATCAGTAGGGTCATCAGGAGAAAGAATGTTTGCTAAGGTACGAAGCTCAAGTGTATCATTTGAATATTGAAAATGATAAACTGAATAGAGAGATGGAAGCTATCCATGAGGGTTTTCAAAGGATCATCAAGCCCTTAAAAATACAGGTATAGGAAATTCCCTAGAGGAGTAGGCAAAACGGCCATTAAACTGAAAAACGATGTTGAACAATAGAGGAAGAATTGCAAGGTGCATGAAGGACGAGCCAAGAAGTTTTCTTATGATTTGCAGATTGTAGAAAAAAAAGCAATACAACCGTTAATGATTTGGGAAGATGTCAAGCCGAAAATCATATGTTGAATATGTCAATAGCCAATATAGAAGTTTCATATCAACGCCACAAGCATGAGAAAGATGTTGAGCTAGAAGCTAGTAGAGCCAAGAACAAGACATTGACGAAGATCTTAGATGGTTTGGAGATCTTGTACGAGAACTTCGTAACCAAAAAGACTTTCTTACAAGGAAAATGAAAAAATCGTCTACAGCTCCGAGAATTAACACAGAAGATGAAGGAAAAAGATGACGTCATGCAAGAAGTTGTTTCCCAAGCAAGCAATCTCACAAATTAGTTGATTTAGATGGCTTTGCAAGAGAATTGAAGCAGATTGACAACTCAACACCCGAGCATGAATGGAAGTTAACTTGGATTTTGAGAGAGATAGAGAAGTTAGGAGTGAAAGTTATCCCTTATATGTAAAGTTTGTTTGATGTACTAAAAACTTTTTGTACAATGAAAGTTGTTTTAAGATGGACAATTTGGAATGACACCTTTTGCATATGTGCATTTGCATCGCATTTGTTTATTTAAGAATTTTTACATGCATTAGTTATGAAAATGTGGAAATAACTTATGAAGGGCTATAAACAGTAATACCAAGATCATTCATTCATGCTACTTCCTCATCATCATGAATGAACAAATGGAAACAATGGAGCAATTTCATAAGGAATACAAAATCAGTTGTAAGAGCAGTTAACCGGGTTACAACAAGATATGGGGAATCAAACATCGAATTCTCTACAAGACGAACTGAATCGAATGATCCAGGTGCTAGCAACCAAGGCTGCTGATAGAGGGGAAATAGCTGCTAAAGAATATCAGTGTTATCAGACTAATGCGTCGAGAAGGATAACTTACCCTGGGGCATCCCACTCAAACCTAAAGAATACCCTTATTAATCATGAGCAATTTGAAGATAAATTCAAGCGGTTAAAGGAAGCAATTAGAACTATGAAAGGTGTTAATGCCTCCCACAAAGAACTAAAAGTGATAGAACTCAGCCTGGTCCCTGATTTGGTCATCCCACATTAATTTATGGTGCCAAATTTTGAGAAATATGATGGAACTAGTTGTCCCTAATTCATTTGAAAATATTTGTATAAATATTCAAGGGTATTTAAATGATGATAATCTAATGATTCATTACTTCCATGATAGTCTTACTAACCAGTTGTAATTATACAATTATATGAATATAGAGCAGATCAAGATGTGGGTCGATCTAGCTTATGCCTTTATGGACAATATCGTTATGTTAAAGGCTTAGCCCTAAAATGACAAGATCTTCAAAGAATGAGGATGAAAGCTACTGAAAGCTTTAAAGTATGCCCTAAAATGGAGAGCGGTGGCAGCATAAGTTCAACCTCCCATGTTAGACGAAGAAATATTATGTATGTTTCATAATTCTCATCCAGCTCCCTTTTTCGAGTTAATGCTGGCAAATTCAACAAAATGACTTTAAGGATCTTGTGGCATATGAGGAGTTAATTGAAAATGCAATCAACAAAGGAAACTCGAAAGTCGCTTCCAAAAGCCTAACTGATTAAGAAGTGAAAGTTGATGAGGTGAATGAATGTCATGTCCAGAACCCCCACAACCACAAAAGAAAATGAATAGCTAGATGTTCGAACTGAGAAAAGAAAATCTCTCAATCAAGAAGTACTCTGAAGGTGTTACAAACTTCTATCTCATATCTATACCCCTATTTTATTAAAGGTCAATACCTTACACCGAGGCCAACGAAAGTGCCACCAAACCTTTCTGTCCACAGCTATGATCAAGATAGTGCTTATGATTTCCACTTGGGGGCATCTGGGCATTCTACAGGGAATTGTAGGCCGATGTTAAAAGAGATAGAAATGTTTGTTGAAAAGGGAACGTTGACACAAGAATTGGTGGAGCAATGGATAATGAACTCGAGTGGGGCATCAAAGCATGATATGTAGTCCGATCGAGTCAAGTGACACTGTATTAGATGAATAATATGGGGCATCCTAATTATGAAGAGATCATTTCATCCATCATGAAGATTCATTTCACTTGCATTGTCTTCTTTGAGCTTGTTTTTATTCTATTTTTATTTACCTAAATATTTTGTGAAAATGTTTGGTGATTGAACTTATGCTACTTTTTAAGTATATAAGCAATAAAAAAAGTTTTAATCCTGAAGTTCTTTGATTATCAAATGAATCAAAGATTTTTTTATTTTTCAAGAATTATAGATATTTGACAAGTGAAAAAATTAGACCTTTCATAACCCGTCCAAAGCCAAAGGCATAATTACTCGATTTTTCCCTTAAAATAATTCATGGTCTCTACCAAAACCAAATTTTGATGCTTCATCTATCTGAGTCACCAAAGTCATGCCATTACCTCTCTTTGAGGCACTCAAATCATACCCTTACCTTTATTTGAGGCAATCAAGTCACATCATCGTCTTCTCATACACAAAACCCTTATTTTTATGATAATAAAACCTGAAAGCCTTAAGGGCAACACTTTCATTTGTCCGTAAATCTTCCTGCAATAAGAGATGAGATGGGGAATCATATATCAACTTTCTAAAGATAAGCTCAAATAATTGGAGCATACCATGCTAGAAGCAAGAAGAAGAATAAATAAAGAAAATGATAGAAATAATTACATTGTTTTCATGTAAATAAAAGTTAATCATGAATATCCATCCTCCTGAAAATACCTCCTTTTGCATGGACTTTTGTGTATGAAATGATGAACGACTTTCTTTCAATATCCATTCACAAAATGAGAACATATATATCCCTTGTTATCCCCATTTCAGCCTAAGTTTTTTTTCTTCTGATTCAACCCTAATTAATGATCACCCTCCACACTGGGGGCAAAAGTGAAGAAAATCAACTCGCAGAAGTGAAGACCATCAAGTCATGTCAAGTGAGAGATAATAATGAACCACAAGGTATATCAAATACAGAGTACAAAGATCGGATCAGGTTAAGAACAACAAAAGAGAAAATAAAAAAAGAGAGATAAAAAAGGGGAAAAGATGAAAAAAAAAAAAAAAAAGAAAATAACAAAAAGAAAAAAAAAAGAAAAAAAAAAGAAAAAAAAAAAGAAAAAAAAAAGAGAACAAATCAAGTACTTCAAGATGAGTGACTCATTGAGCCTCAAGCCACAAAGTTGATCAAGTACAAATGGTTTAAAGATCAAGATTCAACAAGAAAAGTGATAAATGTCGAAGATATAGGAAAATGATGATGAACTCTAGGGTGAAAACCCAAAAATTGGCAGTATGGAGGTAAGCATATTCAAATATGATAAAACAAGATTGAAGGCATCAGAATTAATTGTTCCTTGGTTTGATCACCTTTAAGTTGTTTGGGCCAATTATCCTTTTCTTTCGTAGCCGTGAACCGTAGCCTACATTACATGCCTAAAAAGTCTTATCTAATCATACATGGAGTTCTAAGCAGAAGAGACTATCTCATGATTAATTTTTATTGCAAAAGGTTTTTAAAATCTTTAATGCATGATAGGAAAAATGACAAAGGGGTTCAAGATGTAAAATTTTGAAAGACGTCTCGAAGCCAAATGAGGATTCAAGTTTAAAACCTGAAAGGCGACTCGAATATTAAATTGAGCAACTACGACATAAGTGGCGGTCTTACGAATCTCTTGATGAAGCACCCTACATCCCAAATGTGCTCCCGAGAGTTTGGAGCCGATGAGTATCTTTAAAAGATGAACATAAAAACCACTCCTCAAGTAAGTGGTCACCAAAAAACCAGATGTGCTATAATAAAAAGGCTAACCTGAGAGACCATCAGTAAGCCTTTTGAGCATGATGATTAAATCCTTCGGGTTATCTGTCAGTCTTTCGAGCAAGATGTTAAGTCCTTCGGGCCATCTATAAAACCTTCGGGCAGGATGTTTTCACATGATTTTCGAAAAATGAGAAAGACAATTTTCAAAGTTTCTCATTTAATATTTCAGAAAATTAAATCTTTGAAAAGTAAGAAAACAGTTTCCAAAATCTCTTATCCAGTAGACTATTTTCAAATTGGTAAGTCATTCGGGTCATCAATAAGTCTTTCAAGCATAATGATTAAATCCTTCAGGTTATCTGTCAGACTCACTTGAGACATCATCGAGATGGAACCGGAAAAAACGTGTAGTCTTTTTATCTTTGCCCTATTATTGTTAACACGAGCATGGGCAAAAAGGGGTAGTTGTAGACACCGTTTTATTCGGTTATTATTATTATTATTATTATTATTATTATTATTATTATTATATTATTATTATTATTATTATTATTATTATATTGTTATTATTATTATTACAGGTTTTTAGTTACATGCCCAAAACTGGGCCCAATCTATTACAACTCAACAAGCAAGCCCAAGACCCAAAACCCTAGAGTTTCCAACTATAGCTTCCAGTCGCCACCTCATCTCAACCATTGGATCTGCCTAGATCAGATCTAATGGTCATGATCTACCTAGATCAATCCAATGGTCATGATCCTTGGATGTTTAGGGTTTCACCCTAAACCCATCTACCAACGCGCGTTGATTCAGCTCCTCTCCACGATGGCACTAGCAAATCCCCCAATATCTAGGGCACTTAATGTTTAATCACTGTAACCATCTCTGTCTTGCTAGCATCTGACTAGCTGCTCCCCAACAGCGCCATCCACTCTCCAATTGGCAATATACATGAAAAGGCAGAAGAAAACAAAAAAAATATCATACTTTTATTTTTTCCTCTGTTGTAAACTGAAAAAGGAAAAAAATGCAGCCACCAGAAAAAATTTCATTTTTGGTGGGATTTTGTATTCAGATTATAAAACCCACATAAGCAAATGTAATAGGAGGATCTTTTTTTGGATTCGAAAAACGATTATAACAGGGAAGCTTCTTCCTCATTCGAAACAAGCAATACAAGAGAACCTTTGGAAAATATTTTCTTTTTCCTTTTCCCTTTTAGCAAAAAATCAAATAAAAATAAAACATACATTTCCAGCGAAAATAGATATGAATCAAGCAAAAAATAAAGAGTAGAGGTATTTTGGGGGGGCACGTTCTCACGTTTTTTTTGGTTTTTTATGCATACATGGGTCCTTCTTTTGTTTAAAGGGAAGTTGACTGCTAAAAAATAGAGGAAGTTCGATGGTCATAGGGGGTTCATTTTGGTAGCCCGACCACCGATGATGGTGGTTGGAGAGTGGTTACAACCGACTCACGGTGTTTGTGGGGGTTGAAGCTCTCGTTCGAAGGGAAAAAAAGGCTAGGAAAGAGACCTAGTGATTTGGCATCATTTTAGGGGACGATTTATCTCCCCCGATTAGTTAGGCGTTAACCGAAACATAAGGGGGGCCACCAATTTACGGTGGCCAGTGTGGGCGTGTGGTCTTTGTGTCCTTTTTGACCAGTTTCAAAGAGAAGCAAAAGCGAAATAAAAATAAAAGGGGAAAGAGAGTTAACCTTTGGTTTACCTATGAAGACACCTTAGAAGAGTAGGCTTCATAGGTGGGTAGAATTGATCGTGCAAGGCAGTTCCTGGTCGGAGTCCATTTCAGTCGGTTTTGGAGAGGTGACCTAAGGGGGTTTTCTTCGATTCTCAGTTTGTTCTTTCTTTTAGGAAAGGAGGGTTGGGGTTTCGATTAGGTTTAGGATTAGGGGTGTTGGCCACCCTAGGTGGTCATGGGGAGCAAGAACTCCAACGAGCGATTAGGGTAATTTAGGTTTAGTTTTAGGCTTAGAATATATTAGGTTTAAATACAAAGGGTTTTGGATTAATTACTCTTTAGCCACCGAAACTTTAGGGTAAAACTATTATTTAGTCCCCCAATCTTTAGTGCATTTTTAATAATAGTCACCTGTAGGGACCGTTTTCATATTTAGCCTTTTTTATTTGTCCCGATTTTCTTATTTTCCATATTTGTGTTTCAATTTTAATTTTTTGGGTTATTTATGTGTAAGTCCCTGAATGCTTAGCACATATTTACATTTTAATCACTTACTGAGACTTTTTCGTTGTTAGTTTAATTTTGATGTCCTGATTTTGAGATTTTGTAGATTTTTATTGTTAGTTTATTTTAGGTTTATTAATTTGGAATAATTATGCCTCGATCCTCCTAATTTCAACATGTATTTACACTTAGGTCACTGTTTAAATTCTCGAATTGCATTCTATATTTTAATGAGTATTTAATTTAGCCCCTTTCTACTTGTTGTTTTAATTTTTAATGCTTATTTTAATTTGAGTACCCTATTTTAATAATTTTCATTTTAATCTTGAATGTTGATGATGGTTTTATTACAATTTCAATGCCTAGTTTGTATGATACTTTTGTTTATAGCCATGATTTTGTTGCTTTTACAATTTAACCCTTAGAGTTACTATCTTTTTACTCCGGTTATTCATTGACATATTCATCTAATTTCCTATTATTTGCATTTAACTTCCTATATGTTTGGTATTTTGTTTAAGTCTCGTTGTTTCTCTTTATTGTAAAGGAACATCGTATTGAGATAACATGTTGTACAAGGAATTTATGAAAACGTACCTTAACTAATAAGGAGTTCGTTTACGAGAATTTTTCGTACAAAATAATATATGAATATATTTTGACGTACCATTGATTTTTTTTATAGATATTTATTAAATATATGTATTCTCCCTAGAAAAATTAAATAAATATTGTTTTGTATGGAAAATCCATAAAAATGCACCTTAACTGACAATGAGTGTGTTTTTTATGATTGTCCGTACGAAATGATGCGCCTTTTCAAAAAAAAAAATAGGATCACAATATAAAAGTATATTCGAATTTGCTAATTTCAATATTTAGATGACGTATAATCGCTCAGGTACCGATTTTGGGCGTTGTGGGAGTGTTCATCATTCCCCACGCGTAATCGACTTCCGAACCATTTTCAAAATGAGTTTCTAGTTAAACACAATCATTTTTTATCTTTTAAAATTATGTTTCTTAAAATTATTTTAAAGGATATTTTTAGATATTCAACATACTTAATCCAAAGGTCGATGGAGACTACAAATTTATTTATTTATTTATTAAAAACAATATTTTCTAAAATTAAGTTGGATCGTTATGCGCCATAGGCACACAAAAAATTAAGGACCGTTCCGACACCTTTATTACGGAGGCCACTTAAATATTAAATCAATGAATTTCTTCCATTTTCACAGTTTAAAAAATGGGTAAATCCGTTAAACCTGAACCTACCGTCGAGCTAACCAAAACCGCATCTGAAAAAATATTCTGAACTTTCCTTCGATGCCACAAAATTATTTGAAAAAAACAAGGTAAATTACACGTTTACTTACTAAATTTTACTCTCTCTTATTTCACTCACCGTACTTTTAATTTTTCAATTTTCTCATTTAACTTTAAACATTAAATTTTTTTATCACTCTGCGTTAATTATCTAAGGGTGTTATAACATAGATAAAATAAATTATTTTTTAACCACCAAATTCCAGATCAGAAAAAAATAATTAAATTAAATTATTTTTTAAGCTTTTCTCTTTCCCTTTTTCTTTCCTACTCAAAACCCGTTTCCTTCCATTTCTCTCTCATTCACCACCAACCTTATGGGGGTTTCGTTCAGGAGGATAGATAGGCCATATATATTTGACATCTGTCGGGGATGGAGATGAACGCGCCACCCTCTCATCTCGGTTTCCACATACCTGTTGAATGGGAACCCCATTTCCAATGTTAGATGTGTTGGCCTGAACGTCCTGATAATTGACAAGATAATGAAGAGCACGTTCAACATGTGTTTGCAAAGGTCGCAACTGCAATCTCAAAGTTCGAGCAGGTCACCGTCTGTACAAGTGCTTCTCAGTGGGCGAATGCACGAAGTCTGTTGCCACCATATATCAGGGTTCTTGAGATGAGCATGGATTACTGTTGGTTTCGTGATAATAGTCCTACTTTTGTTGTAAAGAAAAGAGAAGTAAATTCTGATAATCCTGAGGACATGGTTGCCGGAATCGATTGGAATTTCAATGGATGGGGAGGGGTTGATGATGGTTGTTATACAGATTGGAATCTTGACTTTCTTGTGGCAAAGAAGATATTGGGAAATGAGAGGCTTCATAGATTTCCATATCCAATGGTTATTGAAGGTGGAAGTATACACGTAGATGGAGAAGGTGATAAACCGATCATTTATTTGCGGAGCCGCTGCTGCCCTCATGTTCTCCGATCTCCTTCGACAAATGACTTGTTTTAAAAAAATTTAAATCCGAGTTCGAAATTAGTGAACTCAGTAAGATTACCCAGAAATGAAGATGGTGAACCGTTGAGGAAATTACAAGCGAGATAGAGAAATTAGAGAGTTCAAATCCAACAAAACTCAAACGAAAACCCGCCGGAGATTCCATACCCATAAAGATCAATCAAAATAACAGTATGATTCTGAGTTTCAGAGCTAATACCGATCCAATTACACGAGCTTTGATCGGGGTTCAAAATAACCCAATCACGGAGCTTCCCATTCGGATCAACGATTTGGGAATTCTTAATCCGACTCAAGATTTGAGAGTCTCCATTAAAAGAGACCACAAAAGGTAGAGCAAAAGAAACCCAGAAAACGTAGAAAAGCAAAGTTTCAAAATTTGGATTTCTCATTTCAAAGCAAAAGCAAGAACAAAAGCATGGCTTGGGTTTTAGGGCATGAATGGTGGAGGGTTTGAAGAAGAGAGGGATAACTCCGAAGAGGGTTGGGGTTGGAAGATGACGGCCAAAACGGGTGGTGAAGTGGATGAAAGTTGTGGTGATATCCATTGAAGCATCGCCATTTATTTGTTTGGTTGATTTTAACAAAGGAAAGAGAAGGAAATGGAGCAGCAAAGAAGGTTTGACTTATCGATGTGGTCAATCTGATGAGGCACTTTTAATATTAAATAATTTCACGTTATATTGTTACTGAGTAACAATCAAGTGAAAAAAATTAATGTCTAAAATTTAATAAAAAATTTAAAAAATAAGTATGATAAATAAAATAAGATATAAAATAAAATTGAGTGAAAAAAAAAAAACAACAAAATCTCACAAAAAATCACGCGCTAACTTCACAAACAAAGTCCCAACGCTCTTTACCTTTGCTCTCTCTCAGTTTCAAATTCATTTCCACTCCCACTCTCCAACATCCCTTCAACATAATGGCTTCTCTCTTACGCGCCAGTCTACGCTCCTCCACTCCTATCCCTTCCCACCACCATAAACCCGCTCTCATCGCCGCACCGAAATTGTTTTACCAAAGAATTAGGAGGAGGGGGACAAGGCTGACGGTTATTAGAGCCGTTGATGGTGGTAGTTCGTACCTCGGTATGTGGAGGAAAGCGAAGGAGAGGGAAAAGAAGGAATCTGAGTTTCAAAAACTAGCTCAGAATTTGGCCGATGATAGAGGCGGCGGCGACGGTGGTGAGAAGAAAGAGGTTTTGGAGAAGAAGAGCGAGGAGTTCCAGAAGATTTTGGAAACTCCCAGGAGGAAAGGGATCGGATCCAGAGAATGCAGGTGATTGATCGTGCTGCTGCGGCGATTGCGGCGGCTCGCTCTTTTATCAAACAAGGATTCTTCGGGAAAGGATGATTCCAAAGACGAAAACCGCAAAGCATTTAAGGTTCAAGAAGACGGTATGAACTAAAATCTTCTGTAGTTGTAATTTTAAATTTTAAGTAGATTGAAAATTATAATAAAATTATCACTGTTATATCTTTCTCAGTGAAGTGAATCTTAATTTAACAGAAAGCAGAGTGGGAGCATTTTCGTTAGTCAACCGGCCAATTCTGGAAATGTAACACCTGGTCCAGATTTTTGGTCCTGGACACCTCCTCAAAGTACTGATCAGATTTCAAAGTAAATGGAAGGGCCGCAGGTTGCTAGACAAACTTCGGAGCTTCCAATTTCTAGCCCTCCGGTTTTAGAGAAAGATCGGTCTCTTGGTTTTCTCCCTATTCCTTTTGAGAGGAAAGCTTATGAGACATCCCACAATCTTCCACCGTTTCAGTCACTGGTAGAGGTTGATAAAAAAAAGTATCTGTAGAAGAGACTTCTTTAAAAGTGGAACATGACCTTGAGGTCGAATTTTCTGCACATGCTGCTGAAGCAGCTGATGCCATTCACAAGGCCAGAGAATTATCACCCCAAGGAATCAATCAAGATGGAACTACATGGTGGATGGAAACAGGAGTTGAGCAAAGACCTGATGGTGTGATTTGCAGGTGGACAATGATTCGGGGTGTTAGTGTTGACCAAGCTGTTGATTGGCAAGAGAAGTATTGGGAGGCCTCCGATGAATTTGGTTACAAAGAACTCGGTTCTGAGAAAGCAGGACGTGATGTTTTTGGGAATGTATGGAGTGAAAAGTGGAGAGAATCGATGTTGCAGGTCAGTAAAATCAGCGATGATACAGTTCTCTTGACACTTTTTTTTTTTGCATTGTACCTTCTAGAGTTCATATCTCCATATTAAATTGTGTTATAATTATGAATTTGGATCATCCATAGAGTATATGATCCATCTAAGCTCCAAGTATGTATGTTGAGAACCCTGCATATCGAGTGGTTGGGACCAGAAACTTGTAGAACTGTAGTAAAATAATCGAATGTGAGATGAATCGCTTGTAGGTTTAACTCACTCGGCTATACACAACTTGATTATAGTACTCGAATTTCTTTATTTTTCGGTGGTTGGTTGTAGTGGATGATAGAAATGTGGGTTTTGGATACGTTCAAGCATAACTTAACAAAAATATGTAAAAAGAGCTGTTGTCACGAGGCTAAGAGAAACTGAAAGTGTTGCCTGGTGCAGGAGAATGGACTTGCGCATCTTGAAAAAACTGCTGATAAGTGGGGAAAGAATGCCGAAGGTGCAGAGTGGCAAGAAAAATGGTGGGAACATTATGATGCATCTGGGAAATCTGAGAAATGGGCTGACAAGTGGTGCAGCATTGTTCCGAACACACCCCTCGAGGCTGGTCATGCTCATGTTTGGCATGAAAGGTATTCAACTACTTATCTAGTTTGATATGGTTTTGCACCTTTTCTATTTTTCTTTATTCAGAATTTGTTCTTGGTTGCAATCTTAAAATGCTTAAATACCTGTCTCGTGTCATTCAAAGTTTGTTTGAGATTTTGTCGAACGATTTGTATGATATCATTCAGGTCCTCTTTTTCCGTTGACAGAACCTTCTATCCTGATGTTTTTGATTTAATCATTCATAACTTGACTTAATAACTGAACCAATGAAAACATTGCCACTTTGTTTTTGCAACATTGGCAGGTGGGGTGAACAATACGATGGATATGGTGGCAGCGTGAAATACACTGACAAATGGGCAGAGAGGTGCGAAGGCGATGGTTGAGCGAAATGGGTTGACAAGTGGGACGAGCATTTTGACCCCAACGGGCATGGTGTAAAGCAAGGGGAAACAGGGTGGCAAGGGAAGCATGGAGATCGATGGAACCGCACGTGGGGAGAGCAACACAACGGCTCCGGATGGGTTCATAAATACGGGAAGAGTAGCAGTGGGGAGCATTGGGACACACATGTGGAACAAGAGACTTGGTATGAAAGATTCCCACACTATGGTTTCTATCACTGCTTCGACAACTCCGTGCAGCTGTGGGAGGTTAAGAAGCCATCTGAGATGTCTGAATAGTAAAAGTTTCGTAGAAAAAAAATAAGTATTGCTGAGTTTGTATATGGATTGCAGCTTCGAGTCAAACACGGAATCGCTTCATCCAACAGGTTTGAGATTCGAATTCTAATACATACACGATTATTTTCAAATCTTATTTGAATGCTGAAATGAGGAGCTTTTATATCCTTTATATGTGGTATTTCATTTATCAAAGTCACCCATTCCAAGCCTCTATTACTTATATATGGTTTTTAAAACCTGAACCCACAGCTTATCTTCATTCCATAATAATTGGAAACTTATTTTCATATGGAAACGCTTTATTATGTCTCCAAATGCTTCAGTAAACAACAAAAAAACAGTCTGCAAAGAAAAGATGAGAGATCATTATGATTCGATCTAATTCTTCTCCAACTTCTCGTATTAATCTGTTCTTAAATAACATAAGCTAATCTTTATATACACAATACAAGTAAATACGGAGATAAATGATCGCCTTATCCATTATCCGATACCCTTTGTTGGGTTGAATATCATTTTCTCATCCTACATCACCTGTACATATATATATAGACTTAAATATAAAATAAGCGTCTAAATTATACCATTTTTTCACGAATATGTGCCAACAATGCTTTTTGAATCGTTCAGGTGTTTGACATTACAAACGTTATCACTTTATGTGCAAACACAATTAATTTTCTCCGCTAAGTGACATGTATCATATTCTAGTAATTTTGATTTTTTTTTAAAATTAAAAAATATTGTTATATTTATAAAAAAAACCCATAATTTCTCTTAAATTACAAAACAAAATTCATAAAATTCTTAAATCCTAACTTTAACCCGCTACCGTCGATTTAGTATCTGTCATCCTCCTAGTCATACGTCATTGTAGTTGTCGCAGATTGACTATCGAAATCGCGTGAGATTGTGATTTTCATCCTAGGGTTCGTGGGGTACAAAAAGTCGATTGGTTTAGGGGTTGAAATGAAAGTGTTCAAAGTTTTAGGGCTATTTCAAATTTTATGTTTTTAAATATATAATTTTAATTTTTAAAATTTGAATATTTTTTTAAAAATTATCAGAATATGACACGTGTCACTTAACGGAGGAAATTAATTGTGTTTACAATCTAGGCACATAAAGTGATAACATTTGTAATGTTAGGCACCGAGATCATTCAAAAAATATTATAGACACCTATTTGTGAAAAACAATATAATTTAGAGGCTTATTTTATATTTCTATAAAAAATTATGATAAAAATAGATAAAAATTATAAAAATATATGGTAATTTAATGCTTTTATAGGACGTCTGCTCTTGTATGTTTCTCTTTAATCTATCACTGCATACTTAGATACAAAAGTTATACACACATGAGTGAATGATATTTTACTTTAGGATGAATTTGTCACGTTCGTTGAACACCATTAACGATGAGTATTATTAACTTAATTTATAAAATTTTAAAATTCTAAAGAACACAACGTATAATTATAAATTAGTTAAAATCATATGGTAAATTATTTAAAATAAAATAGTAATTATATTATTTTTCATAATTTTTTGAGTTAAATATACCACTGACCACCTAACTATTGTCATTTTTCATTTTAACCACTATTTTTTAAATTTTATCAATCGGGTCATCCAACTATAAAAATACATTCGGTCAAGCCACTTGACGTTAACATTTAACGGAAATGTTGATGTGGCAGTTAATAAAATTGATATAGTTACATATTTGATATTTAATATTCATAAATTCTATCAATTTAGTCATAAAATTTAATTTAATAATTTTAATCTCTAATTAGATGATTACTCACCACTTTATTTGATATGCAAAATGCATATAATATAATTTACTTCTAAGGGTATCAAACCAATGACTTGTAACACACCAAAGCACGCTTAAACCACTAAGTTAAACCCTTCACTTGGTAATTGTTTACAATTTTTTATATATGAGTTGTTATAACTAATGTCAGAGAAAAAAAAGAAACTGACATACTTATAAAGGGTTTCAAATCCTATATTTGATTAAAATTTACAATATATATATATATCTAATTGCGTTTTTCTTAGAAAAAATAGATTTTTTATTTTTAAATTATTTATTCTTTATATATATTAATAATTTTAATTAATGATTAATTATAAAGAAATTATATAAATATAATTAATTTGTTAAAAAATTAAAATTATTCTTTAATTATATAAAATAAATATAGTTGGATGACCTGTTTGACAAAATTTAAAAAAACAGTGGTCAAAATGGAAATGGGTAATATTTAGGTGGTCAGTGGTATAATTTAGCCAAAAAATATTATGAAAAATAATGCAATTAATTTTATTTAAATAATCTACCTTTAGATTGTTTACAATTTTTTATATATGAGTTGTTATAACTAATGTCAGAGAAAAAAAAGAAACTGACATACTTATAAAGGGTTTCAAATCCTATATTTGATTAAAATTTACAATATTATATATATAATTATCTAATTGCGTTTTTCTTAGAAAAAATAGATTTTTTTATTTTTAAATTATATTTATTCTTTATATATATTAATAATTTTAATTAATGATTAATTATAAAGAAATTATATATAAATATAATTAATTATGTTAAAAAATTAAAATTATTCTTTAATTATATAAAAATAAATATAGTTGGATGACCTGTTTGACAAAATTTAAAAAAAACAGTGGTCAAAATGGAAATGGGTAATATTTAGGTGGTCAGTGGTATAATTTAGCCAAAAAATATTATGAAAAATAATGCAATTAATATTTTATTTTAAATAATCTACCTTTAGATTTTTAACTAATTTAAAATTATACGTTGAGTTCTTTAAATTTTAAATTTTTATAAATTAAATTAATAGTATCATTGTTAGTGGTGCTCAGCGATGCTCGTCGAGCGTTATAGAATTTTTCTTTACTTTAATAGATAAAATGAAACTTTAAACAAAAAAAAAAGATATTTTCTTAAAAATATAAATATAACATTAATATTTATTATAATTTAGAAATATTTACAACAACAACAACAACAAAATCTTATTCTCATATGCAATAGGGTAAGGGGGAGGTAGGGTAGTAGGTTACCCACAACGTCAAGTTGAGAGCAGCTTCCGTGGAAGACCTCCGGCAGTCTGAAAATTAAAAATAAATATAAAACACAATGCATGTATAAATAAATAAATAACATAGTTGAACAGTCTTCATATGCGCGTCTGTAATGGGAAGTAATCCCTGCAAATAAATCCATGTGTAAAAATCTCTGTATATAGATAGGAATGTAAGTCCCGGCTAAATTTTAAAAGATGAAACATGAAGGATACACAGTAGTCAACGATAGCGAGTTACTAGAAGGAATAAGTCAAATGGGTTACCACCTAAACTAAGGCAACACTACTATGCTACCCTAGTTCTAAGCCCTTATAAATTCCAATGACAGAAACGTATACAAAGTAGAAGTTATGGAAATTACTACAAAGTCAATAAAAAGAAGACAAAGATGCTACACCCTATGACTGTGACCCACACTACTCAGCTACCCTGGTCTTAAGTCTCCATACTTTCCTGTTAGAGGTCATGTCCTCGGTAAGAGCTAAATCCTTCAAATCAGATCTCAAGCAGTCTACCCACTTCTTCCTTGGTCGTCCTCTCCTTCTGGCACCGTCAGCTATAATCGACTCTACCCACCTGACTGGATCCGACTGTTGTCGCCTAAGGACATACCCAACCACCGTAGTATTCCCTCCCTCAATTTTTCGAATATAGGCACCACCCCCAAGGACATCCTAATTGCAGAGTTTGGTGTCATGTCCTATAGAGTCTTACCACATACCCAACGAAGCATTCTCATTTCTGCGGCCTCCATCCTCCTTATGTGATCCTTCTTGATTGCCCAACATTCTGGCCCTCCCTTTTTCAAGCTCTACACATGCTCGAACAAGAAAAACGCTCTAACAAAAAGTGTAGTCAAACTTTTCTGATATAATTAATTATGTTTTATTTAATACCTCATAAATAATTATATTTTTAAAAAAATTGAGAGCATTCTTTAATGGCTAAAATGTACGTTTATTACTTAGTTTTGGTCTATTTTAATATTTAAACTTTTATTTTTTTCAAAAACATACCTAACCTTTATTTTTTGTTTCGTTTTTAGTACCTCACCGTTAAAAACTTAATGAGTGATTTGCATGTAGTATCTTTTTTATGGATAAATTTCACTATTCATCATTCAACTATCTTCTCACTCCTATTTTGGTCATTAAAGTTTAATCTTTTTAATTTAATTACCTAACTTTCAAATTACTCCTAATTTAATCACTCTAACTTTCAAATTTATTTTTTTATTTTTAATTATATATTGATGAAATAATAATAATAAATGTAATTCACAAAAATTATTAATAAAATACATTACAGTGATTAAAATAGGAACAATTTGAAAGTTGAGTCGTTAAATTGAATTGTTTTTAAATTTTAGTACCAAAATAGGAGTTAGAAGATAGTTGAGTGATGAATGATGTAATTTACCCATAAAAATATTACAAAAATGAAAAAAATAGGCATAGTTTTGGAAAAATTGAAAGTTTAAGTATTAAAATAGATCAAAACTGATATGTTAGGTATTAAATTCGTAATTGACTCTTTTTTAATGAATTAGGATTAACAGATAAGATTGAAAATAGATCTAATCTAAAAGGAAAATTAAAAAGAAAAAAAAGAATACAAGGCCGACATGCATTTATTAATTATTTTACTAAAAAGCCAGCAGCTGCCATTTTGTTTCCATTCACAGCGTCAAAATTGGTCAAAGTTAAGTCTTAATGCCCAAGATCTGTAATAACTAATAAGTTTTCATTGGCCCAGTCGCCGCGTTTCCACGTCTTATGTATGTATGCAAATTTGCAACTACTTCTATAAAATATAAATATTGCTGAATTTTTATTTAATCATTTATCGATTCTTAAATTAAATATTTATAAATTTTTTTTAATTATAATATAATGTATATTTTTTATTAAGTAAAAAAATATTAAATTTTAAGGTAAATATCAAGATTCGGACTACATAAAATGTGACAACATGAGCATTCTTAATCATTCGACCAATTAATAGATCTCAATGTAATATTTAATTTTTGATTCGTTGTAATTATACACATAAAACATTAATTTTGATTCAATTATTTGTTTCATCTAAAAGACATTGACTCTATCGAATCAGATCAAAATTCATTAATTTTGGAGGTTTATCCACTAATATAGACTTGTTGATTGAACTATTTGATCAACGGTTGACGTTGTTCATTGTGCAAGGACGGATGACTATGATTCGGATTGAGTTTTTGGTCTAATCGAATCAGAACCTAAAATTAAATTTCTCCACTTATATCGAATCAAAACTTGCATCTAATCCAACTTAAATATATTTAAATAATTTTTATTAGGTAAAATAAGAATCTAATTGAAAAAAAAAACATAAAAATAATATTTTTACAATTATTCCTAAATATATAAGTGAGATATTAGTTCGAACTGAATCAAATTTTTTTCACTTTAAATCTGAACTCACCTTTCACAAAAAAAAATATACAACACAAGTTTGAATTTTTAAAATAGAAAAACAACAAAACGCGTCAAATTCGGATGAAATACTCATCCCTAACCACGAATACCAACTCAAAGAGCAGTGTGTAAAGAATAGACGGTGAAATTAAAATGAACTAAAATTAAGAGTTGTAAGCAGATATTTACCCAATTATGTTTTTTAATAATAAAAAATAGGAATATGCTTCGTCCCTGTCGTTGCGTGGTGAACTAACCGAAGAATTGAGGCAACTTCCGAGAACCATTGTCTTCCTCCGTTGACAAAAACACAGCAAAAAAACAGACATTTACATATCAATTACGCATCATTCACACGGCCCCAGTTTCGTTTCACTATAAAAACTACATGCATTCGCCATTACCACCATATCACCTTCAAGTTCCCATTCTCAACTTAATCTTTGTAAACCAGAATTCACTAAACCTTTGTTTCCTTTTCTATATCATTATCTTCTACCTGCATCCTGTTTCTGTTCCTTTATTTTTCAATGACAACCATTCTTAAATCAAACCTGCCTTGCTTTGATTATGCAGTCCAAGTCCCTGTCACCACCCTCAGTAAACCCAGAAAGAAATGGCACTCCCTTTTCCTCACCATATATTGTTCCAGAAAGTTTTCATCTCTTGTCGTCAAGCCCCCGACACTCAAACACGAAACCGATGTCGTTTATCGATCACCGTCTTATGTTTCACTCGCTGTCATGCCGGAAAACAGTCCTTTCCCAATTGATCAAACGACTCTCGTTGAACTAGTGAAAGAGAAGAAGCTCCAGAGATTGCAGAAACATGGTGGGGTTAACGGTGTGGCTTCTGATCTCGGAACCGACACTCAGTTCGGTATCTCCGGTAGCAGCGAGGATGTCGTTTCTCGACGTGAAGCATTCGGTTCCAATATGTACAAGAAACCACCGATGAAGGGCTTTTTCCATTTTGTGATTGAAGCATTTAAAGACCTTACTATAATGATTCTTTTAGGATGTGCTGCTCTTTCACTTGGGTTTGGAATCAAAGAACATGGCCTCAAAGAAGGTTGGTATGATGGTGGAAGCATCTTCGTTGCTGTGTTTCTTGTTATTGCTGTTTCAGCAATAAGTAACTATAGGCAAAATCGGCAGTTCGATAAGTTGTCGAAAGTCAGCAACAATATTCAGATTGATGTTGTGAGAGAAGGTCGACGTCAACAGATTTCAATATTTGATATCGTTGTTGGAGACATTGTGTGCCTGAAGATCGGAGATCAGGTTCCGGCTGATGGCTTGTTCTTAGATGGCCATTCACTGCAAGTAGATGAATCAAGCATGACAGGGGAAAGTGACCACGTTGAAGTAAATGGAAGCCGAAATCCGTTCTTATTGTCAGGTACCAAGGTGGCTGATGGATATGCTCGGATGCTTGTTACATCGGTTGGCATGAACACAACATGGGGCCAAATGATGTGCCAGATCAGCCGTGACACCGATGAAGAAACACCTTTACAAGCACGTTTAAACAAGCTCACCTCATCGATCGGTAAAGCTGGCTTAGCGGTTGCTTTCCTGGTTCTTGTGGTTTTGTTGGTTCGTTACTTCACAGGAAACACAACAGATGAGAAAGGAAATCGGGAGTTCAATGGAAGCAAGACGAAGACTGATGATATTATCAATGCTGTTGTGGGAATTGTGGCTGCCGCCGTTACTATTGTCGTTGTTGCGATTCCTGAAGGATTGCCATTGGCTGTCACACTGACTCTGGCTTATTCGATGAAGAGAATGATGGCCGATCAAGCAATGGTGAGAAAGCTCTCTGCCTGTGAGACAATGGGATCTGCCACCACAATATGTACCGACAAGACAGGCACTCTTACACTCAATCAAATGAAAGTTACAAAGTTTTGGCTTGGTCAAGAATCTATGAAAGAGGAGGGTGCTTCTTCAGTTTCTCCATTTGTTGTTGATTTGATCCATCAAGGAGTTGCTTTGAACACTACTGGCAGCGTTTATAGAGCTTCAACAGGAGCAGAATTTGAATTCTCTGGTAGTCCTACAGAAAAGGCAATCCTTTCTTGGGCTGTCATGGAAATGAGGATGGATATGGAGAAGATGAAGAAGAGTTGTGCTATACTTCATGTTGAAGCCTTCAATTCTCAGAAAAAACGAAGTGGGGTTTTGATTGGGATGAATGATGATGACACTGTCCATGTTCATTGGAAAGGAGCTGCTGAGATGATTCTAGCAATGTGCTCAACCTACTATGACGCCTCTGGAGTTGTCAAAGATCTCAGTGAAGACGAAAGGACGAAATTCGAGAAAATTATTCAAGGCATGGCAGCCAGCAGCCTCAGGTGCATTGCTTTTGCCCATAAACAAGTTCCGGAAGAAGAGCGCCGAAATCTAGAAGTGCAGAAAAAGCTTAAAGAAGATAGCTTGACCCTGTTAGGGCTGGTGGGTATAAAGGATCCATGCAGACCTGGAGTGAAGAAAGCAGTGGAAGATTGTCAATATGCAGGAGTAAACATCAAAATGATCACTGGTGACAATGTTTTCACTGCGAGAGCCATAGCTACCGAATGTGGGATTCTCAAGCCCGGTGAGGACATGTCTAGTGGCATTGTGGTAGAAGGTGAGGAGTTTAGAAATTATACACCGGCAGAAAGGATGGAGAAAGTTGAGAAAATCCGAGTCATGGCAAGATCCTCTCCCTTTGATAAACTTCTCATGGTGCAATGCTTGAAACAGAAAGGGCATGTAGTTGCAGTCACCGGGGATGGCACAAATGATGCACCAGCACTCAAGGAAGCAGATATAGGTCTATCAATGGGAATTCAAGGCACTGAAGTGGCGAAAGAAAGTTCCGATATCGTCATCTTGGATGATAATTTCGCTTCGGTCGCCACAGTCTTGAGGTGGGGAAGATGTGTTTATACCAACATCCAGAAGTTCATTCAGTTCCAACTTACTGTAAATGTTGCAGCACTATGTATCAACTTCGTAGCAGCCGTGTCAGCAGGTGAAGTCCCTCTAACAGCAGTCCAGTTATTGTGGGTGAACTTAATCATGGACACATTGGGTGCATTGGCTCTTGCCACTGAGCGACCTACAAAGGAGTTGATGGAGAAACCACCCGTCGGTCGAACCGAGCCACTCATCACAAATATCATGTGGAGGAACCTACTAGCTCAAGCCTTATACCAGATAGCTGTGCTTCTTACCTTACAATTCAGCGGAGAATCAATCTTTGGGGTAACAGAGAAGGTAAACGACACATTGATTTTCAACACTTTCGTACTTTGCCAAGTCTTCAACGAATTCAATGCGAGGAAGCTCGAGAAGAAGAACGTATTTGAAGGGATACACAAGAATAAGCTGTTTATAGGAATCATTGGGATAACCATTGTTCTTCAAGTGGTGATGGTAGAGTTTCTGAAACGATTTGCAGATACAGAGAGGTTGAATTGGGGACAATGGGGAGCATGCATAGCAATGGCAGCAGTTTCTTGGCCTCTTGGTTGGGTTGTCAAATGCTTACCTGTTCCAGAGAAACCCATTTTCAGCTATCTCAAATGGAGGAAATAGGACAATCATCATAATTCAGAATTCAGAATCATTGCTATTCAGTTCTTACACATTCATATTCTTTTTGTAATTAACACTGTAATGTTTGTAGTTTCATTACATCATCTTTACATATTACAGATGTAATTATTATTTTCCACATTAATAAGATAACAGTCATTCTTTAAACCTTGGGAAAGCTTCAAATTTTGTTTTTGATATTAACAGTGCTCCTTGTTCTTATTAAACTCGGCAAGCTAATATACGCGGCCGATGCTGCCGACAAATGATAAAAGGGAAGGAAAAGAGATTACTTCTCTGTGTTAAGTCGAGCATTTCAACAAGCAGATTACGTGCAACATTGAAAACGTAATGACGGTGCAAGCAATGAATAAATAGACAAACTGCAAATTAATGTGATTAAGAAAAACAAACCACTTAAAGCTGGACCACAAGCGTGGACGCAATGAAGAAGGAGAAGGTCAAAGAGTTGAAAAAGGTGACGTTATCACCATTGTCACTTGGCCAATTGTTAGTTCCCACTTGGCAGAGAAATTGAGGAAGGGAAATTCTGTTTTTTCTCCCCAATTCTATTTGAAAAATCTTAACCCCAAAATATAATTAGATATGTGTAGGATTGATTCCAATATAAAATTCTTGAGTCTTGATTGATTTGATAAAAATATTTTATACAAGTACGTATTGATAATATAAATGTATATTAATCAATATGATCGTCTCAGACATTTTTTTAGTCCTTAAACTAAAAAAAATGCCCCCAATAAAATGAATGATTATTCTATGGCAAAATGGCTCTAATATTGGTTTGATTTCCCCCCCCCACCCCCAAATAATCCATCCCACTTATTATTTTTCAGATTAGTGTATTTGTTACAATAAATTTAGAAGATGAATAGTTTTCTATGCTACTTAGAGGTGATTTTAAGATTGTTGCACGTTTCCTATCACTTTTTTTTTAAACATGAAGACACTTGGTAATCCATGCATTTTTCAACAGAGAAATAAAGCCGCGTTATGTTTCCGACATATTCCTCTTGGTAATATATCAATGACTATAGTTTAAGAAATAATACGGTGGATGTCTTATATAGAGAAATATTTTTTATCACTACCTTATAAGGGGAGGAAGCCCCTATTCCATTATTCTAAATAATTAATTTAATATTTCATTAATTTGAAGTTGAATAAATTAATAAGCGAGGGAGGAAAATGAAGAGAAATTTAGATTTTTTGAGATTGAGAGACAACTCACGAAATGTCGAGACAATAAAACTATAAAGATAAAAAGTAAAGGCCTAAATTGGAGTGCATGATGCTCTACAAGTGAAAATATATTTAGTAGGCGTACATATATGAGATAAAAGTACATAACATGTGTAGTAATAATTAAGATATTTATAAAATTAAAAGTATCAACTTTACTAATTCGATTATATGTAAATACTTAGTTTATATTTATATGTATATAATATATATAATGCGTGATAGTATTATTATATGATATATAAACTAAAATACATGTTTCAAACACTTTCAATATGAAAGGATGCCTATATGATATTTAGAGTTTAGTTTACTTAGTTTACCCCTTAACTACCACAAAAATGATATTTTTTATTTTTACACATGACATAGCTTGCAAGAAAGCTTATGATAAGAGATGCAATATCAGTTGAGTAATTAGAGATAATTTCAATCATTTTTAAGCAGACGACGTGTTATCAAAACGAATTAATTTTTTAATGTAGATATAAGAATTTTCGAGTCATTTTAATATTCGTCTTGTTATATAAATTTTTTTCTTTTATCTCATTCTTATTTTTCACATTTTATCTTCTAATTTCTCATATTGCTTTACTACGTTTTCTCTCTCTTCAATTAATAAAATCTCAATAAGTTTATATTCAAATAGTAATAATATTTTTCACAAAATATGAAAATTCCAAGCTCTTGATTATTATTGTTTAACCATAGTTAATTTAAGAAAGCATTGTACCCAACCACATACATTAAAAAGCAAATAAATAAACAGAAAATATGTTTGTAAGAGTGACTGAGAGCGTTCAATGCAAATAAATAAACATAAAAAAATAAAATAAAAACAAAAATCCAAAAAATAGCTCTCTCCTATATATATATTTTCTTCCATTTTGCCGATGCTATGAGAGATTCGCCCTTTGATTTTTTGCTACTACGAATTTAGCTTGCAATCGGGTAAGGTCTTTTTCTTTCTAATCATCGAAATCTGATCATGAATCAAGTAAAAGTCTTTCTTGTTACCTGGATTTAATCGATTTTTTCTGGATTTTTTTCAGTGATCTATTAGCTTTTTTATTTTTAATTTTTAGATTATAATATAGGAAATCGATTGATTGAATACAAAATTTTCGATTTTAGCTTGGTGGGTTTTTTGTTAATGCATTGATCGGGCATAGTTTATGTTTCTTTGAATCGATTGAGTTTTTGCTTTTTGCTGCGGAATTTAGGTTTTTTGTGCCGGGAATTTCCATACATGAGGTGTTGAGATATGAGGATACGATCCTTTTAGATTGTAAAATATGATGTCATTCCTACTTTTTTTTTTGTTTGCCAGTGATTGATCTAATGAGCTGATTATGAATTTATTTTCAATTTTTTGATTTTGTATTGTAATTTTATCTCGGTCGATATCTTGATAAACGAATTTACATTGTTCTTGCTTTGGATGCAGCTTAAAAATGGCATCTATGGTTCTTAAAGGTAGCAGTAGTAGTAATCCAGTGTCTCCATTGATATCAATTCAAGAGAAAGGTAGTAGGAATAAGAGGAAGTTCCGGGCGGATCCGCCTTTAGGTGATCCGAATAAGATTATAACTTCACCTCAAGACGGGTGTCCGAGTTATGAATTTTGTGCCGAGAAGTTTGACATCAACCCAAACCATGGTCAGGCTAGTGCATGCGACTTGTGTGGTGTTAGTGACTTGTGTGGTGTTAGCGAAGATCATTGCAGCGGATTAAAACTTGACCTGGGATTGTCTAGCACGGTAAGTTCTTCCGAGGTTTGGCCAAGTCGACCTAGAGAGGAGCTAGAAGCTGATGGGTTCCAGGATGCTGATTGGAGTGATCTCACAGAAACTCATCTGGAAGAACTTGTTTTAAGCAATTTGGATGCGATATTCAAGAGTGCAATAAAGATAATTGTTGCTTGTGGTTACACTGAAGAAATGGCTACTAAGGCAGTCCTGAGGTCCGGCCTATGTTACGGTTCTAAAGACACTGTCTCAAATATAGTGGATAATACGCTAGCATATCTTAGAAGTGGCCAAGATAGTAATCCTTCAAGGGATCACTGTTTCGAGGATCTGAAACAGCTGGAGAAGTATATATTAGCAGAATTGGTTTGTGTTCTTCGAGAGGTTCGTCCTTTCTTCAGCATTGGGGATGCAATGTGGTGCTTGTTAATTTGTGACATGAATGTCTCACATGCTTGTGCTATGGATGGTGATTCAATAAATGGTTTTGTTGGCGATGGAGGTTCAAATGGGAGATCTTTTACTTTCAATCACCCCCCGTTGAAGACAGAAACTAAAACTTCTGAATTGAACCTTCCGACTCCTTGTAAACCTGTTCCATCTATTCCTTGTTCCCATATTTCACTACCGGAGGTACCATCTTTAGGAATCAATAACACAACAAAATCAAAGAATTCACTTGTTCTAAGTGGTATAGTCTCGGAGAAGGAGGGATCAAACTCCATTTCTGACAGTGCTGATAAAACATTCTCTGCAGCAGGAACATCTCAGTCTTCAACAATGGAAGAGAAGTTTGTGGGTAGAAAGATTCACTCTTCCAAGAGAGATTATATGCAAAAGTCACTTCATCCGGATAAAAACTATAGGACATATGGATCTAAAGGGTCATCTAGATCTAAAATGAACGGTTTTGGAGGTTTAATCATGGACAAGAAACTAAAATCAGTCTCTGAATCTGCTGCTGTTAATGTAAAAAATGCATCCTTGAAAATTAAGGCAATGGGAGCTGATGTCCTTCAAGATAATGGGAGTCACAATCTTTCGGTTAATTCAGATCCCTCTTCTTCTGCAACATTTTGCTTAGATAATGGTAATCATACTTCTCCACCAACAAACATGCCACCTGAATTACCACCAAGGAGTAACCCGCATTCACCTGCATTATCAACTGCCAATACGGAGCTTTCCCTCTCATTGCCCTCCAAGAGCAATTCAACTGTTGTGCCTAATGTTTCTCATTCCGAGGCTACTAATTCGATCTTTGCTGGGATGTTGAATGATAAATCCCTGGGGCAATGGGCCCCTCAAGATAAGAAAGATGAGATGATTCTGAAGATGGTCCCAAGAGTGCAGGAACTGCAAAATCAGCTCCAGGAATGGACAGAGTGGGCCAATCAAAAGGTTATGCAGGCTGCTTGTCGACTAAGTAAGGACAAAGCTGAACTCAAGACTTTGAGGCAAGAGAAAGAAGAAGTTGAGCGGCTTAAGAAAGAGAAGTTGAGTTTGGAAGAAAACACTAAGAAGAAGCTCATTGAAATGGATGTTGCTTTGTCTAAGGCTAGTGGGCAGGTGGAACGTGCCAATGCTACTGTCTGCAGGCTTGAGATGGAAAATGCAGCACTACGGCAAGAGATGGAAGCTGCAAAATTACATGCAGTGGAGTCGGCAGCAAGCTGTGAGGAGGTATCAAAGAGGGAGAAAAAAACACTGATGAAAGTTCAGTCTTGGGAGAAGCGGAAAGCTTTGCTCCAGGAAGAGCTCATGACTGAAAAACGCAAAGTTGCCCAGAAACAACAAGAATTACAGCAGGCTAAAGTTCTCGAAGAACAGCTTGAGGTATGTCTTCATGAAAGCTCAATTTCCAAGAATATCTTTACCTCTACTCTCTCCACAAATTCGCTTCGTGAAAATGTGATTTGGTACCATTGACGTAGGTGATTTGGATTTCTGATAATCGACCTGAGTATACTTAGTAAATTTTGTATGTTATATATTTTGAATTGTCAGAAGAAATTGCCAATCTGCTCCGTAAGGTAGTTCATTTATGAGATTGTGAAAAGTTCTATGATGGTTTGACACCATTTATGGAGTCCCCAAAGTGTTGGATCTAAATTTCTTTTGGCATGGCAGTGTCTTGGTGCCCTTTATTTCGTTTAGGTGTTACTTTCACATCATAATAAGTGCAGCGGACAATTGGGAAACTCCTTTGAGATGACAAATGGATATGGTACACACATATATCGTGCACTTACTTGTAATAGGCATATGTTTTTGCTAGTAAAATTTTTAATACAAATCCAAAAGAATAGAAGTCCAGAGATTTTCAGATAATCCATTGTATGACATGCTAAAATAGTATAATTGCCTATATTACTCTTGATTTGCAAGTCAATTCTAAACTTAAAGTTCTTCATGTTAGATTATTTGTTATTACATTTTTTTATTTTGGATTTTGATGTTAAAGTTTTTGGATAAAAATCGGTAGAAACTGATATTTCATACATCCTAGGATTAATTTCTTATTATATCCTAAACATTTGGTGGAGTTATCTTTTAGCATTTTCAATTCACCTTGTACATTTTCCCATAGTTTTCAATTCAAGCTTTTTTTTGAGAATATTCCCCCCCTTTTTCCCCTCGAATTGATTGGATGTAACATATCAAATTACGGTTTCAAGCCACCGCGTTTCAGGAATTTGAGGTATGATGCTTGTTTGTTCAAGAAGATGAACTTTGGCTATTTGTGGGTGATTCTTCATTCTTATGATTATGGCTTATATGTTATTGTCCTACTCATTGAAAAGGGAAACTATCACAGGCTAGATTAAAACAAGAAGAGAAGGCAAAGGAAGAAATACTTACTTGTGCTTGCTTAGTACGAAAGGAAAGAGAAGAAATCGAGGCTTCAACGAAATTGAAGGAGGACATGGTGAAGTCAAAAGCCGAAATTAGTTTGCAGAAGTACAAAGAGGACATTCAGAGACTCGAAAAGAAATCTCTCAATTGAGACTGAAGACAGATTCTTCTAAAATTGCTGCACTTCGAAGGGGCATCGATGGAAGCTATGCCGGAAGGTTTACAAATAACAGGCATGATACGGGTCAAAAGGAACCTCGAACCCCTCTTATGGTGATAGATTTTCATGAGTTCTCGGGGAAAGGAGTTGTGAAACGCGAACGTGAATGTGTGATGTGCCTTTCGGAGGAGATGTCGGTAGTGTTTATACCATGTTCTCATCAGGTCGTTTGCATTGCGTGCAACGAGCTTCACGAGAAGCAGGGAATGAAGGACTGCCCTTCTTGTAGGAGTCCGATCCAGCGGCGTATCAATGTACGTTATGCTCGCACATAAACATTTAATATCGAAAGTTGAGTAATATGAAATAAATGAATGTTTGTGGGACGGGACTCCTTTTGAAATTGAAATAATCCATTTTAGTACCTTTTGAGAGTTTGAGACTATTGAGTTGCATTAAGGTACAAGATGATGCTTCATTTCATTTCTTGTTACTGCTAATTTGAGATTCTCTTTGGATGATGAGTTCTATGGCATCATGTCAAAATTTACCAAATTTCGCCGTTAACGTTTGATAAAATTAAATTTTTTATAGCATTCACCCTATTTCGGAAATAATCTTCGAGTTGGATTATTTTTGGAAAATTTCCCCCAAAATCATTTTCTCAGCCATTTTATTTAACTATAGTTTTACTTAAATGTGATATTTTTTTAGTGTATGTATATAGGGATAAGATCATGTTACACAATGTAATTTTTTTTATGTTTACACATAACCATTAGATGAATGAAAATAAATGACTGATATTAACGATAGGAAATGAGAAGATATTCATTGAAAAAAAACGAGTTAATCTAAGCCATTTATTTTTACTCATCCAACGATTCTAAATTTGTGTAAAACTTAAGTGGATTTTAACCTTATTTATATATATATATATATATATATATATATATATATATATAGTTCAACTTTAATGTGAAACTATTGTTTTTGTTTTTAAATTAATTTAAACGGTTAGAAAATATTAATGAATACATATTTGAATCTAGATTGCCTACATGAGTTAATTTCTATAACCCGTTTTCAAATTTCATTTTTATAATTTTGTATATGTTATTTTTTATTTTAAACTCAAAGGATATAAATAAAATTATTATTATTATATATTATATATATATATATATATATGAGGTGATTACCATACAATTACTATTATAAACCAATTGATTTATACCTTTATAAAGACCACTTGTAGTTTGTGTGTCACATCATAAATCAACTTTATTTATAAATTTTACACATAGAATCATATTATAAAACAATTATAATTGATCTAAATAGACAAATTTAAAGTAAAAATACCAAGTTTTCTCGAAAACAACCAATTAATTTATTAATTAACGACGAAACAAATCCTTTTTAGTTCTCGTCCGACAAGTTATCCGATTCATCACTCGACGAAGTTGAAGGGTAGCCAATACCGTGTCGAGTGTTTGGAAACACCACGAAAACCGATCCCGAAATCGCTCCGATAACAGGCGGCAAAACCATGAGCAGAACCTTCTCGGTGGATTCAAAAGATGGATAAAAACACTGCACGGTGTTGGAATCCAACAGGGACAGAACAGCAAACACAATGACGGAGAAAAACGCATGAACGAAATCTCCAACCCTCAGCTTGTACTTCGATAACTCGGCCGAACCCGAACTCGGCCAGAGACCGTTAAACGTTGCGATACCGTAATGAACCATGCCGTCACCGTCTTTGTAGCTGTCGGTAAAGCAAGAGAAAGCACAAGAGACGCCACAAATGGCAATGAGGATGCTGGTGAGGAACTTGTTCACAGGGCTGCAATGGCCGTAGTTGGTTAAGACAGGGTTAAGGAACTGGAATACGAACACGGTTCCGGTCGGAAGGAGCTTGATAAGGTTCCCAAGACCTGTCAATGTTCTGTCCGAAATCGAAGTTGATGAAGAAGAAGCTATTTTACTGCTGGATTTAGCCATTTTTTCTCCGCAGTTTTTCTCCTGGTTAATGCTTAGCAATGATCGTCTATTGAAGATTAGTATTTATAAGTAGAATTATGACTATTTTTTTGAAATTTTGATTAATCATTTATATACGGGTAAATTACACATTTAGTACCTAAATTATCAGTTTTATTTCGTTTTAGTGCCTAAATTAAAAAATAGTAAACTTTAGATATGATTTTGAAGCAAATAAAAGTGTAGGTACTAAAACGAAATAAAAATGATAGTTTAGATACTAAATGTGTAATTTATACTAAATATATTTATATCATGTTTATATATTTTCTTGAATTATATTTTATATTTATATAGATGATGATATTGTTTATGATTGGTATTATATTATAGGGTAAACTACGTATTTAGTATATAAACTATCGGCTTTAATTCATTTTAGTACTTCAACTTTTAATTTTTTTAATATCATACTTAAAGTTTAGTTTTTGTTTCATTTTAATACTCCACCGTTAAGTTTTGAAAAAAAATAAAAGTCTAGGTACCAAAACACGTTTAGTACCTAAATCATACTTAAGTTAAAAAAATGATAATTTATGTACTAAAATAGATCAAAATTGATAGTTTATGTATTAAACGTGTTAATTTTTTAACGATAGAGTATTAAAATGAAACAAAAAGTAAACTTTAGGTATGATTTTGAAAAAATTAAAAGTTTAGGTACTAAAACAGATCAAAACTAATACTTTAAATACTAAATACAAAATTTACCCTATGTTATATTATATATTTTGAGGCATTTGTGGTATAGTTTCAAAGAGAGTTGCTTGCACGTAAAATTGGTGTAGTAGGGGGATTGGCTTTGCTTTTACTCTTCGTAAGCTTTGCCCACACCTGTGCTTTAAGATTGAAGTTTGTGTTTTAAATTTTAAACCCATATTTTTTTAATTATCGATATTCGATCCGATTAATCGTAATCAAATATTATAAAAGTTATTTTAGATGTGACACTCCTATTTAGGAATGAGTATTTAATCGAGTCAAGTCAAAAAATTTCGAGTTACTCGAGTTGATAAATATTATTCTATAACTTTATTTGAAAATTTTCGAGTCAATTCAAGTTTATGAAATTCGAATGTAGTCAAATTATTTGAGTTTATATTTAAATTTAATTGTAAATATTTGTAATATTATGGTACTAATTGATTCCAATTTAAACGGCTTTCTATAATCACATATATATTTCTTTTTTTTATATGATATTCATATATCATGTAGTGTTGAAGGACTGGACTTGAACTTGAAAATCAATACTAACTATTATAAAATTTTGAGTTATTCGAATTCTGTTTTATAACTCAAACTTTATTTGAAATTTATAGAGTCAAGTCAAGTTTAAGAAATTACAAATCAAATCAAGTTAAAAAATTAAATTTTTTAATCGAATCGACTTTTTTTACCCCTACTCTCAACAACATTTGTTCCACTAACAACACTGAAATTCAAGCTCCTAATTTTGTTTAATGAATTTAATATTCTATTCCACTAGATAAAAAAACACAAAAAGGAAAACAATGAGTTAATTAACTATTTTCATTCATATAATGGTTTCAGAAGAATTTCGGTGTTGTTAGTTGATTAACTCAATGTTAGCCAATTTTGACAACATGCCAAAGCTTCTACAGTTGATGGATGAAGTCTATTACGTTGTGCATTCACCAATCTCCTCCTGTACCAAAAGTAGACTCCGAAGCAACATTAGAAACCAGAATGGCATAAATATCTCTTGCAATAGTTTGCAATATAGGAAATTGTGACCCAATTGTCTTTCACCAAGTCAATATATCAAAGTCTGACGTCCTAAAAATAACATCCACTTCTAAGTAACGATCTAACTCAATCTGATTTTTGTTTTATTTTGTCTCTTCCTTGAAACATAAGCATCAAAATCACCGGGTTATCCAAATCAACTGAAACACTATCCAAAGATGCACCGTTGAAGGGTTGAGGTTCATTCTTTGAGGAGGTCATTCTTTCTTCATACTCTGTGACCAAATCTCGACATAGTTGCACAATTCTTTCAACTTCATGTTCAATAGTAACCCCATAAATATTTTCAAAGTAATACTCCAACAATGTTGTTTTGTACCTTGGGTCTAAAACTGTGGCAACACCCATGATACCATTCATATCATTCCAATATTTTTCAAATTTCTCCAACATTTACTTTTCTATTCTCGAAATAATGATATTACTATGTGTAATCCACCCATTCAATGCCACCCTAATCCTACAAATAATCGGAAAATAAAGATTTTTTTATTGTATATTTTGTACCTGAAAAACCTTCGGTGATCTCGTAGAATAACTTCAGCTTATCACAAATCACCGATGCAAAAGCCCAATCATCATCAGTTGGTAAGTGCTTGTACAAAGGATCATGACGTAACTGCACACAACGAGCAAAAACATCCTTATAAGATAAAGTTGTTTGGAGCATCAAAAAGGTAGAATTTCATCGTGTTCTAACATCAGAACATAACCTTTTTGTAGTTGAAATACATAATTTTCGCCGCCTCTTCAAATCTTGTACAAAAAATAATATAGACATCAATTAATATCTTAGAAAACAATTGAAAATTGAAAATTGTGATGGACATTCATTTCTCGTAAACTTAAATCAAAAGTTGTAACTAATGTATACAAATAATGATAAAGAATATCATAAAGGGTAATTAAATCAAAATCTTGGGCTTATGCATTTAAATTCTAGTTCCATTTTCTTTAAATTTCTAACAGAATTATCAGATGCAGGTCTTATCTTTTTATCAAAATTTCTTTCCTACCACTAAACAATAACATTTACCAAACTAAACATCATCCACCACTTTCCAGCGAATCAATCAGCTGTATTTGTAATGCGAGTCCTCAGCTGATTTCATTTCCATCTAAAACAGCTTTTACATAGCATTTTAGATTTTTCACTGGGGGTGCAAGCAAATTAATAAGGTGCAAGGTTCTCAACATATACAATATAATATAATATAATACTAAAAAGGATAACCCAATGTGTTGAGAGTTAGTAACTAGTATGGGACATTCTTGGGCAAATTAATAAGGTGCAAGGTTCTCAACATATACAATATAATATAATACTGAAATGGATAACCCAATGTATACAAATAATTCTGTTTCTGAAGCCTTAGATGACTCACAATAGAATTCTACTGGAAAATATAGTCCTCGGTTTAAAAGTAACGATGCACCACCGGCGAAGTTCCGACTCACTTCAGGGAATACGATATTGACACTGAAGACAATGTTAACACAATGTCAATTGCAATCATCTAATATGATTCACCTCTCAATATCAACAGATCAAAATTTAATAAAATGATTAAAAGACAATTTAATTATGATTTTAAAGTTTTTCGATCATATAATGCCCCTGAATTGAATTCACTGAATCATTTGTTTTTTTTGGGAGTTGTTCATTAGTTCTCATGTTTTGAAATTTCACAATAAAATAATTTCGTTGAAAGGATACGCCAACATCTTTTTGCTATTGTTAGGGCTCTTTATCTTTAGTCTAAGTTTCTTATTCGTTTTTGAGATGATTGTTTAATCACAGCCACCTATATCATCAACAATTTATTTTCTCTTGTTTTGGATAAACAAATCTTCCTATAAAGTATAATATACTAATATTCCAGATTATAAACATCTTAAGATGTTTAAATGTTTATGTTTTTTCAAGTTCATTAGGATATTTTTCAGAAAGAGCCTTGCATGATATGTTTCTTGGTTATGTTGTTGGGATGAAGAGATACAAAGTCTATGTTTTCAAGGTCAAGTCTACTGCGGTGTCTCGAGATGTTGTGTTTCACGAAATGATCTTTTCATTTCATGCTATTTCTCCCTCAACTCATGTTATTAATCTATTTAAAAAAAATCAAAGAACAACTACAAAATTCTGTAGCTATCAAAGTAATTGAAAACCCTAACACCACAAATCCACGTAATTTAAGATCTAAAACAACGAACTTTTCAGTACTAACTAGGGTTAATATAGATGAAGTTTTGAAGAGGAAATACCCAGCGTATTAACCGACGTTCATTTATACTAACAACATAACAAACTATGAAAGAGGAAATACCCAGAAAAAGTTTTCCGTGTATTGTTCGATTCGAACAAAAATGAAAAGGTGAACAACATATTTGTAGACACTCGTTTTGTCGGGTAAAAAAAATATTATAATAATAATAATATTATTATTATTATTATTAATTATTACCTACCCACTAATCACCTATCCCACTACTACCCACCTAATTACCTAACCCACCACCATCATCTCACCATAAAAAAGGAAGAGTTTGCACTATAAAAAAGGAGAGATTCAGGGGGGATTACCATTTTTTTCGGGGGAAGAGAAAAAAATCAATGTAAGCAGGGGGTTTTTACAAAACAATGTAAACGGGTCCTTTACCCAGGAATTTTCGAAGAAATATAGAGAAATAAACAGCATTTCAGAGGGGTCTTTTACCTTCCATATTCAAGTTTTCCATTTTTTTTAAATAGAGTAAAAAAGGGGTGGTTCAATTTGATTTACCTTGTGTCTTAGAAGGCTTCGCCGGAGTCATGTAGCGGTTCAAAGAAAATTCTATGTAATGGGGCAGAACTTGCAGCGATTCTGGAAGCTTGTGAGATATTCGTTGTTTCAAGTTGGTTCAATATTTAGAATGGCTCCTTTTATATTTTTGGATTAATCATGCTAAGGTCCCTGGACCTTTAGCATGTTTTCGCGTTTTGGTCATTGTGCAGCGGTTTAATTACCCATAGATCCATATATCTTAGGTGTCCTATTACATCTTAATCACTAAATTAAGGTATAATCATGCTTCAGTCCTCAAACTTTATGCATGTATTTACAATTTGGTCATTATTTTAAGGGTGAATCACATTTTAATCCCTCATAGTTAGCCGCATATTTCTTTGGTCATTAATTTCATATTTTATTTATTTTTCATGATTTAAGCTACATGTTTTGTTTTATTTCATTTTGGTCATTTGTCACGTTATTTATTTATTTATTTCGAATAGTTCTAATGGTTTTTAATATTCTTATTTAGGTCACTATTTTTGTCATAATTTGCTTGCTCTTTTTTTTTATTTCAATTTGTCCTTTAAATTTTTAGTTATTCATTTTTTTTAATTTGAGCATTTTTTGTTTTTAATTTTAGCATGTTTTTATTTTATTTATTTTTATTTTTTTACTTCTTATTATTTTTTATTATTTTATTTAACATTTATTATTTTTCCCTTTGATTTATTTAATATTTTTTTATTTTTATATTTTTCCCTTTGATTTATATAATATCTATTTATTATTTTTTGACTTTTTAGGGATACTTTTCAACCAATCAAAGGTAAGTAATTTGAATAGAATGTTTTTAATTTTAATTTGAATTTTCGAAACTAAGACACCAGCAAATAAAATGGTACCGAAAGGGAAATTCAAGGGTGTTAATCATTCCTTGATTGTAATCGACTTCCGAACCCGACACATATCTGGTAAAACGCAGATCAGCCTAAATATTTTTTTAAATGATCGGTGGCGACTCTAACACTTTTATTTCAAGTCGAAGCCCAATTCCAGGCCCACCCGAAATATGCCTGCAATAATTTGGCGGCTCTGCTGAGGAATAAGGTAAGTGAGTTAGGCCATAATTAATTTTTAGTTGTCTTTTTAAGCGAAAATAAAATTTAAGTTTTAATTTATTTATTCGATTCTAATTATCTATCTTTGATTACTTTTCAAATAAATAATTTTACTGACTTTTTTCCCCCAATGGTTTAGCTTATTAAACTTTTTTCCATTTAAGGCTCTATACCTAAGCTCCAAACCCATTTTTAAGTGGGGGTGAAAGCGACACTTTCGTGAAAATTTATTCTCCGTAGGAGCCTAGCAAGTAACCTTCGTGATTCATATACCTTATGTATTCGTTTGAATTTATTCTCCGTTTGGGCATAAGGGAATATATCCTCTTGAGTTTAACTTAGTTCACACAAGCTTGTAATGGGCTTAGGACTAAGGTCTGGCAAGCCCAAGGGGGCAATTTTACTTTCTGTTCAAAGCATGCTAACTAAACAAATATGCGGTTAGAATTAATTTCTTGAAAAATCATTTTGGGTAGATAGTATGTCCGGGTAGGAATGTTATTTAATTAAAGCATGTTCGGTAGATATCATGACGGGGTAGGTGTTATATTCATCTTTGAATGAAATTTTTATCTGTACCAATTGTCTTACTTGTACTAACTAATTTCACTTCTTTTGTTTGTGTACACTAACTTATCTCTCTTCTTTTATTTTTTTAATTTTTCCATTTATTCTTTATATTGTATTTGCATTGGCATAACATAATGCAAGAGGTGTTGATCCACAAAAATGTGTTCGTTAAACATAAATAATTTGCATTAACGGACAAAGGGAGATGAAAAACGCAGAGGACAATCTGCAAGGTAACTATGTGTCACATTCAAGACGTGATGCCCACTATCAAGTACATCAAAAGTCAACTTTCCAAACATGGGTTGACAAAGGTTGCAGGGCAAGATGAGGAAAAAGGTTACTGACCTAGAGAGTCCCTTCAAATACAACAAGAACAAGATGGAGAAATGATAGCTGAAATTGAAAGCCGTTGTTGACAAACAAGAAAATGAACTTTGAATAACTCCTATAGATGGAGGGCTCCAATGGCGTTTTCGTTAGAGGACAGGCTCAACAAAGGATGAAAGCCAGAGATGTAATCATTGATACTTCTGGAAACAAGTACAAAAAATAGCTCATCACTTGCACAGTTTAGCCAGAGAAGCCAGAGCAGTTCAGCAGGGTATTCAGCCAGTGATAGACGAAGGCAGAAGACTAGTCAACCTGTTTCGGGTCTAGAAGACTTAGTCAGAATGTACCTTTAGGATGTTTTTGTCTCTTAATAAATAACACTTTTATCCCAATAAAGATTATTTATAATAACATACATGTTTTCGGATCAACGCTTCGAACATTTCATGCATTTTGCATCTACATTTCATTTTAAACATTTTCATAAACTTGAAATTACTTCATGGAGGATTCTATGAAGTGGTCTTAACCACATGACACCACATGGAAGAAAGATTTTAACAATTAAAGAAAAAAACTAAAATCAGTTGCACTGAGAACTGTAAGATACTCAAGCGCAAGATCCAAAACCTGATGGATTTAGGGGCATGAACAATCGAAGAAGGGGGCATTGCATCTACCATTTGCACTGAGAGCATTGTTTTGTTTGAATACGTTTTTGATCTTTCATGTTTACTTAATCTTTTAAACTACTGAATTTATGCTACATTCTAAAGTGAATAATTGAACGAGTTTTAATCTTTAGTTCTTTGAATATTAAATGAATTGAGGATTCTTTTAGTTATTCAAGAATTATGAATTTTTGTCATATGGAAAGATTAGACATGTCTTACCCCGTCTAAAAACCCCAAAATAAAATCTCTCGATTCTTTACCCAAAATAATTCATGGTCACTACCAAAGAGCCAAATTTTGAAATACCCTCTCTTTGAGACCTTGAAACATTCTTTTCAACCTTGAAACATTGCATTTATCTTTTTGATACAAAAAAAGACATACACATACCTTTCTTCGAGCTAATAAAGTCACATCATTGTCTTCTTAGACGCGAAACAAACATTTTCTTTTGCTAATAAAACCTAAAAGCATTGGGTACAAGATGTTTACTTGAACGTGAACCTTCCTGCAAGAAGACACAATGTGGGACATCTCGTATCAACTTCCTGAAGATGAGCCTGAACATTGAGACATGTTGGGAGCAAGAAGCAGAAAGAAGAATTAATTTATAATTCTATCATGCATTAATTACATTGTTTTCATTTGAATAAAATTAATTCTGAAAATATACCCCCCTCAGGATACCTCTTATGTGAGGACTTTTGTGTATGAGATGCTGAACGGTTTTGTTTCATTTATCCATATATGTATATATATATATACCTTGTTGTCCCCTTTTGAGCCTATAATATTTTTCTTCTGATTCAACCCTAACCAAGGATCACCCTTCACATTGGGGCAAGGTGGAAGAAATCTGCTCACATGAGTGAAGACATCAATCCAAAGGAGATACCAAAAGATGAACCAAATGCAAAGTACGAAGATCTAATCAAGAACAAAAAGAGAAAAGAAGACAAAAAAAACAAAGAAAAAAGCAAAGAGAAAATAAAAAAGAGAAACAAAAATAAAGGAACAAGCGAAGGAAAAAAGAAGGTAAGACGCATATATAAAGATTCGCTCGATTCAAATGACGCATCGGATTCAAATTATAATATTGATCAAGCACAATCATTCCAGAATCACTTCACTCGAAGACCATGGAGCATCCGAAGAAAATCAAGAGAGACATATACGAGCATATTCAAAGTGAGCAAGACAGGATTGAAGGCATCAGAATGAATTGATCCTTGGTTCAATACCCTGAAACACTTGTTTGGGCCTACTTATCCTTTCTTTCATAACATGAACCATTGCCTACATTACGTGCCTTAAAAGTCCCTTATAATCATACATGGATTTCTAAACATAAGAGACTATCTTCAGATTTCATCCAAGCCCATCAGGATTAATTTTTATTTGCAAAAAGTTTTCTAAAATATTTAATGTATGATATAGAAAATAAAAAGGGGGGTTTAAGACGTAAATTCTAAATGACGTCTTAAAACCAAAGGAGGATTCGAGTTGAAAACTTGAAAAGGCGACTCGAATATAAAAATTGTGCAGCTGAGACGATCACACAAATTCCTTGTTAAGGCATCACACAATCCAAGTGTGACCATGAAAGCTATGAGTTAGAGAACACTTCCAGTAGGGGAGCATACAAGCTACCCCTTCAAATCAGTGAGCATCAATGAAACAAGAATGTCAAACTTTTGACCAAACACAATAACTGAGATTTTTTATTCTTTCCTTACTTAACCATTTCCCAAAGATAGCTTTGATCTTGACACTTCTCAAATAATTATAATTTATTGAAGAATTAATAGTGTAATTAATTCTCTGATATCCAATTAACTCTTGTTTTATGATTCGTCAATTGTAAAACCTAAAAAAGGGCAATATTTTCTCAAAATCTTTGATTAAACATTTTTTCTTCAAAACTCTTTTAATTGATATTTTCAGACTTTTGAAAATAAAAGAAGAAGAAAAACGTTTCTTAAACAAGACAATCTCTTTGGAGTAGATCTTGGTAGATGACATGTGGCTCTCAGACATAAAGCTCATGCTTAGAATCAGTGTTGAAGCAAGAAATGACGAGTGATGGGGCATCTTTGGAGATTCAACATCAAATGTTGGGGTATCTTTGGGGATTCAACATACTGATGTGAACGATCAGATCTTCTGAAAGCCTTTCCTCCATATGCAGGAACTAGTAGACAAAGAATGAGGCTCTATCTAAGAGATAAAACAAGAACTAATTCATTTTGCATACATCTTAGACATACTAAAGAGCATCACATTTATCATTTTGTTCGCATACATAATTTTTGTAGCTTTAAAGTCAAGTTTAAACTTCAAGATGAAAGATACTCGATTCAAAAGCAATTTCAGAAATCTATGGTGGTTGCTTAACTCAGCAACGAGGAGCTACACCAACTTGATGTATTGAAAGATCGACAGATCTTAGAATCAAATTCTGACGGGTTCGAGAGCCAATTCAGAACGGATCCAGTGCTTAACTCAACGACGAGTGTCTAGTTTTTCAGTTAACATTTTCAAGCCAGATTTCAGTTCCATGACGGATGATATCCGGTTGACAAATTTACCACTTGGCTCTCCCATGAAGGGGAGTCATCTAAAGAATTATGATTGGCTTAGACCCGCGAAGGGGGGCCATCCTTCATTTAGAGGAAATTTGCAACACATCTTAAGTCGATAAAATTTATCTGTCAACAAACAACTTTCCAATTTCATTCAGAGTCAATTTCAACTTCACAACGAAGGATATTGGACTCGAAACAATGCAACTTATACAAGATTAGATTTCAACTTCATAATGAAGGATATCTAATTCAAAGCTCAATTTCACAGCGAAGGTTCATCCACGATTTAAACTTCACGATGAATGATATCGTGCCCTAATGGATTGACTTAGTTTCACAACAAATGAGTCATCTGTAATAATAGGGGTTATCTCTCAATCCTATTACAGTATAACTCAAGGTGAGAAGGGCTATCTGTCAACCAAAACCTTCGAGTTCGATTACATTCAGCTCAAGGGCATATCAAATTTGCAGCATAGCTCAAGGTGAGAAGGGTTATCTGCCACAAACAAACCTTCGAGTTCGATTACATTCATCTCAAGGGCATATCAAATTTATAGCATAGCTCAAGGTGAGAAGGGATATCTATCAACAAACCTTCGAGTTCGATTCCATTCAGCTCAAGGGCGTATCAAATTTGTAGCAGAGCTCAAGGCGAGAAGGGTTATCTGTCAACCAAAACCTTCGAGTTTGATTACATTCAGCTCAGGGGCATGTCAAATTTACAACATAGCTCAAGGCGAGAAGGGCTATCTGTCAAAAAACCTTCGAGTTCGATTACATTCAACTCAAGGGCATATCAAATTGGCAGCATAGCTCAAGACAAGAAGGGTTATCTACCAGCAACAAACCTTTGAGTTTAATTACATTCAGCTCAAGGGCATATCAAATTCGCAGTATAGCTCAAGGCGAGAAGGGCTATCTATCAATAAAACTTCGAGTTTAATTCCATTCATCATAAGGGCGTATCAAATTTGCAGCATAGCTCAAGGCGAGAAGGGCTATATATCAACAAACCTTTGAGTTCAATTCCATTCAGCTCAAGGGCGTATCAAATTTGTATCATAGCTCAAGGCGTGAAGGGCTATCTATCAACCAAAACCTTCGAGTTTGATTACATTCAGCTCAGGGACATGTCAAATTTTCAGCATAGCTCAAGGCGAGAAGGGCTATCTGTCAACAAAAAACTGTCAAGTTCGATTTCATTCAGCTCGACGACACATCAACCACATGGTAGCATCGAGGAACTACTTTCCAGAAGAATTTTCAAGTCGAAGTCTTTAGATCGAGAAGAAGACCAAGTCCCAATTCCAGGCACAACCCGAAGCCCAATTACAGTTGCTCTCAACACAAACATATCAAGTTTCCAAAACCAAAAAAGAAAAATCAGACACAAACTGATTGCCTTTTTTTATCTTTGCCCTATTTGTGTCAACACAAGAATGCGCAAAGAGGGGAAGCTGTAGACACCCGTTTTTGTCCGGGTCGAAAAAATATTATAATAATATTATTAATTATTAATTATTACCTACCCACTACCCACCTAATCCACCACTACCCACCTAATTACCTAACCTACCTAATTACCTAACCCACCATCATCATTTAACCATAAAAAAGGGGAAGAGTTTGCACTATAAAAAGGGAGGAGAGATTCAGGGTGATTACTATTTTTTTGGGGGAAAGAGAAAAAAATCAATGCAAGCAGGGGTTTTTACGAAACAATGTAAACGTTTCCTTTACCCAGGAATTTTTGAAGCAATATAAAGAAATAAATAGCATTTCAGAGGGATCTTTTACCTTCCATATTCAAGTTTTCCTTTATTTTTTTATTAAAAAATAGACTAAAAAAAGGGGTGGTTCGATTTGATTTACCTTGTTTCTTAGAAGGCTTCACCAGAGTCATGTAGCAATTCAAAGAAAATTCGATGTAATGGGGCAGAACTTGCAGTGATTCTGGAAGCTTGTGAGATATTCGTTGTTTCAAGTTTGTTCAATAATTTAGAATGGCTCCTTTTATATTTTTGGGTTAATCACGCTAAGGTCCCTAGACCTTTAGCATGTTTTTGCATTTTGGTCATTGTGTAGCGGGTTAATTACCCACAGATCCATATACCTTAGGAGTCTATTACATCTTAGTCATTAAATTAAGGTATAATCATGCTTCATTCCTCAAACTTTATGCGCGTATTTACAATTTGGTCATTGTTTTAAGGGTGAATCATATTTTAATCCCTCATAGTTAGCCGCATATTTCTATTTTGGTCATTAATTTCATATTTTATTTATTTGTCATGATTTATGCTACATGTTTTGTTTTATTTCATTTTGGTCATTTGTCACGTTATTTATTTATTTATTTCGAATAGTTCTAATGGTTTTTAATATTCTTATTTAGGTCACTATTTTTGTCATAATTTGCTTGCTCTTTTTTTATTTTAATTTGTCCTTTAAATTTTTAGTTATTCATTTTTTTTAATTTGAGCATTTTTTGTTTTAATTTTAGCATGTTTTATTTTATTTATTTTTATTTTTTTACTTCTTATTATTTTTTATTATTTTATTTAACATTTATTCTTTTTCCCTTTAATTTATTTAATATTTTTTTATTTTTATATTTTTCCTTTGATTTATATAATATCTATTTATTATTTTTCGACTTTTTAGGGATACTTTTCAACCAATCAAAGGTAATTAATTTGAATCGAATGTTTTTAATTTTAATTTTAATTTGAATTTTCGCAACTAAGACAACCAGCAAATAAAATGGTACCGAAAGGGAAATTCAAGGTAAGACAACCATCATTTTTTCTTTTTAATTTTAATATGTTTTTATTTTCTTTATTTTACTTCTTATTATTTTTTTGATTACTTTATTTAACATTTTTTATTTTTGCCTTTGATTTATTTAATATTTAATATTTTTTCTTTTTCTTTTTTTTCCTTTGATTTATATAATATCTATTTATTATTTTTCAACTTTTTAGGGATACTTTTCAACCAATCAAAGGTACGTAATTTGAATCGAATGTTTTAAATTTTAATTTAATTTAAATTTTCGCAACTAAGACAACCGAAAAATTAAATGATACCGAAAGGGCAGTTCAAGGGTGCTAATCCTTCATTGACTGTAACCGACTTCTGAACCCAACACATTTATGGTAAAACGCAAATCAGGTAAGATGGTGTTCGATCAGCCTAAATATTTTTTTAAATGATCGGTGGTGACTTTAATACTTTTATTTCAAGTCAAAGCCAATTCCAGCCCACTTGAAAGACGGCTGCGACAATATTAAAAAACTCTTTTCTGCAAATGAATTAGGAGCCTTGTACATCCAACGTTAGTAATTTGAATGCCTACTTAAAATTTGCAAAATTGGTTTACTATAAGGGGAAAAAAACACCACTTCTTTGACTACTCCATACTAAAAAATTCAAGTTTTAACAACCATGAAAACAATAAAAGAAAGCAATTAACAGTTCATGACAGAGTAAATCTATAAACAGAAGAAAACATGTCTACTTCGCATTATAATATAACATCAGTAGATTAGGTTTTTGCTCCATTTTTCCTAATTACTCATAAACCATCATTAAAGTCCTAACTGAAGCATCCCAAATTATTTTCAATACCATTAAGAAACAAAAGAAGAAGTTCCCAAAAGTTCCAATTTTCTTAATCTTATCCCTCCTTTTCAAGTGGCTACCATTTGAACAAGTAGATAAAACAGAACATGAACCATAAAAAAATAAAAGCTTGTAATAAAATCAATGAGACACACATATACTGAGAGAGAGATACCTGAAGTAGAGAAATGGGTTGATGGAATAATTGATGTGGCTTGTGAAGAAAGAGAAGAGAAAGCAAGGGCAAATAGAATTAAGGTATTGCAGCAATGAGTGTCGCTGTGTCGGTGCCTCGGTGGAGAATTTTACAAAGGGAAAGTAAAAAATTAAAATAATAATAATAATACATTAAGTACTCGGGTCGGGTAGGATATTTTTAATCCTAAACCCAACTCCAACCCGAACTCGAATATTTTAATTTAAAACCCGACCTGACCCGACCGAATCCGAATTTTAAAAAAACATGACCCGATCCAATCGGATCGGAACCCGTCGGGTTCGGGTCCCATTCCTATTCATATGTACATGCATACAAATTTAGAATCATTTTGAAAATTTAGTCACAATATATATATATATGTGTGTGTGTGTGTGTGTGTGATGTACAAATGATTGTTTCCTATATCTTATATACATGAGCGTGTTATATAACATGTAGATATATATGTGTATATATATAATTGTAGTAGTATAAATTGGTATTTCGTATTTCATGAACACTTGCATAGCGAATAGTCATATATATGTATGCAACATACTGGTATACCATAATAAATAATAGTAGTTATATTTGTGGGTTTTCATCTTTTAATTACATTGATTGATTTAATGTGCTTACATTTTGAAGAGTGGATCTGACACCTACTATAGAGGAGTATCGAGCTTTGATTCGTTGTTCGAGGTCTCAAATGGATAGAATATACGATATACTACCAATCACTCCTTCATTAAAAAAGAAATTGCTCCTGATGACTGGAATGAGCGAAGAGTGCGTTGTTAGAAACATCAAGAACAAAGGAGACAATTAGTGCATCTTTTGGACTGCTCTGAAAGAAGTAATTGATCGTCATCCAGACAAGAGAAAGAAGCTCGACTTGTTTTCTTTAGGGATTTATGGACTTTTCATTTTTTCGAAGGTGCTGGGGTATGTAGACATATCAGTTGTTGACTTGTTTGAGAGATTAGACAAACATGTAGACCCTGTTCCAGCCATTCTAGCCGAGACATTTCGTTCTCTGAGTTCTTGTAGACACGAAGGAGAATGCCGCTTTATAGGATGTGCACCCATTCTACAAGTATGGATTCTTAGTCACTTCAAGCATGTTGAAAGAGCATTAGGACGAGTCTTTTTAGATGGGTTTTTGTCTTTGAAGGATTTCCTTTCCAAATAATGGCCCGGGGGTTTCACCGAAGAGAAATGAATGGTTATCTTCAAGGATATAAGGGATGGTGATATATTGTGGTGAGCTTCGTGGAATAACTCTTCAAATATACTTTACAAATGTGGAGAGCGAGTATGGGTTCCTTTTCCAGGTATCTGGGGTTCTGTAGGATATACACTTATGCTAGTTTCTAGGCAATATGGGTCAAGGCAATTCATTCCAGCAACATGGGATTTCCAGGGTCAGTGTTTGCATTAAAAGGAGAACAATATAAAGATAAAGTCAAGGGGGTTGCTGAGGAATGATAATATACTCGTCGTGTGAATCTGTTCACCTTTGATCTCTAGTTATCTCAAGAGTCAAACAGTGGAGAATCAATCGAGTAAATGATAACATCCCGATGGTTAATCCTGAAAATATTCAGTCTATGGAAGAACATTTAAGAGTGGTTCCATCTTCATTAGAGCTAGCTAAGTGCTACTTCGAGGTAGAAAAAGGCAATAGAGAGTGACTTTGCAAAAATTAGAGGATGAAGTATATCAAAAAGAGTTGGAGATTAATATTCAGAAGGGTAGAGCGGATCAAATTGAAAAAAGTTGAGAAGCAACTTCGACTGGACTTTGAAGAGCTTCAATCATCCTACCAATGAATGGTGAAAGCCCATATATCTTCTAGTTTAAGTAAATCATCTGCTGAATGGAGACAAGAAGTGGCGAGCCTAAAGAGAGAAGCCAGAGAAAGTACAGAAGAGCTCAAGCAAAGTAAGTATCAGGTCAAGGTTCTATCGAAAGAAAAAAGTTCTTTAGAGCAAAGATTACAAGCGAATCAAGCCTAAAAATGAGAAACTGAAAGGGAAGATTTCAAGTTTAGAGGATGCATTACGACGATACCGTAGTCGGTAAGGTAGTTCGAGCCATGGAGAGGTTGAAAGTCTGAAGAAATAAGTGAGTGAGCTTGAGGCTATGGTTCAGGATTTTCAGAGGCGAGCAAATGAGCTTCCGATAGTTCCTTACGAGGGGGTATGTAGTGGCATTATCGGTGGGAGTAAGCTCAGGCGAGAGTTAAACAAAGAGATGACCTCATTACTTGCTATTTAGAGCATGCTCAAGGAATAACTCAATATTTGGTCAACTTGTCTCATGAAGCTGCTATTGTAAGTGAAGAAATGGAGCCCGAGGCTGAAGAAAACTAGAAGATTATGGAGTTGCTAGCACATATACAACAAATAAGAGAAATAGTGCAGATTTATCTGTGATATGTTCCAACCTTGTAATTGAACTTCGTTTCTAATATAAAAAGTTGTTCTAAGGAGTCATTCCAAGATTAACACTATACATTTTGCATATGCATTTTTATTTTTTGCAATGCATTTAATTTTTTTGCACCGCATTTTATTCATTCATAATCATATATTTCATATTCATTAATAAAATATCAATATTAACCAAAAGGACTGTGTGACAGAATACTGGAAACTTTCAAGCATCCTTATAATACCAATAAGAAAGGCATAGATGACAAAATCGCTCAAATTAAGAAAACTCAGCTAGAGTTGCAAGAGAATATGAGGAAGATGTAAAAAGACATGTTGAATGCTCAGAAAGAAATATTTGCTAAGTTTGCAAGTCTGCTAGAAGGAAGGAATCCTGAACATGGAAAAAGCCCTGTGCCCGGAACTATAACTGAAGGACCACTATACCTCCCAGGGTTCACCCCAACGCAATCTCAGAATGTTCAAGAAACACCTGTTTATACTAGGAAAGTACACATAAATCTAGTCTGTTCCTTTGTGAATTTTTATCCCTGATCTAGTTCACACCCTGAAGAACATCAATATCCCCAAGTTCCTGATCTTGATGAAGAAGCTAGGAAAGAACAAAACAAGCAATATGAGGAAAAATGAAAACAATTAGAAGGGGAAATAAGAGCTATTAAAGAAGATGCCAGTGTATATAGACTTGATGCTAAAGAATTTAGTCTAGTTCCTGATTTGGTTTTGCCTCCAAAGTTCAAGATTACTAACTTTGAGAAATTTGATGGTACTAGGTATCCCTCTGCTCATACTACGATGTTACAAGGCATAAAAAAGAAGTCTAATGAGAGCTTTAGACAATACACTCAAAGATAGAGGGACATGGTCGTGCAAGTTCACCCACCACTGGAAGAGGATGAGACAAATATTCTTTTCATCAATACCCTAAGGCTCATTTTTTTCACACACCTTATAGGTAATCCTTATCAAAGCTTTCTTGATATGGTTATGGCTGGAGAAATGATTGAAATGGCAGTCAAAAGTTGAAAGCTCGAGGGAGGGGAGTCTAATAAGAGATAACCAATGAGGAAGAAGGAAAATGAAGTTAGTAATGTGAGGAATATGAATTTAATAATATCACCGTGACCCGACCTCAGGGAACATGATTATCAACACAAAATGATAATAGACAAATGGCAAGGGACCAAAGAAGAGAATATAGAGAAAGGTCTTAATTCGATCCAATCTCGATGACTTATAAGGAACTGTTTCAGATATTATATGACCGACATGTGGTTTCACCTTATCATGTGTCACCAATGCAACCTCCTTATCCCAATTGGTACGATGCTAGTGCTCAATGCGAATACCATGCGGGGAATCCTAGACATTCCATCGAGAACTGCACTGTATTTAAGAAGGTTATTCAAAGACTGAGAATGAGGAATATCATCAATTTTGGCGATAGCAAACAACCGAATGTAGCACAAAATCTGTTACCGAACCATGCAGGAGTAGGGATTAATGCAATTATTGAAGAGAAATGAATGAAGATTATAAAAAATGTTAGTGAGGTGGAATCACCCATGCATTGGGTAGTTTCAGATGATTAAGGTCAGATTATTGAAACCTAGTCTATCATGTGAACAAATTATTAGTGAAGAGGTATGCCATTATCATAATTGTGAGGGACACGTCATACAATAGTGTCCTGATTTCCTAGCTCTGGTACAAAAAATAATGGATAATAAAGAAATTGAGTTTTTTAAAGAAGTTGCTGAAGAAGAGGAGGTGGAAATTTGTGCTTCTGAAAGGTCGTCAAAAGGGGTCTACAATGCTAGTTGTCCCCTAATCATTACTCCCAAAACTCGAGTGATAAAAAAGGTAGCTCCAAAGATGGTTATCACACCTCCATCTCTATTTCCATACAAAGATAATAAACAGATACCATAGAGGTATGATTGTCAGATGAGAGAGGTAGCAAAAGAAATTGAGGAAATAGGTGAGGTGGGACATTTAACCAGAATTGGCAGGTGTTATTCTCTTAACCAACCTAAAGTGCCTGAGAAGAAGGTTACTATTAATAAGGGAAAACAGGTTTATTTGTAGATAAAAGAAGATGACCCTGTCATTAATGAACCTGTAACCGAGAACGAAGCAGTGGAATTCTTAAAATTCCTGAAATATAGTGAGTACAATATCATTGAGCAGTTACATAAGCTGTCTGCACGCATCTCTGTCTTATTAATTCTTCTGAGTTCAGAGGCCCATCGAAACACCTTTTTAAAAGTTTTGAACCAGACTTTTGTTTCGAAGGAGTTGCCCATAGAAAAGTTAGACTGATTAGTTGCCAACATACAAGCTGATAACTTTTCTCTTTTTCTAAGGATGCGATCCCTTCTGGGATAATAGGTAGTCATAAAGCTCTACACATTACAGTTAGGTGAAAATGGAACATTCTGTCCTGGGTATTGGTAGATAATGGTTCAGCTTTAAATGTAATGCCCTTGATGACTCTGAAGAAGCTGCCAATGAACAATACCCTTATAAAAATACTTGTCGCAACCGTCTTTTGGTTGGGCCCCGAATTGGGCTTCGACTTGAAAAATGTGGATTGGAGTCGCCACCGATCATTTATTTTATGAAAAATGGGTTGATCGGATACCTTATTTCTTACCTGATCTGCGTCTTACCAAAGATGTGTCGGATTCGGGAGTCGGTTACAGTCAAGGAAGGGTTAGCACCCTTGAACTGCCCTTTCGGTACTATATAATTTCCAGTTGTCTTTAATTAAGAAAGTGGTAAATTTAAATTAAAAGGTAAAAATACGATCCAAGTTGCTTACCTCTGATTGATGAAAATTCCCTTAAGAAGTCACGAAAGGTGTTAGGAAACAAGATAAAGAAAACAAATAAGATAAAGAGAATAAAATAATAAATAAATTAATAAACAAATAAGATAAGAAAAATAATCAAAAAAAGGAAGTAAATAGAGGTATAGAACGCATTAATCATATGTAACTAACTAATTGAAAATTATCAGCTAAAATTATGGCTTAATACATGCATACATATATATGTATGAGCTACAAATTGAACCTACAGATGAGACAAAAATGTTATGCTTGCTTAGATTAAAGAAATAATAAATCTTGAAGAAATTATAATGAAATAATAAACTACAATGTGAACGAGACAAAGTGAAACTAGAAAGTCAAACAAATTACACCATTTTGTCAAGCAAGTTGATGCCTAGATTAAAGAAATAATAAATTATAATGAGGGAAACAAAATTATGGGTTAGTAAGTTTCAACAAAATAATAAAATATAGCTAGTCAAAAAAAAATATATAATAATAATAATATAAAACAAAACAAAACAAAACATATATATATATACATTTTAAAAATAATATATATATATGAATGTAAAAAAATATGTATTAAATAGAGAATAAAAGAAAATAGGGAAAAAATAAATAATATGAGTAATAAAGGAAATATATACACGTATAAATGAAATAAGGTAATAAATGAAATAATAATAATTAAAACCAAAATATAAAGGATTAAATCAAGAATAAAATAAATTAGGTGGCCAAATTTCGAAATAAAAATCAAGATGTAAATTGATTGGGGGTCAAAATCGACCTTTAAAAACAGAGAGGGACCAAAAGGGTGGTTTACCCTATTTTATTCAAAAAACACGCGGGTCTAGCTGCTGATGGGTCGGGTCGGAGGGCTGGAACGGGTTCAGTATAAAGCCTAAAAGCTACTAACACTTCTCATAATTTTCATTTGGTTCAAAATAGATCAAAACAAAATCCTCTGAATCATCTGTCTTATTCATGGCTGTTCTTCATCTTGAAGAACAGTCGCCGCACGAACCCAGGAATCCGGTGGTGGCAACCTCGCCGGCCGTTCATTGGTGGCTAAACATAAAAAAGATTACTTTTTTCGAAAGCTCTCGACCCCATCTTTCATAAAAACCACCTTGTTTTTCAAAATAAGCCTCCTAGGGGTGTAGATCTAAAAAAGAAGTTTTCAAATACCCCCTATTCCGGTCATCGGGTTTTAGCATTCTACATCCAAGAAATAACATGCATACCAAAATAATGAAAGGTGTGCCATTTTACCTTATGTTTCTTCTTTAATTGTCGCAAAAATGCTTTGAATCACTGCTCGTATTTTGCTCGAAATTCCTGCTTTTATTTCGTGTAATCCGAATGACTTTACAATGGTTTGATTACAGTTATTTATAGTAGTAAAATATGCTATTTTGTTTTTGAATCCTAGTCTAACTTGGTTGCTTGGTGTTGATCTTTGCGACGAACGATTCGGAGTGAGTGGCGTGCTACCATGAAACTCGAACGTTGAGAGGCATGTGACTGTGGGGAGTTGAAGAGACGTGTAGGGCGAGAGTCCTCGGCTGGGATGATTGCGGCGCTGGATGGGAGGCTAGGGTTCTGAAAACCCTAGCTTGTTGAATGTTGTGGTCTGTTGTGGACCGTTGGATCACACTTTGATCCAACGGTCAGGATGCTTGGCGGCGCAGAAGAGGATACTGCTAGGGTTAGGGGTACTGCGGGTTGCTTCACTGGGCCACATGTTGGATATATTTTTTCTTTTGTATTTGGGCCTGAAAAGAGAGAAGAGAGAAAAAATGTAAATAAATAATATATGTATATATTATATAATTGAACTTATAATATAAATATATATTATATAATATAATAATGAAGAACAAAAATTTAGTGTCTTTAGCTGCCCCTCTTTGCTCATTATCGTGTAACGGAAATAGAGCAAAGATTAAAAGACACAAATTTTGTCCATATCGAATGCCATCCGTTCTAGAGCTTGAAATCTGACGTAAGACTAGTTTGTCAATATGGATTGAATTGCGAAATGACCCTCTCGTCGTGAGGTTGAGTCTAAATTGAACCATTTTAAGCACGATGTCATTCGTCGTGAAGTTGAAATCGAACTCAAAATATTTGAAAGTGACTTCTGGATCGTCTTTGGCTCAAGGTACTTCGTCGTGAAGGTGAAACTTGACCTGAAGACTTTGGTGTTGTGATGTTACAGATGACCCCTTCGTCATGAAGTTGGGTCAATCTGTTTGTGAAATTGGTACAGGGCCCCTTCGTCGTGAAGTTGAACCTGAGAATTGGATATCCTTCGTCATGAAGTTGAAATCCAAATATTGTTCTGATTCTAATATCCTCGGTCGTGAAGTTGAAATTGACTTTGAAACTGAAAAGTTTGTTGACAGTCAGCTGTCCCTTTGTTGTGAAGTTGAACTTATGCTGTCTTGAGTCCAATATCCTTTGAAATTGGCTCTGAAATTAGGAAAATGTTCGTTGACAACCAGCGGTCCCTTCGTCGTGAAGTTGAACTTGCGTTGTCTGGAGTCCAATATCCTTCGCTGTGAAGTTGAAATTGGCTCTGAAATTGGGAAGTTGTTGTTGACAACCAGAGGTCCCTTCGTCGTGAAGTTGAACTTGCGTTTTTTGGATTCCAATATCCTTCGCTGTGAAGTTGAAATTGGCTCTGAAATTGGGAAGTTGTTGTTGACAACCAGTGGTCCCTTCGTCGTGAAGTTGAACTTGCGTTGTCTGGAGTCCAATATCCTTCGCTGTGAAGTTAAAATTGGCTCTGAAATTAGGAAGTTATTATTGACAACCAGCGGTCCCTTCGTCGTGAAGGTGAACTTGTGTTGTCTTGAGTTCAATATCCTTCGCTGTGAAGTTGAAATTGACTCTGGCTAAAACTTGAAAGAGTTATGGGGATTTGGAGAGAAATCTCGATCTTCAATTGCCTGTATGGAATTTTGAAGATTTGACCCTGGTCTTGAATTCTTCAAATTTCAAATCTGATGTTTGTTTTTTATCCTTGATCCGAGAAATGCCTCTCGACCATCTCAAGTATATGCATGAGCCCTGATCAGCTTTGAGTACCTGTACTTTTCAATGAATCTTTGTGCAGTAATATACAAATATCTTTTGCATGAGTGAATAAAACATTGAGTTTAAGCTCAGTCCAAGATGCTCAAATTAAATTGGTGTAGAGAAAAGGATTGTCTTTTATTCATGAGGGAAAAAGAACAAACAATACATGACAAACATTTTGGAAGATGAAGACATGATGAGGTGTAAATGAATGTCTTAGATTTCAATAGTGTGGGCACTTCTGAGATGAAAAGCCGTTGAATGACCTTGAATACAGCCTTTGCCAAAGGATATTCGAAAAACTTCAGGAGAGTGCAACCTTTCTCCGACTTGTTGAGCCTGTGGAAAATTCAGATGCTGGGGAGTTTCAACCGTCTGGATTTCTTGAACTATCCAAATTTGTCTTTTTGGGTTTTCAATTCGGATCCATCCTTGGTTGCAAGACGCCCTTTGCGGGTTTTCATCTTGAACCCACCTTTTTGATCTTTTTTTTTTCTTTTTTCTTTTTTTAATTTAGGGCGCCCTTTCGGGTTTTCACCCTAAGCGAAGTATTTCTTGATTGTGTCTGTATTAATGAGATGTGGCAAGTCAGGTCCGTCCATTTCAGCTAGGACAAGGGCCCCTCCGGAAAAGGTCTTTTTCACGCATAAGGTCCTTCCCAATTTGGCATCCATTTTCCTCAGAAATCTTTCTGGACTGGAAAAATTCTCTTTAGCACCAGATCTCCTTCATGGAATATTCTCGGGCGTACCTTCTTGTCATGTGCTCGAATCATTCGTTTCTGATAGATTTGACCATGGTGAATGGCTTTCAGTCTCTTTTCATCTATCAGATTAAGCTGATCATATCTGGATTGCACCCATTCTGCGTCATCTAGTTTGACTTCTGTCAATACCCGTAATGACAGAATTTCTACTTCAATGGGCAGTACTGCTTCCATTCCATAAGCTAGTGAAAATGGAGTTGCCCCAGTCGAGGTTTGTACTGAGGTTCAGTAAGCGAACAAAGCGAAATGTAACTTCTCATGCCAGTCCTTGTAGGTCTCGGTCGTTTTCTCCACTATCTTTTTAATGTTTTTGTTTGCTGCTTCTACTGCACCATTCTTCTTTGGTCTGTAAGTAGTAGAATTGTGATGCTTTATGTTGAATTGCTCACAAGCAGCTTTTATCATTTTATTGTTCAAATTTGTAGCATTATCGGTAATGATCCTTTCAGGCAAACCATACCGACATATGATCTCTTTCTTCAAAAACTTACAGATAACAGATTGAGTGACACTGACATAGGAAACAACCTCTACCCACTTAGTGAAATAATCAATAGCTACAAGGATGAAACGATGACCATTCGAAGCCTTCGGATGGATTTGCCCAATTACATCCATGCCCCACATAGAGAAAGGCCATGGTGACGTCATGACATAAAGCGGATGTGGTGGAACATTTATTTTATCTCCGTAAATCTGACATTTATGACACTTTCTAGCATAGTTGATGCAATCACTTTCCAGTGTGGACCAAAATATCTGCATCTCATTATCTGTCTCGACATCATATGTCTATTTGCATGTTCTCCACAAACTCCGTCATGTACTTCTTCCACTATCATTTTTGCCTCTTCAGAATCGACGCACCTTAACAAAACTTGATTATGGCTTTTCTTGTACAAGATCTCTCCGTCAAGGACGTATCCAGCTGCCATCCTTCTAATGGTTCTTTTATCGGTTTCAGTGGCCTCCTCTGGATAGCTTCGATGCTTGATATACTACAAAATGTTGTTGTACCAAGGCTTAGTGTCTTTTACTTCTTCAATCTGGTAGCAATGAGCCGGGTACTCATACGACTGCATGTCAATTGGCATCATCTCAGACTCCTTGCCAACTTTGAATGCAACTGCCAAGGTAGCCAAAGCATCACCATTTGATTCTCTTCTCTTAGCACACAGTGGAAAGTGACTTCATCGAAATCTTCGAGCAGATCCAGTATTAGCTTCCGGTACTCCATTAGTTTTTATCTTTGGTTTCATATTCTCTACGGAGTTGATAGATTACTAATGCTGAATCTCCGTATACCGCAAGGTCTTTACATTTTGCCCCAGTGCAGCTCGAATTCCCAAGACACAAGCTTCGTATTCTGCCATGTTGTTGGTGCAATCGAAGTTTAGTCTGCTGGTAAATGGGTAGTGACTCCCTCATGGAGAGATCAATATTGCCCCGATACCATGTCCTACTGCATTGGATGCCCCATCGAAGTACATTTTCCATACACTATCTGTTGAAGTACCTGTTTCTTCTAAGGATAAAGCCATCAAGTCTTCGTCTGGGAAATCAAAGTCTAATGGCTCATAATTCTCATTGGTTCTACTTGCTAAGAAATCCGATATGACACTTCCTTTTATGGCTTTCTGGCTCACGTACTCAATGTCGAATTCAGACAATAGCATCTGCCATCGGGCTAACCTTCCAGATAGAGCAGGTATACCCATCATGTACTTTAAAGGATTTAATTTGGAAATCAACCACGTGGTGTGATACAACATGTATTGTCTAAGTCTTTTTGTAGCCCATACTAGGGCACAATAAACCTTCTCAATAGGAGGATATCTGACCTCGCAATCAGTGAACTTCTTGCTCAGATAGTAGATGCCCCTTTCCTTTCTCCCTGATTCGTCATGTTGGCCCAAAACACACCCCATTGAGTTCTCAAATATGGATAAATACAAGAACAGAGGTTTGCCAGGGATGGGGGACATTAAGATAGGAGTATTAGACAGATACTCTTCACCTTCTCGAATGCAATTTGACAGTTCTCATCCCATGCTCCAGAGTTGTTCTTTCGGAGGAGGCAAACAATTGGATCACACTTATCGGTTAATTGAGATATGAACCGAGCTATGTAATTCAATCTGCCCAGAAAACCTCGGACCTCTTTTTGTGTTCGAGATGGAGGTAGATTCTAGATAGCCTTAACTTTGTCAGGATCAACCTCAATGCCTTTTCTGCTGACCACGAAGCCTAACAGTTTCCTAGATGTAACCCCAAAAGTTCACTTGCTAGGAATCAGTTGAAGCTGCAACTTCCTCAATCTCTGGAAAAGCTTTCTCAAGTGCTCGACATGTTCATTTTCGGTCTGTGCTTTGATAATCATGTCGTCGACATAAACCCCAATTTTTTATGCATCATGTCGTGGAACAGGGTCACCATGGCTCTCTGATATGTTACCCCATCATTCTTTAATCCAAAAGGCATCACTTTGTAATAGAAAGTTCCCCACATTGTGACAAAAGTGGTCTTCTCCATGTCTTCAGGATACATCTTGATCTGATTGTACCCCGAAAATCCATCCATGAATGAAAAATAGTTGTTCCCGGTTGTATTGTCCACCAGAGTGTCTATGTGTGGCAGAGGAAAGTTGTCCTTGGGACTTGCCCTGTTAAGGTCCCGGTAATCGACACACATGCGTACTTTCCCGTCCTTTTTCGGCACAGGCACTATGTTGGCCACCCACTCCAGATATTTGGCCACTTGAAGAAAACCAGCATCAAATTGCTTCTTAACTTCTTCCTTGATCTTAAGGAGCATTTCTGGTCGCATCCTTCTCAGTTTCTGCTGCACTGGTTTGCATTCTGGTTTAATTGGCAGTTTGTGGACTACCATATCTGTGTCTAATCCAGGCATGTCTTGATACGACTAGGCGAACACCTCTCTGTACTCCTGAAGTAAGACTATCAGGTTGTGTCTTGCTTCCGTCGAAAGAGTCGTGCTGATTTTAACCTCCTTTCGATATTCCTCAGTACCCAGATTCAAGATTTCGATTGTCTCTTTATGGGGCAGTATTTGTTTATCTTCTCTTTCTACCATTCTCAACAATTCAGTAGGCAAGTTGCACTCCTCTTCAGTGTCGCAATCATCAAATTTCCCGAGGCAAATGGCCGATTCAAAATCCACCTTCAGATCAGGATCATTAGTGCCTACATTTTTGTTATCTGGGGATCTGAAAGAAGGGAAAATGTGCATGTGTGAGAGGAAAATATCCCACACGAAATAATCAAGAATTAAATTCGAGGGAAAGTGGAAATGACGTATCGAAATGAAGAAGATAGACAATGAATTCAAAAAAGAACAAAGGAAAATTTGTTTGCCATGGGAAAAGAAAAAATGCATCTTTTATTGAACTTAAACATAATGTTTATTAACCCTTACAAAAGATCACCTATTGCCCTGGGTATAGGCGAATAGGGATAGTTCAAATATTACTCTGAAAGACTCTTATAAACCACAGGTAGTTCTTCGACCGACCAACGGCTAGGCACGAACCCAGGTGGCAGAGGGCATATCCCATATCTAACTGTGTCATCAGCATTTCCAGTGGATAAAACATTGATGCTCAAATCTTCCAAATCCGCTTCTAAGTCTGACAATGTGGTCTCAAACACATAACCACTTGAATTGAATGTATGTCAAAGAGGCGGGAATGCCATGGGCTCCCATTTTAGTTCACTTCCAGTCAACCTGGCTAGTCTTCTCTTTCGATTCTTCTGAACTTATTTTCTCTTCTCATGGTAACTGGGCTGAAAGCCGAGCCTAAACCGGTTTGAAATAGGAAGAACTGGACCAATCCTCCCCTGCAGAAACTTTCCAAGCCCTCTTATAGTCTTGGCACCTCGTCCCAATGTTTGCATGATCTCCATCCTGGTACACTTGGAAAGCCGGGGTTTAGGAATCCTTCTTCCTTCTGCCAAAAAGGTGGCATTCACAAATTCTAAAGAGCGGAACGAACACTCTACTTTTTCCTCGTCCACCTTGATGTATGGGGCCTCCGTGGTCACACTTGCCACAATATCTTCCTCAGCATTGATAATTACTAAGGCCCCGTCAATAACAAATTTAACCTTTTGGTGCAGTGTGGATGATACTGCACCAACTTGATGAATCCATGGCCTTCCCAGAAGATAGTTGTAGGAAGGCATGATATCCATTACCAGAAACTCGATATCATAGGTAGCAGGTCCGATAGTCAGTGGCACCTCTATCTTGCCAATAACCTCTCTTTTGGTCCCATCAAATGCTCAGACCACGTTCTGGCAGGCTCTCATATGCGAGCTATCTATTGGCAGCCTTTTCAATGTTACTAAAGGCATCAAGTTCAGAGCTGAGCCGTTTCAATCAATACACTTGGCAAAGCATGCCCCTTGCAGTAAGTAGTGATGTGTAATGCCTTCGTTCAGCCTCTTCCTCTGATGGAATCTCATCATCTGAAAATGAGATGAGATTATCAGCTTGAATATTATTTACCAGTCGATCCATCTTGCTGACTGTTATGTCTTGTGGGACGAATGTTTGATTGAACTTTCAGTAGTGCCTCCCGATGTGCTTCTGAGTTTAATAAAAGTGCCAACATTGAAGAGCGTGTTGGCAAGTTGTGGAGCTGTTCTACAACACTGTACTCACTATGCTTCAGAAATTTGAGGAATTCTTTTGCTTGTTCCTCCTTTATAGGCTCATTGATAGCCAATACGTCTTCCTTGAAGGGCTCTAGTTGTCTTTGCCCCACATTGTTGTCACATCCTTTGGAAGTACTCACCTGGCATCCGTACTTCCATGGCACTTGTCGATTGTCCTTGTACTGAAAAGGTCGATGTGCTGTAATCACCACCTTTGCTTGTGGAGTTGTCGTCTTTGCCTGAGGGGTGATGATTAAAGGACTACCCCTTCCGAGTCTTTTTTCTGATGATTCTCCGGTAGCGCAAATGTCTGCTTCTGGGGAATCCTGAACTTCTTCATAAAACTCCACCTCTTTCTGGTCCATCATGAGCTGGACTAATGTCTTGAATTCGGGGCATTCTTGCACTTTATGCCCCTTTTCGTTATGGTAACAACAATATCTACCACCTTCATTTTTTACTGCATATGACTGGGTACAAGAAGCCCTACCTTTACCATTTGGCTCCATACCCAAGCCAAAGGAGCTTTGACTTCTGAAACATTGGTTTTGATTCTCCTACCATTTTTGGTGATGACTGCTTTAATTTCGGCCTCCGGATGATTAGCAAGGGATTCTGGGTAACGTTTGGTGTTTCAGAGTTGAAGGTGATCCAGTTCTTGTTCCGCATTCGTTGTACAAACCTCTTGAATGCGAGACAACCTTTAATCGAATGCCCCTGCACACCACCATGATATTGCAGTGAGCGTTTTTGTCATACCATCTCGGATATGGGGGCTTTATCAGATCCATTGGGTAAGGTGAAACTACGTGAGTATCGAGGAGTTATTGATATAACTCTTTATATGTCATGGGAATGGGATTGAACTGCTCCCTTTCCCTTTTCCTCCTTGGTTCCCTTTGAGTTTGGGTAGAAGTACCAGATGGTACAGTTACAGTGGTTTTTGAGCTTGAGACCGTAACACCCTTGTTGACGTTATAAGTGTTGACATTGTTGATCTCTCGGTCTTTGTTTTTCACAGGAAGCTTCTTACTGGAGTCTCCTCCCTCGATTTTTCCTTGTTTAATGGCCAACTCAATCATTTCACCAGCCATGACTAAATCTGAGAAACCTCCATATGTAATTACCACCAGGTGTCCGAAGTAAGGTGCCTTCAGGGTTTGTACAAACAACTTTCTAGTCTCTTTTGCATCCAAGGGTGGATGAACCTGCATAGACAAATCCCTCCATCGCTGCGCGTATTGTCAGAAACTCTCGTTGTGCTTCTTCTTCAGGCTTTATAGCATAACTCAGTCTGGTCTCATATCATTGATATGCTTATACTGTTCCAGGAAAGACTTGACTAAGTCTTTCCATGTCTTGATGTGAGCTCAGCTGAGTTGGTTGTACCACCGGATAGCTGAACCGGACAAGCTCTCTTGAAAGCAGTGGATCAGGAGTTGGTCATTCGCTCCATATCCTGTCATCTTCCGACAGAACATAGTGACATGGGCTGATGGGCAGCTGTTCCCATCGAACTTCTCAAACTCAGGAATTTTAAACTTTGGCGAAGCACCAAATTAGGAACTAGACTCAGCTCTCTTGCGTCCATTCCATAATAATCATGGTCCCCTTGAACCATCTTCATTCGATCTTCTAACATCCTGATCTTCTCTTCCATCTTTCTTACTTTGTCATCTTCATTGAAATGGGATATTGTAATCATCTGGATGGTTATCAGGATTAGTTGCGAAAGTTTGCACCTTCATAGAAGATGATGCTTTTCCTTTGACAGCAGAAGAATTTTCTTGTGTTTTGGGTAAGACCCCGGGTGAAATAACCACCTGTGGAGTTGGTGATATAGTTATCCCCTCGGAGGGACTTCCCCCTACTACACTAGCTTGTTGTAATCCCGATAACTTGGCCATAATTTGGTCAACCAAGGATTCTTGGTTTTTCTTGATGGATTCCAAAGTGCTATGACTATTTTGAGCCATCTTATCTTCTAGTTCTTTTTGTAGTCTTGCATTGTTCTCCTTGAGTTTTTCCATTATGGCTTCCATTAGTCTCTTTTTTGCCCGAGTTTTGTGTGGATGATGCGTATTTAATGCTTGCGGTGGTAAACTTGGTGTTTGCTCTTTCTCTTTCTGAGACATGTTCTGTTTGTTAATACGAATGTAAAAACATGGAAAATATGAAAATAAAAATGCAAAGTATGTAATGCATGATGTATGTAATTTAGAGGCATTGATCTAGAAAAGTGTCCATTATTATAAATAATCCTTATTTAGACAAAAATGTTTTATCTTGTAAGAGACATAAAAGACAATCAAAGGTACGTTCGGACTGAATCCTCTAGACCCCGAATAGCTTCTAGTAGGTTGACAAGTCTTCTGCCTTCATCTGTCACTGGTTGAATGCCTTGTCGAACCACTCCGGCTTCCCTTGCCAGGCTGTGAAGATGACGGGCTACCTTCTGTACTTGATCTAGGAAATCTCAGATAACTGCGTCTCTAGCCTTTACTCTTTGTTGCGCTTGCTCCCAACGGAAACGCCACTGCAGACCTCCGTCAAAGGGTACTATCTGAAGCTCGGCTGCTTGCTTCTTGAATCCATCTACGATAGCTTCCAACTCAGCTATTTTTTTTCCATCTCTCTCATATTGTTTTTCTAAGTCAGCCATATGGATTCTCAAGCATTGGTTTTGATGTTAACTGTCTGCTAAGCGCCTCTGAGCATTTTTCAACTGTTCCTTCCGAGCTCTTTCATCAGACCTCTCAAACTTCCTTTTTAGGCAATGAGCTTCGTCTTTCCAGTATTCAGAGGCCACTTTCAACTTGGAGTTATCCTTGACTTTATCTTGATACCCATTTCTCAAGTCTTCAAGCTCAAAACAAACTCTTTTCTGTTCCTTTTCCAGTTTGTCTGCTTTATCTTTCTGAGAGTCGGCATCCAGCTTCCATTGATAATGTTCAGCTTCAAGTTCCTTAACTCTCTGCTTCAGCTCGTTATTCACAGCTTCAAACTCTGCCTTGACTATCTCAAGTTCAGAAGGGACATGCTTGAGATGTTCCTCCATGGTCCGTGTGTCTTCACAGTCTGGCACCGGGATGTTATCATTCTTTCTTAATATTCGCCACTCCATATAATCCAGAGTAAGCATATCTCTGCAGCCACGACATCTATCCGGGATACTTTCTTCCATGACTCGACTGCTTCTTTGATTATTTCTTATAACTGTCACCGTGATACATAAACTCTGATGTAGATAATCCATATGTTGATGGGACAAACTAGCGTGCCCTATACTGTCTAAGTGCCAACAACGGAGCATACCCAACTGTACCCCAAAGTCCAAGCAAGGTCATAGTGTTAGAATCCCCACACTTGAAAAGAACATCACTGAGAAACAACTAGGGGGCTCTCCAGGTAATATCCCGGTCTTGAAGATGCGTGAAGACCTTCATCCATTTTCCTTCGAAGCACCTTCATGCCATTTCATAATGATGAACCCTCCCAATGGTGAATAGGTAGTGCTGAATCGGCGGTAGGCAACCCTGTTAGTTTTCCAGAAGTGGTTGTGAATCCATACTTGAAGGAGCTGAACACACCCAATGAACCTTCCTCCACCAGTTTTTCTGCAATGGTTGAGAGACCGAAAGGTCTCAGCTAAGATGGCCGGTGCTGGGTTGACTCGTTTCGGAAGTTGTTCAAATAGTTCCACCACGCTGCGTCAATGCATCCCAAAACCTTCGGAAAGAAGATCAAGCCATACAAACCTAGTGCAAAATGGTCTATAGTATTCCATTCATCAGGGTGGTCCTTAATTAGTTGCCTTATGTGGATCCACTCATTTCCTTACCCGTTACCTTTGTGTCGGAGTCGATCAGTCACCCACTTTTCATCAACCCCTGCAATCTTGGCCAGTCCGTTCTTGAAAGGCTGACTCTTGATGTGTTTGATATATGCCCTCTCTAGTCTGATGCTTTCGCAGTGAATTAGTGTAGTATACTCTTAGATAGTGGGCACCATGTCCTCCCGGTTAAAGATGAAGCAACTGTATCCCGGGTTCCAGAATTGAACCAATGCTCTGATTAAGGGCTCATCGGTCTTAACATGAAGCAAAAGTGCAATGTCACCATACCGCTGACTGAACTTCTGTTTCGATCATTCTTCCAACTGTCCCAAATGTCTCGAAGTTCTTGCACATTATTCTGTTTTAGGCTGATAGAGGCGTAGTTAACCAGTTCTGACACATAGTTTCCTTGAAGACTGTCTCCCTTTTCCTTCTGAGTCTTCTCGAACCATAGTCGTACCTCGGGGTTCTTAATCTCTTGTATTACAACACATTTGTCCATTAATTCAATTATTTTGTGTGTAATAAATGTTTTTTAAGTATCAATAGCCTCTTATTATGATGCAAATGCTAGAAAAAACAAACACAAAAGCAAAAAGGTTAGTAAAATAAAAATAAGTAAATAAATACATAAATAAATAAATGACGGGAAAAAAAAGGAAAAAAAGACATGGTCAAGGTAAAAAACATCCTAGGTTTTAGAATGTGGTTTTGGGGTAGGCTCTATTTCTCCATGGTCTCCCGGTTTAGGTTTTAAAAATGGTACCCGAGTTCTCCTTCCTGGTGCCCCCTTGGGCTTGCCAGACCCTTAGTCCTAAACCCATCACAGGCTTGTGTGGACTAAGTTAAACTCGAGAGGACACATTCCCTTATGCCCACACGGTGAATAAATTAACACGAAGACATAAGGTATATGAATCCCGAAGGCTACTTGCTAGGCCCGCATGGTGAATAAATTCACACGAAGGCGTCGCTTTCACCCCCACTTAAAATAGGGTTTAGAGCTCGGGTTTAGAGCCTTAGATGAAAAATCTTTAAGAGCTGAAATCATTAGAAAACGGTTAGTGCGACTATTTACTCGAAAAATATAATCAAAAGTAAGCAATAAGGATCGAATGTTACCTAAAAATTTAAACTTACCCTTTTCGTTAAAAAGACAACTGAAAATTACCTTAGCCTGACTCACTTACCTGTCCCCAGCGGCGTCGCCAAGCTGTCGCAACCGTCTTTTGGTTGGGCCCCGGAATTGGGCTTCGACATGAAAAATATGGACTGGAGTCGCCACCGATCATTTATTTTATGAAATATGGTTGACCATATACCTTATTTCTTACCTGATCTGCGTCTTACCAAAATGTGTCGGATTCGGGAGTCGGTTACAGTCAAGGAAGGGTTAGCACCCTTGAACTGCCCTTTCTGTATTATATAATTTCCAGTTGTCTTTAATTAAGAAAGTGATAAATTTAAATTAAAAGGTAAAAATACGATCCAAGTTGCTTACCTCTAATTGATGAAAATTCCCTTAAGAAGTCACGAAAGGTGTTAGAAAAAAGATAAAGAAAACAAATAAGATAAAGAGAATAAAATAATAAATAAATTAATAAACAAATAAGATAAGAAAAATAATCAAAAATAATCAAAAAAAGAAGTAAATAGAGGTATAGAACGCATTAATCATATGTAACTAACTAATTGAAAATTATCAGCTAAAATTATGGCTTAATACATGCATACATATATATGTATGAGCTACAAATTGAACCTACAGATGAGACAAAAATGTTATGCTTGCTTAGATTAAAGAAATAATAAATCTTGAAGAAATTATAATGAAATAATAAACTACAATGTGAACGAGACAAAGTGAAACTAGAAAGTCAAACAAATTACACCATTTTGTCAAGCAAGTTGATGCCTAGATTAAAGAAATAATAAATTATAATGAGGGAAACAAAATTATGGGTTAGTAAGTTTCAACAAAATAATAAAATATAGCTAGCAAAAAAAAATCTATATATAATAATAATAATAATATAAAACAAAACAAAACAAAACATATATATATATACATTCTAAAAATAATATATATATATATATATATATTAATGTAAAAAATATATGTATTAAATAGAGAATAAAAGAAAATAGGGAAAAAATAAATAATATGAGTAATAAAGGAAATATATACACGTATAAATGAAATAAGGTAATAAATGAAATAATAATAATTAAAACCAAAATATAAAGGATTAAATCGAGAATAAAATAAATTAGGTGGCCAAATTTCGAAATAAAAATCAAGATGTAAATTGATTGGGGGTCAAAATCTCCTTTAAAAATAGAGAGGGACCAAAAGGGTGGTTTACCCTATTTTATTCAAAAAACACGTGGGTCTAGCTGCTGATGGGTCGGGTCGGAGGGCTGGAACGGGTTCAGTATAAAGCCTAAAAGCTACTAACACTTCTCATAATTTTCATTTGGTTCAAAATAGATCAAAACAAAATCCTCTGAATCGTCTGTCTTATTCATGGTTATTCTTCATCTTGAAGAACAGCCGCCGCACGAACCCAGGAATCCGGTGGTGGCCACCTCACCGGCCGCCGTTGATCGGCGCCGGTCGCCGTTCATCGGTGGCTAAACACAAAAAAGATTGCTTTTTTTGAAGCTCTCGACCCCATCTTTCATAAAAACCACATTATTTTTCAGAATAAGCCTCTTAGGGGTGTAGATCTAAAAAAGAAGTTTTCGAATACCCCTATTCCAGTCATAGACTTGTAGCGTTCTACATCCAACAAATAACATGCATACCAAAATAATGAATGGTGAGCCATTTTACCTTATGTTTCTTCTTTAATTGTCGCAAAAATGCTTTGAATCACTGCTCGTATTTTGCTCGAAATTCCTGCTTTTATTTCGTGTAATCCGAATGACTTTACAATGGTTTGATTACAGTTATTTATAGTAGTCAAATATATTGTTTTGTTTTTGAATCCTAGTCTAACTTGGTTGCTTGGTGTTGATCTTTGCGACGAACGATTCAGAGTGAGTGACGTGCTACCATGAAACTTGAACATTGAGAGGCATGTGACCGTGGGGAGTTGAAGAGACGTGCGGGGCGAGAGTCCTCGGCTGGGATGATTACGGCGCTGGATGGGAGGCTAGGGTTTTGAAAACCCTAGATTATTGAATGTTCGTGGTCTGTTATGGACCGTTGGATCACACCTTGATCCAACGGTCAGGATGCTTGGCGACGCAGAAGAGGATACTGCTAGGGTTAGGGGTACTGCGGGTTGCTTCACTGGGCCACATGTTGGATATGTTTTTTCATTTGTATTTGGGCCTGAAAAGAGAGAAGAGAGACAAAATGTAAATAAATAATATATGTATATATTATATAATTGAACTTATAATATAAATATATATTATATAATATAATAATGAAGAACAAAAATTTAGTGTCTTCAATACTGTCAGACTGTGATTTGAGTTTTTGATGGGACTAAAAGAGAAGTATTAGGCAAGATGGAATTTCTTTAACCATTGGTCCAGCAACCTATAAAGTGGAGTTTATCGTGATGGACATTATGCCTACTTATAACTGCTTGTTGGGAAGACCTTGGATTCAACATGCCGATGTAGTTCCATCGATATTACACCAAAGGCTGAAATTTGTAATTGATGGAAGGCTAAATGTATTCATGTTAAACATTACATCATCGTATCTATTTCTACTATTGCCCCGTATATTGAAGTGGAGGAGCAAGCTGTTGAATATTCTTTTAGATCATTAGAGTTTGTCAATGACACATTTATGGATGAAGGCAAAAGGATACCAAAGTATAGATTGTCAAACTACACTAAAATGGAACTCAAACTGACCCTCGGAAGAGGATCAAAGGTTAGAAAAGGGTTAGGAAGTCAGTTGCAAGGACATGTGCATCCAATTTACTCCATTGCTAAAAGGGATCGATTTGGGTTTGGGTATCAGTCGAATTTAAGAGAAAAGTTGGGAGGCATTAAAAAGAGTCAGGAAATGAGAAAGGCAAGATTTGTTGGTGAAGACCTTAGCTGGGAACCTATGACATTCCTTCCGTTAAGCAGTATTTTCGTAACAGGAGGATATATGTTCCAAAGGAATCCAAGAAACAAGGAAATGATGATTGAGAATGCCTTGGGAGATCTAGGCATTAATGTTATAAATATGATGAATTTAAAGAAATGAGAGCTACAACATTTACCCTACACCACGGGCTTCGTGTTGAACAATTGGACCACGGAGGAACTGCCTGTAGTTTACAAGCCTTTTACAGAGTAATGCACTAGAACATTTCCCTATTGTTCATACCTAGGGAAATAGGTGATTTTATTTAAAGGGTTAAGCTGGCTTTTTTGCTTACTTTCAATAAAAGATGTATTCTTATTAATTCAAAATGACAAACGTCCTCCCATGCATTTTTTTCATTCTTTGTTATATATATGTATTATTTATTTCTATTTATTTATATGGAAAAGATTCTCCCATATGTATATATATCTTCTCTTTCGTTATTCTTTCAGGAACTCAGATATTAATAATATGAATGATGATGACCCTGACCTGGAGATTGATTTCAAGATACTTATATGTCAAGGGGACATCGAAGATTGTGATGATGATGAGGGATGTGAACTACCTTCTGAATTGCTACAAATGGTGGAAAAGGAAGATAAACAGATTCTTCCTCATGAGGAGCTTACTGAGATCTTGAATTAGGGGACAGATAAAGATAGGAAAGAAGTAAAGATTGGTACCATTTTGTCTGTTGGAGGATGATAGAATTTGATATAATTGCTTCAATAATACAAGGATGTATTTTATTGGTCATACGAGGATATGTCAGGTTTAGATACATAATTGGTTGTCCATAAACTGTCGATAAAACCCGAGTGTAAGCTTGTAAAGTAAAAGCTGATAAGGATGAGACCCGAGATGCTGCTTAAAATTAAGGAAGAAGTAAAGAATTTGATGTCGCGTTTCTTAAGGTGGCCAAATATCCTGCGTGGGTGGAAAATATTGTTCCAGTACCAAATAAGGATGGGAAAGTTCGAATGTGTGTCGACTACAGAGATCTCAATAGAGCCAGTCCAAAGGATAATTTTCCTTTGCCACATATAGACACTTTAGTGGATAATACTGCTGAAAATTCTTTGTTTTTATTTATGGATGGTTTCTCTGGCTATAATCAAATTAAAATGAACCTAAAGATATGGAAAAACAACGTTTATCAAAATGTGGGGAACATTTTGTTATAAAGCAATGTTGTTTGGATTGAAGAATGTCAGGGCAACATATCAAGGGGCTATGGTAACATTGTTTCACGACATGATCAATAAAGAAATAGAAGTTTATGTCGATAATATGATTGTCAAAGCCAAGACAGAGGAAGAACACATTTATAATTTAAGAAAGCTTTTTTCAAAGGCTAAGAAAATGTCAACTAAAGATCAACCCAAATAAGTGTACTTTTGGGGTGACATCTGGAAAGCTTTTGGGATTCATAATAAGCCAAAAAGGAATTGAAATAGATATAGATAAAGTAAAAGTATTCAGGATTTACCACCCCAAGATATAAAAAGAGGTTCGAGGGTTCTTGGGGAGATTGAATTATATAGCTCGATTTATCTCGCAGTTGACTGAAGAATGTGATCCCATATTTCACCTTCTTTGCAATAATAACTAAGGGGAATGAAGTGAGAATTGTCAAGAATTTTTTGAAGCAGTGAAGTGATATACGTCGAATACTCCAATCTTAACGCCACCCCTCTCAGGCAAACCCCTAATTCTTTATTTATCAATCTGTGAAGATTCAATGGGGTGTGTACTAGGGCAACATGACCAAACTGAGAAGAAGGAGAGGGCTATCTATTATCTCAGTAAGAAGTTCACTGAATGTGAGACTAGATACTCACCAATAGAAAATTTGTGATGTGCTTTAGTATGGGCTGTTGGGACCATCGGTGCACCCTACGCGCATCAGAAACAAAACTCGACGATCTTACCAGCGATCTAAGTACTTAAAACCGAAATTGAGAGGAAAGTATGTGAATACTTACATTGGGTTCCTTGAAAAACAACAAAGACAGCAACGAGAAGTGGGATCACGAATGGTTCAAATCGTAGCCTCCACGAAAACACGTCGTGGCCTCTACTTAGTTCACCCGATTGAGAGCAAAATTTTTCTTTTCCCAAAATTAGTTTTGAGAAAAACGGATGAAGTAAAATTGCTGCTAGACCTTACCTCCTTTAAATATATCAATTACCCTAACATCTTAGGATTTTTTAAAGTTATTTTGAATTAATAAATAAAATATTATTTAATTAATTCAAATTAAATATACATCAAAAACTTATAATCTAAATTACAATCTTTAATGTTTATTTTAAAACTTATTTAATTATTCCGAATTATATATCAATTAAAAGAGTGTAATCTAAATTACATTCTTATAATGTTTACTTACTATATTCGAGATAATTAAAATCATATGTACATCAAATATACATATCTTAACTCTAGATATATTTTAGTAACATACAACAAATTGTACATCTTTGCTTATTTCAATCCTAGGGTATGACCCTGTAGGTTCTGTAACGTTAGTAGTAATTATTAGAACAATTCTAATATTACATACAATGAGTGACATCTAGCAATATATCATTGTCACCTAAGTTACAAGAAATTATGATTTGATATATCATCTTTATGATTAACTCTTTTATGTATTACATTCTTTTGTCCTTTATATCTAGAATAGGAACAAGTCTTAGAATAGTGACACTTGTATAACCCATTTATTGTTTCTTGATATCTAGAGTATACTATAATTAACAAATAATTTTTGATATCACATATCAACTTATTCGAGCATGGTCATGCATTTCTAGTCTCATTCAATCAAGTGGTCTATGATATAATTCCTATTATGTAGGAAGGACAAATCATATCTTAACCATATACACCCCACTACATATATCGAGATATATTCAATAACAGTCTTTATAGTGCAACCAGTTACGGAGCATGTTTAACTGTATCAAAACATACACCAATATATGTTGGGATGACATTGATCTCAAGTCTGAGGATCATGCATATAGTCATCACCATGAGCAATGTTATGACCGTTACATAATAATCCAAGACATATGCTCGTGATGGGTTAATCCAATACATTATTATCTAACAATATAATCATGTATCAATTATGACATCTCTATGTCAATGACAATTTCTTGTCATCAATCAATAACATGCTAGTCTTAAGCATATTATTTTTGTCAATGCCCATAATAATACTTGACTATGGATCTTTTAATAATGTTATTATAAGGACTTTATTATCTTTCAGTTTATGTTAAACACAAACATATAACTGAAAATAATATTAACAATGCCTTTATTCAATAAAATTGGTAAATAAATGTATTATTACAATCATCATATGATTGTTCTTTGGGCATACTCTAACATGGGCTACTAGAAGGCTTATGCAATATATGTTATATCATACTATTGGGCTTATATCCAAGCTTGATCCTTTGAAGTATCTAATGGGTGTGCCTGTATTATCTGGAAGATTAGGTCGTTGGAAAATCCTATTGTCTGAATTTGATATCTAATATGTAAGCCAGAAAGCGGTTAAAATGAGCGCTATAGTTGAATTCATCGCACGTAGGGCTTCTGAAGAATATGAGCCATTGAGCTTTGATTTCCCAGATGAGGATTTAATGGATATTTCAGTGGAAGAAGTAGTTATATCCACTAGTAAACATTGGAAGTTGAACTTTGACGGTGCTTCAAATGCCATGGGACATGTAATTGGGGCAATTTTGGTCTCATCAGATGGAGAACCTTATCCTTTTACTAGTCGACTCAAACTTGATTGTACAAACAATATGGTTGAATATGAAGCTTGTGTTCTGGTCTTAGAGCTGTCATTGAACGTAAGATAAAAATGCTAAAGATATATGGGGATTCAACTCTAGTAATTTACCAACTTAGGGGAGAATAGGAGACAAAAGATCCCAAGTTTATAGAATACCATAAACTGGTTATGGAATTTGTTGAAAAATTTGAATAAGTAACTTTCAATTACCTCCCCATAGAAGAGAATCAAATGGCAGATGCCTTAGTCACTATGGCATCAATATTTAAGATGAATGAGCACTCAAATATGATGCCCATTAAAATGAAAGCTTATGAGTATCCAACCCATTGCTTTAATATTGAAGAAGAAGAAGATGAAACCCCTTGTATTATGATATCTTGCAATATATAAAATATCAAAGTTATCCAAAAACAAGCAACTAAGAATGACAAGAGAACCATTAGAAGAATGGCATAAGGATATATGGTCGGTGGTAAGACTGTAATACCCAAAATATCATGCCAATGACTTTATTGAAAAGATTTAAAATTTTAAGGATTTAATTAATAAATGATAAAGTATAAGAAAATAAATTAGAAATTTATTTGGTTAAGACTAATTTCTAAGAATGAAAGAATAAAAGGGGTATTTTGGCCCTTTAAAGGGGAAATGAATTATGGTATTAAAGTAAGGTAAAGGGGAATTGTGAGAGTGTTAATACCTTAGCTATATTTCTTCTCCTTTCCCCTATTCACGTAGCCTTATCATAGATAAGGTAAGTTTCATCAAATTAGTTTCTCCTTTCGAGTCTGATTTGTTATTGCAACCTTAAGTGATATGTAAGCTTAAGGAAGAGTTAAATAAGATTTAAACTAGCAGATGGATGAAATATTTGAGATTTAAGAAAATGGGTTTTTGAATGATATGTTAGAATATGAGTTTTTATTTGATGGGATTAAAAACATGTTAGAAAAAGTGGTATGATTCTTATATGAAAATGTTCTTGGGAGATTTTAGATGTTTTAAGAAGCTAAATGAAGGGAAGTTAGTAAGAATAAGTAAAAAAGAGTTTAATAGTATTGTTAGGGGTAAACATAAATATATTTTACCAAATTTGAGTGAGAATCGGGCTGAAAAATAGAAAATCTGGGTAAGGTTATTAGTACTGGAAGAACAATACCGATACTATAGGTTTAAATTGGGGAAATCTAATGTGCGATATCGATACTAATGTAATTAGTATCAATATTGATGTGAATATCGGTACTATGAGAAAGGTATTGATACCAGGGATTCTAGAATAGTGTAATGGTATCGATACTGAAAAGGAGTATCTGTACCATAGTGTAGAAATATCGATACCCTGGTATGGGTACCGATACTATCGAGCCAGGAATTATAAGATACGTAGAAATTGTTATAAAAAGTGAAATTAATAGTACTTTTGAGTATTATTAAAGTATAAATGACATATAATATGCTAACATTTGTATGATATGTGTACTAAATGGGTGCTTGTGTAGATTATAACCAAGCTTTCGAGTCAAGAAAGAAAAAGGGCAAGGATAAAGTTGCCGAGTAGTTGGACGTCACTATAGAAAATCAGGTGAGTGCATATATGGTAATTATAGGGGTTGAGGGTGTAACCCCCACAGATCGATACGGGTAACCCGATCCGATCCGGGAAGTCATTAGGGTCACCGGAGCGACCCACCGTAAAAATAACGGAAATTTTAAAACTTTTACTGAAACGTGTAACTTATAAAATCATTTGCCACTATTTAAAAATAAAACAGATTTTCACGATTCGTATATAAAACAAAATACAATTACATGCCCCCTAATCACAAGTACCGTTCTCTGCAACAACGCTGGACGAACTCCCTTACTGAAGTCGATAGATGCACTGGTACAATTCTTTTAACCTGAAAATGTGAGTAATAGAGTGAGCTTTGGAAAGCTCAGTAATACAGAACTACCAGATGATGCTGATGAACGTGCAGATACAGATAAATATATATTTCCTTATTGTTTCCGAACATGTACATATTTTTATGCTGAGCAAAGATCTTACTGATATTTCAGATGGTACGAACAATGAGCTTTCAGTTCAGAGAAATATTTCGGATGACTGAGTTCAGGAGATCATAATAGGTTTTCTAGTGTGTTCCCAAAAATCATGTAACTTTTCAGATCTTTTTAAAATATATATATATATATATATCCCCATCCCAACACAACATAATGTGTAGGTTCCCCAGAACCATACATCCAACCCAACACAACATATAAGGCCCTGAGCACAAAGCCGAGGAACCTGCAAAAATTCTTCCTTCAACAATACCCCCCATTTAAAACATTTCTCGTCGGTAAACGGAGATATCAAAAATCAAAACATAATTCATATCAGATATCAGAACAGAATTCAGGTAACGTATCAGAACAGAAATCAATTCGGAAATCAGATAAAATATTTATATAATTAGAGAACACACCAGAGTTTACAGGTATTATTTAGAGGTAATGTATCAGGCAGAGAAACAGAGTTATTCAGTATGCCGATAGAATATCGGAATTCAGAATCACTATTGGAAGAGTTCAATAACTGACAAAATCATCAATTATTCAGAATATGACTTGAGCTGTAAGGAAGAAATGAAGATTCAGGGCATTTACAATCTATGTCGATTGATCGGATTATCAAACAACTCTTAAATGAATAACTCCCAAAATTAATGCTTGTCGATTGATCAATTCATTGTTCTTCCAGGGTATTTACTCTTTAATACCACAAACTCTTATCCATAGATCATTTTCGGAATCATCACTGAATAGATCTTCCAATGTCTTTATTTTAATTTTACGCTTCCAATATATCATGAAATACTAACGTGCTTGATTTGTAGTTCATGATCCAGAAGAACAGTACATTGTGTATGTTCATTAATGTTTCCAGACTCATTCACATCACTTACTTAATCCTTAGTGCTTGAGGTTGCTTAGTTCATTTAGCATTCAAGTCTATTTCAGTTACTTCGAGATTTTCCAGAGTAATTCCGTACGTTTCTGAATTTTAGATACATATTGTAGTTCCGTTCAGTTCAGCTTGGTATTCGTGGTTGATTTGTCGAACAAATATCCAATTCTTAGTACCGAATGCAATCTAGAGTTGAGCTGAGCTGAATACTTCCAAAATTATCATTGAGCTAAACTTGAGTAGACGAACATGCATTCAAGTAATATCTATGTCGTTCAGGTACTGACATATTATTAAGGTTGATCGGCTCACTTAAGTTATGTTCCATAACTTTTAAAGGTAGTCCAATACCTATGCTTATTTGGATTCCTTAATTAATCCAAGGTATTTACTTAGTTTATGCCATAAGGTTATTTTGGTAATTTTGGTGTTCAGTTTTATTCCATTTATTTCAGAGCTCGAGGATATCCAATCATTCCTGAGCTTGGTGATATTCTTAGGTCATTTCCATTACAGGGGTATTTTGGTCATTTTATAGATTCAGTGTACTTTAATCATTTCCTTCCGTCTGATCTTACTATTAAATTCAATCTTATCATTTATTTCAGTTCTTTCGAACAATTCTGACAACAGAACACCCCCGATAAATTGTTATTCAGTATTTACTCATAACTCGGATATTTCCGGGTCAAGTGCCTTCTCAGATTTTACAAACGGAACATCATGAATTTTCCTGCACTAAGTCAGGATTTTAACAATCAAATCCGTACTTAATCGAGTTAAGTACGAATCCTCTAAGTATTTTCTCATTCAGAGTCAACTCAGACTATTCTACCTCTTAAGGCATTTCCGTAATTTCTTAACCAGATAATTTCGATATTAGCTCTTAACGAAAATAATATAATTTAAAGATCCTATGATTAATTGCTTTCTTGAATACTCTCTGATCTTGAAACGGTTCTCTCAACAAACTTCTAGTATCCTTCACAAATTCTCATAGGATTAAAACTGGTTATCCATAATTTCCAAATAAAACTAACATTTCTTATACACATCAATATTTTTATCAGATCAATATGTCTGTAAAATCCTCTTATCTAACTTCCATATTCAAATATTGTCTTTTTATAACATAAGGGTATTTTCATAATTTTACCCTACCAGAGTATTCTCATAATTTCCCATCCAAGTACCTTTAACATTTATCCTTTGATGAAATAAATTATAAGTTGCAGATACATGGCTGATTTCTTTATCACTAATCACAAACTTGTAATTTAATCTCACAATTCCTTAATCTCTTATATTAGTCATTCGATCCGTAATTAGTTACAGAATTTCTACCACATCATATCGAGTGTATAAACTATTTAACTCCACCAAAGTGACCAACATTATCTTGTTCATGCATTTATCAATATAAACATGTTCCATAAAGCATAAAGAGGTAGTAAAGTATTACCTCGATTTCCGTGCAATACTGATCGACCAAAAAATTCCATTCGAATGCCTTTGATCTTCAATTCAACTTCCAATAATTCCTCAGATACATATCAACATAAATTATATCAGAAACGGAGCTTAATTGCGATAAACGGATCGAATCGGGTGATAAATCAGTGAAAGACGGCTTTACGGGTTCGAATTTGGCGAAACGGACTTCGGATTCAGATTCAGACGTCGAAAGCATAAAATATGACTTTTCAGAAATTTGGAATTTTCGGTCAAAATCAAAGTCAATGGGTTTGACCGGCAATTTCGAGGCCTTCGGGTTTGAATTTCGAAAAACGGATAGCAGAATCGGATTTGGAACGTCGAAAAAATTTCAGGATAGGTATACTCGGTCGAAGTCAAAGGTCGTTTAATGCCCGGTCAAAGCCAGTCAAAGTTTTGGTCAACGACGTTCAACGGTCAACGGGTCGAGTCAACGGGTCGGGTCGGGTCAATGGGTCGGGTCGGGTCAACGGGTCAGGTAAACGGGTCGGGTCGGGTCAACGGGTCGGGTCGGGTTGTGACCGGTCAAACCGGTTAACTATGCACTAAAACCGGTTATTTTTTTCTTCCCCACGTGCAGTGGCGGCGTGTGAACAGTGATAAAATCCCGGAAAAATTTCTAAAAATTATTTTTAGCGATTTTGAGATACTTACAAAGGTCGGTTCACAATTTTGAACGGCGGAAAGCTCGATTTCAACAAATCGGAAACTTTGACCGCTTCACCTCCTCACGCGCCGCCATCGACGGAGATCAAGGATGACTCCGGCAAACTCGGAACGATGCAACGAACACGATGGTGCGGGAGGTGTCGTAAACGGATGACCAAATCGTCGTGAATCGATGAAAAACCAACTAAACCGAGTTATTACCGACGATACTTCCGACTGAAATTCACGACGAACGACGATGATTCACGATGAAAGGTTTAAGGGGTTTTGTTCCTCGATTGACAACGAACACGATGGTGGTTTTGGCTCGTCGTTTGGAGGTCGGACGGCGAGTAGATCGGAGTTCAAAGAGGGGTTGACGGGAGAGGGAAACTGGAAAATTTTCCAGAAAACATACAGGGAATTGGGGTTTATAACATCTCATATTTAAAAATGGTTAAACAAAGAGTTTAGCCACTGAACTTCCTGCACTTCATAAAACGGTCTGTCAACTTTAAAATTTTACAATTTAACCCACTGTTTCTTTCAAAATACCAATTAATCCCACCATTTTATAATTTCTTAATTTTAGCCCCTAAATTAGGATGTTACAATTCTCCCCTCCTTAAAAGAATTTCGTCCTCGAAATTCATTCATGTCATATAATTGCATAAATGAAACTTCCATCAGTTCTTTCAAATATAACAATAGCTTTTACAAAAGTACGATTCCTCTACTTATCCTTAACCAGCTGAGCATACATTATTATCATAAATTTTCCTTATTTCAATAAAAGAATCCGAACGAAAATTTTCTCGAGTAATCAATCTCTTCAGAATTCTCCCTCAGTCCAAGTAAATAGTCAAAACAACAAAACAACTTTATCCTTGTGAAATCAATTCAGCATTGGTTACGTGAATAGGCTCGTAGACCAGCAGCATATCTCAATTTTATTTCTGGAGTCGAGTCAGAATTTCTCAGATGAATAACTCTCACATGTCTAAGGCACTTTACTGCGTTTAGACAGATGTTACTGGTATTCCTTTTTGTACAAGTATAGCCTTAACAGATAAAACTTTGGTTTACTCGCTACAGATAGGGACTCAGTCCTGGAGTTCCGGCTCAAAGAGGTACGATTGCAGTCTAGGGGCATGTACTGATCAGACATATTTTGACATTCGACCGGCCGGTCTATCTTAAAATTTTTTGACTCAAACCATAGCTCTGATACCACTAAATGTAACCCCATAGATCGATGCGGGTAACCCGATCCGATCCGGAAGTCACATTAGGGTTACCGGAGCGACCCACCGTAAAAATAACGGAAATTTTAAAACTTTTACTGAAACGTGTAACTTATAAAATCATTTGCCACTATTTAAAAATAAAACAGATTTTCACGACTCGTATATAAAACAAAATACAATTACATGCCCCCTAATCACATGTACCGTTCTCTGCAACAACGCCGGACGAACTCCCTTACTGAAGTCGATAGATGCACTGGTACAATTCTTTTAACCTGAAAATGTGAGTAATAGAGTGAGCTTTGGAAAGCTCAATAATACAGAACTACCAGATGATGCTGATGAACGTGCAGATACAGATAAATATATATTTCCTTATTGTTTCCAAACATGTACATATTTTTATGCTGAGCAAAGATCTTACTGATATTTCAGATGGTAACGAACAATGAGCTTTCAGTTCAGAGAAATATTTCGGATGACTGAGTTCAGGAGATCATAATAGGTTTTCTAGTGTGTTCCCAAAAATCATGTAACTTTTCAGATCTTTTTAAAATATATATATATATATCCCATCCCAACACAACATAATGTGTAGGTTCCCCAGAACCATACATCCAACCCAACACAACATATAAGGCCCTGAGCACAAAGCCGAGGAACCTGCGAAAATTCTTCCTTCAATAATACCCCCCATTTAAAACATTTCTCCATCGGTAAACGGAGATATCAAAAATCAAAACATAATTCATATCAGATATCAGAACAGAATCCAGATCAGAATCAGAACAGAATTCAGGTAACGTATCAGAACAGAATTCAATTCAGAAATCAGATAAAATATTTATATAATTAGATAACACACCAGAGTTTACATGTATTATTTAGAGGTAATGTATCAGGCAGAGAAACAGAGTTATTCAGTATGCCGATAGAATATCGGAATTCAGAATCACTATTGGAAGAGTTCAATAACTGACAAAATCATCAATTATTCAGAATATGACTTGAGCTGTAAGGAAGAAATGAAGATTCAGGACATTTACAATCTATGTCGATTGATCGGATTATCAAACAACTCTTAAATGAATAACTCCCAAAATTATGCTTGTCGATTGATCAATTCATTGTTCTTCCAAGGTATTTACTCTTTAATACCACAAACTCTTGTCCATAGATCATTTTCAGAATCATCACTGAATAGATCTTCCAATGTCTTTATTTTAATTTTACGCTTCCAATATATCATGAAATACTAACATGCTTGATTTGTAGTTCATGATCCAGAAGAACAGTACATTGTGTATGTTCATTAATGTTTCCAGACTCATTCACATCACTTACTTAATCCTTAGTGCTTGAGGTTGCTTAGTTCATTTAGCATTCAAGTCTATTCCAGTTACTTCGGGATTTTCCAGAGTAATTCCGTACATTTCTGAATTTTAGATACATATTGTACTTCCGTTCAGTTCAGCTTGGTATTCATGGTTGATTTGTCGAACAAATATCCAATTCTTAGTACCGAATGCAATCTAGAGTTGAGCTGAGCTGAATACTTCCAAAATTATCATTGAGCTAAACTTGAGTTGACGAACATGCATTCAAGTAATATTTATGTCGTTCAGGTACTGACATATTATTAAGGTTGATTGGCTCACTTAAGTTATGTTCCATAACTTTTAAAGGTAGTCCAATACCTATGCTTATTTGGATTCCTTAATTAATCCAAGGTATTTACTTAGTTTAGGCCATAAGGTTATTTTGGTAATTTTGGTGTTTAGTTTTATTCCATTTATTTCAGAGCTCGAGGATATCCAATCATTCCTGAGTTTGGTGATATTCTTGGGTCATTTCCATTACAGGGGTATTTTGGTCATTGTACAGATTCAGTGTACTTTAATCATTTCCTTCCGTCTGATCTTACTATTAAATTCAATCTTATCATTTATTTCAGTCCTTTCGAACAATTCTGACAACAGAACACCCCCGACAAATTGTTATTCAGGTATTTACTCATAACTCGGATATTTCCGGGTCAAGTGCCTTCTCAGATTTTACAAACGGAACATCAGGAATTTTCCTGCACTAAGTCAGGATTTTAACAATCAAATCCGTACTTAATCGAGTTAAGTACGAATCCTCTAAGTATTTTCTCATTCAGAGTCAACTCAGACTATTCTACCTCTTAAGGCATTTCCGTAATTTCTTAACCAGATAATTTCGATATTAGCTCTTAACGAAAATAATATAATTTAAAGATCCTATGATTAATTGCTTTCTTGAATACTCTCTGATCTTGAAACGGTTCTCTCAACAAACTTCTTGTATCCTTCACAAATTCTCATAGGATTAAAACTGGTTATCCATAATTTCCAAATAAAACTAACATTTCTTATACACATCAATATTTTTATCAGATCAATATGTCTGTAAAATCCTCTTATCTAACTTCCATATTCAAATATTGTCTTTTTATAACATAAGGGTATTTTCATAATTTTACCCTACCGGAGTATTCTTATAATTTCCCATCCAAGTACCTTTAACATTTAACCTTTGATGAAATAAATTATAAGTTGCAGATACATGACTGATTTCTTTATCACTAATCACAAACTTGTAATTTAATCTCACAATTCCTTAATCTCTTATATTAGTCATTCGATCCGTAATTAGTTACAGAATTTCTACCACATCATATCGAGTGTATAAACTATTCAACTCCACCAAAGTGACCAACATTATCTTGTTCATGCATTTATCAATATAAACATGTTCCATAAAGCATAAAGAGGTAGTAAAGTATTACCTCGATTTCTGTGCAATACTGATCGACCATAAAAATTCCATTCGAATGCCTTTGATCTTCAATTCAACTTCCAATAATTTCTCAGATACATATCAACATAAATTATATCATAAACGGAGCTTAATTACGATAAACGGATCGAATCGGGTGATAAATCAGTGAAAGATAGCTTACCGGGTTCGAATTTTGCGAAACGGACTTCAGATTCGGATTCAGGACGTCGAAAGCATAAAATATGACTTTTCAGAAATTTGGAATTTTCGGTCAAAATCAAAGTCAATGGGTTTGACCGGTAATTTCGAGGCCTTCAGGTTTGAATTTCGAAAAACGGACAGCGGAATCGGATTTGGAACGTCAAAAAATGTCAGGATAGTATACTCGGTCGAAGTCAAAGGTCGTTTAATCATCGGTCAAGCCAGTCAAAGTTTTGGTCAACGACGGTCAACGGTCAACGGGTCGAGTCAACGGGTCGGGTCGGGTCAATGGGTCGGGTAAACGGGTCGGGTCAACGGGTCGGGTCGGGTTGTGACCGGTCAAACCGGTCACCTATGCACCAAAACCGGTCAAACCGGTCATTTTTTTCTTCCCCACTCGCAGTGGCGGCGCGTAGGGGCGCGTGAACAGTGATAAAATCCCGGAAAATTTTCTAAAAATTATTTTGAGCGATTTCGAGATACTTACAAAGCTCGGTTCACAATTTTGAACGGCGGAGAGCTCGATTTCAACAAATCGGAAACTTTGACCGCTTCACCTCCTCACGCACCGCCATCGACGGAGACCAAGGATGACTCCGGCAAACTCGGAACGATGCAACGAACACGATGGTGCGGGAGGTGTCGTAAACGGATGACCCGATCGTCGTGAATCGATGAAAAACCAACTAAAACCGAGTTATTACCGACGATACTTCCGACTGAAATTCACGACGAACGGCGATGATTCACGATGAAAGGTTTGAGGGGTTTTGTTCCTCGATTGACAACGAACACGATGGTGGTTTCGGCTCGTCATTTGGAGGTCGGACGGCGAGTATATCGGAGTTCAAAGAGGGGTTGACGGGAGAGGGAAACTGGAAAATTTTCCAGAAAACATACGGGAATTGGGGTTTATAACATCTCATATTTAAAAATGGTTAAACCAAGAGTTTTGCCACTGAACTTCCTACACTTCATAAAACGGTCTGTCAACTTTAAAATTTTACAATTTAACCCACTGTTTCTTTCAAAATACCAATTAATTCCACCAGTTTATAATTTCTTAATTTTAGCCCCTAAATTGGGGTGTTACAAGGGAGACTCACAATAAGTCAACCTCAAATGTTTGAATTACTGTATGATTTATTGTATATGATATATGTTTATAATGTGTGTGGAATTGATTTCAATAATAATTTTTCATAGGAACTGTTTTAAGGTGAAAGATTAAATGCCTAGCTGTGCATTTGACAGAAAGGTGTCAATTATGCCAGTTAGATGAAAGGTTAAATATCTTTGAGTTAAAGATTAAATGCCTAGTTGTGCATTTGACATAAAGGTGACAATTATGAAAGTTAGATAAAAGGTTAAATACCTTTGAGTTAAAGATTAAATGACTAGCTATGCATTTGACAAAAAAAGTGTCAATTATGCCAATTAGATGAAAGGTTAAATACCTAGATGTGCATTTGATAGAAAAGTGTCAATTATACTAGTTAGATGAAATGTTAAATACCTTTGAGTTAAAGATTAAATGTCTAGCTGTGCATTTGACATAAAGGTGTCAATTATGCCAGTTAGATGAAAGGTTAAATACCTTTGAGTTAAAGATTAAATGCCTAGTTATATAAAAGTGTCAATATGCCAATTAGATGAAAGGTTAAATACCTTTGAGTTAAAGATTAAATGCCTAGCTGTGCATTTCACAAAAAGGTGTTAATTATGCCAGTTAGGTGAAAGGTTAAATACCTTTGAGTTAAAGATTAAATGCCTAGCTGTGCATTTGACAGAAAGATGTCAATTATGCCAGTTAGATGAAATGTTAAATACTTTTGAGTTAAAGATTAAATGCCTAGCTGCACATTTGATAGAAAGGTGTCAATTATGCAAGTTAGATGAAAGGTTAAATACCTTTGAGTTAAAGATTAAATGCCTAGCCGTGCATTTGGCAGAAAGGTGCCAATCATGCCAGTTAGATGAAAGGTTAAATGCCTATGAGTAAAAGTTTAAATGCTTAACAGTGAAGTTTGACATAAACGGTGTCATTCATTAATTTTACTAAAAAGATTGGAAAGGAGTCCCACAAAGTAGACAATTTATCATGTTTTGATAGTCAGGACATGCTTATGAATAAATAATAATTCTTTTACATGATTATGCATCATTAAGTAAATACTTAACGTGTGTTGATTTGTGTGTAGGTAACAATCTAAGATTTACCGAGTAAGGAGTGAAACAACAACATCTATCATCAATTAAAGGTTGACTCGTCAGTAACATTGGGATAATCTTATTCATTTTGAAAACTTAGCTGACATGTAATTTAAATTAAGAAAATATTTTGTAATGTATTTAAAGTGATAGTTCTATTAATATGTTTCTATGAATATTATACTATTGTTGGGTTTTAAGATTTGAAACAAAATTTACGGGTTTTCAAATGACAAAATGTTTGAAAAAATGATGTGACATATGTATCTCGTGTACGAAAAGGTATACAGGAGATGAATGTTACATTTATTAGTATCAGAGCGACAGGTTTAGCCGATTCTTGGCCGAAACTGAGTTCAATTGAAGTAAGAAAAAGGGATTACATGCCGCTAATATTTTCAAGGTTACTGATACGATATCATTAGAGTGTGATTGATGACATTCATTACTAATCGTAATGTTATTATGATGCATGTTCTAATAGATGTCAGAATCTTCAAACTCGCGTAGAGCAGGGGAACAAAAAGTTAGAGAAGGGAATGATAGTGAAAGTTACAAGGTTAATAGTGAGCACCGATCCCATCTGAAAATGCTAGTGTGCCTGCACATCAAGGGATGTCGGTACCAGAGTTTGGAGCTTTTATGAAAGCTCTCGATGTTATATTAACCGATTTCAACCTTCTCTGCCTCCCCTACTCCTCCAGTTCTAAGAATGTTGATCCCAAAGGAGATGAAGAGTTTAGGAGCTCCTGAATTTCGTGGAGAAGAGGATGAAGGCCCTGTGGAGGCTGACTTATGGATGAATGATGTAATGATAATGCTTGAAAGTATTCACTGCTTTGATTCAGAGAAGCTGGGTGGAGTTGTATCGTTGCTAAGGGGATCACAAGTGTGGTGGTCAAATACTACAATGTATGCACCACCGAAATAATTGACCTGGCAGTTCTTTAGGAAGAATTTAAAAATAAATATATTGGTGAGCAGTTCAGAAGAGTGATGTTGATGAAGTTTCTTAATTTGAAACAAGGTGATCGAGCAGTACATGAGTACAAGGCTTAGTATAATAAGTTGAGCCATTTTTCTACTAAGGTGGTTCCTAATGACAAGGCCCGACGCGATTAGTTTATTGAGGGGTTGAGGCCAAAGTTGAAAGAAATGATGTTAGCTTTGAGTTTTCCTAGCTTGCAAGAAGTTATAAACCGAGCCAAAGCTATCAAAAGAGCTTAAGTAGAGACATTAGCAGTGGAACAGAGTTTGCAGATGGGGAAAATGGTTGGAACACCTTTAACTCCCTATTATGTTAAAAGAGGCAATGAATCGAGTTCTAGATATACTGAAAGAGATGGTTTTGCTGCAGCTTCACAAAAAACTAAACAGTCACAGTCGATTGTTGTTAGCTCGGGTAGAGCAGTTGGAGAAAGAAATTTATGTCAGACATGTGGTGGAGCACACCGAGGAGTATGCAAACTTCTCAATGAAGCTTGTTTCCAATGTAGGAAGATGAGTCACTTTGCTCGAAACTGTCCAAAGAGATCTGGGGACTATTCGGTAATCTGAAAGATCTGTGGCAAGCTCTAACAGAAGTAGAGGAAGGGGAAGATCAAGGAGACAAGCTGAATAAATACAACAACAAGAGACACGGGGAGTTTCCAGAATTTATAACATCAAGACTAATGAGGATTGAGATGACCCATAAATCATAACAAGTACATTCCATCTTTTTGATGAGCATTTATTTGTATTAGTTGACCCTGGTTCTACACATTCATACATTAGTAAAAGGTTGGTTAGAGCTAGAGGAATTCCTTTAGAACCAATCTTTAGTGAAATGATAGCGGTAAATCCTATGGGTCACAGTGCGAGAGTAGAGCAGGTATATAGAAAATGCCCAATAAAAATCCAGGGGATTTTGTTTCTAACAAACTTAATGGAGTTGCCTTTCGATGAGTTTGAAATCATTTTGGGTATGGATTGACTGTCTCTATATCATGGATGACAATGGAGGGTACAAAAATTGTAGTGATCGGCGAAAAGTGAAATTACCATCCAATGTGATATCAGCCATGACTGGAAAGAAAATGATGTTGTTGAAAACATTTTGTGTTTCGATATAACAAATTAAATTTAAATGAATTTTAAGATTTTATAAATGATTTTCTAAGTATATTCGATTTAATTAATTGAATATCAAATTATTACTCCAAGTCTTTTAAGATCAATTTCAAACCTTACTAAATGTGTAAAATTGTGTTTTATACTTAACATATTTTTGAAACAATTTTCACAAAGTATTTTGAACCAAAATCAAGCCTAAAATCAATTTTTCAGAGTGATGCACCGATGCACCATGAATTAAATTGAACATCGAATGCATTTCATGCATCGATGCACATACCATGCACCGATGCACTGAGGATTTTATGAAAACATCGAATGCATTTGATGCATCGATGCACCAGCCATGCATCGATGCACTTTGGCTATTTTGAAACATCGAATACACTTGATGCATCGATGCACGCTTAGTGTACCGATGCAATAAGGGTCCAACAGTCAAAATATTTGAATTTTACACTGATGCACCGATGCACCATGGGTATGCATCGATGCACTGATGCTCCCAACTGTTTTAATTAATTGTTTCACACTAAAACGGCTATATTATCTTCATTAATGATCCCCAACGTTCAGAAGTGATTCAAGGTGTATTTAAGCAAGCTTAGAAGCCATTGATCAAAAATAAGAAATATCAAGCAACTAGAATCAAGAGAGAATCAAAGAGAAAGCATCAAACCTCAAGTTTGAGCATTTCAAGCCTATTTTTCATTCAATATTCATCTTGCTTTCAAGAACACTTATTGTGCTCAATTGTATTCATTTTTTAGTATTCTTTTCTTTGTTCTAGAATTGTGCAAACAATCTACCTTGTGAGGATTTCCTTGTAAGTTTGCAAATTTGTATTGTTTTCTTTGGGAGAGAGTGTTCTCAAGAATTTGGGGTATAATTCTTGAGGATTTGTAAGGTTACTATTTGTCCTCAAAAGAAATACAAATTAGTGAATTTATGGAAAATTCTGAGTGTGAATAGCTAAGGTAGTGGACGTAGACTTCAGTTGAGAAAGTCGAACCACTCTAAATCGCTGTGCAATTATTTTCAATTTTCTGCAAAAGCTTCCATCCAAATTTTTATTACCAATTCACCCTTTCTTGGCCGATTCCGTCAATCGACTAACTTAACAATTGGTATCAGAGCCTAACTCATTTGAAGGTTTAATCACCTCTTGAGTCGATTCAGGAAGAGTTATATCGATAATCAAAGTCATCAATGGCCTCCGTTTCAAACTTCGACTCCGGTCTCGATTCGATGCCCGTCAACAAGACTCCTTTCTTTAATGGGGCTAACTATGGCTATTGGCAGAATAGAATGATGTACTTCATTCAAGCAAGTGACATGGGATCATGGAATGTCGTAGAAGAAGGATACTTCAAGCCTCTCACTCATCCAAGATTATGGAGTGAAGGAGAGACAAAAATGTTCCAGATCAACTCCAAAGCCATCCATATCATATTTTGTGCTCTTGGACCAGATGAATACGAAAGAGTTTCATCTTATACAACCGCAAAAGAAATATGGGACAAACTTCAAGTCACTCATGAAGGTACCGATGAGGTAAAGAAATCTAAAATTAGTATTCTAACGCATAGCTATGAAAATTTCAGGATGAAACCAAATGAAGATATCAAAGCTATGACGGATAGATTTTCAACGATTGTCAATGGTCTCAAATCATATGGAGAGATCATTTCAAATGAAAAGCTTGTGAGGAAGTTAGTCTACTCCCTCCCAAAATCGTGACAATCAAAGAAGACGACAATCATCGAGTCTAAGGATCTAACATCCTTAACTCTTGAAGAGCTAATCGGTTCACTCCTCACTCATGAAATGATGCTTGAAGATGAGGTGGACCTTGATAAGATTGAAGAGACACCAAAGGAGAAGGAGAAGAAGAAAAACATTGGAGTTGCTCTCAAATCCACCAAAAATGAGAGTGATTTGGATGAAGATGACGATGACGAGGAAATGGAATTGTTTGCCAAACGGTTTAGAAAAATGATGAGAGCTTACCGAGGAAGAAAATTCAAACGAAATGAAGGCCTCAAAAATGAACCAAAATAAAATGACCCGATCATTTGCTATGAATGCAAAAAGCCAGGGCATGTCAAATATGATTGACCACAATTAAAGAGGAAGGGTCAATCAAAGAATAAGCACAAGGCTCATGTGGCTACATGGAGCGATGAAGAAGGTTTTGATGAAGAGGAACAAGAAGTAGCAAACTTGTGGTTGATGACATTCGAGGAAGATTCTAAGGTAACCTCTAACTCATCTGATTTTGATGATTTATCCTATGATGAGCTATTAGAGGAATATAATGGGTTGGCTTTGAATTATGAGAAATTGTTTTTAAAATATAAAAATGATGTTTCAAAATAGAAAAATGAAAATAAACTCATATCCAAAACCAACAACGATCTTGAAAGTAAAATCAAAGATTTGTAAATCAAACTAGAAGAGTTTGAAAAGAAAAATTTAGATTTGCAAAATTTACTTTCAAAGGTCAATGATGATCATCAAAAGAAAATTGATGATCTTAAAGCTTCTTTTGATAAAGTTGGAACAAAACGTTTTGAAAGTGGAGAAAATTCAAAATTCAACTTTGTAGAAAAAGTTTTAAAAACTACAATCATAGAGGTCCCCAAAGAACCTCTAATGGAAAAATTGTTAGAAGTATATGAGTTCCTAAGGAGCTCATTACTACTAAAGATAAGGACATCCTACACGAATGGATACCTAATGGGACTAGGATTTTGGAAACTAATGAATATGGACCCAAAAGAATTTGGGTACCAAAAATTAGAAATTAATCTATGTTTGTAGGAAAAGGAGCATTGCTACAAGACATGGGAAACAAATTCAAACTCATGGTACCTTGATAGTGGATGCTCAAGACACATGACCGGAGACAAAAGCCGGTTCATTAAGCTTAACGCCAAAATTGAAGGAGAAGTGACTTTTGGTGATGATTCAAAAGGTCACATTGAAGGTATTGGTACTATCGTAATACCTCTTCCATACAAATTAAGAATGTTTTATATATGAATGGATTAAAGCATAATCTATTGAGTGTTAGTCAATTTTGTGATAAAGGATTCAATGTCATGTTTGATATTAATGGTTGTAAAGTCATTGACATTGCATCTAATCAGATTATGCTTGTTGGTCATAGAATAGGAAACATATACATGGTGCATTTAGATTATGTTGATATGACTAATTTGTGCCTAGTGGCTAAGGATGAACATGATAGTTGGTTATGGCATAGGAGACTAGGATATGCTAGTATGAGTGTTTTGCAACGACTAATTCAAGGTGATTTAGTTCGAGGATTGCCTAAGCTTAAATTTGATAATGATAAAATCTGTGATGCTTGTGCTAAAGGAAAATAAAAGCGAGTTTCTTTTAAATCCATTAATGACGTATCAACTAGTAGAGTATTACAATTGATCCGTATAGATCTTTTTGGGCCAACTAGGACTACTAGCTTGGGTGGAAAACAATATGCATTTGTCTTGGTAGACGACTACTCTAGATATACTTGGGTTCTATTTTTAAGTACTAAAGATGAAGCACCAGAATATTTCATCACATTTTCAAAAATAATCCAAAACAATAAAGGTTACTCTATAACTAGTGTTAGGAGTGATCATGGCACTGAATTTGAAAATCTTTGATTTACTGAGTTTTGTAATTCTAATGGTATTAGTCACAATTTTTCAGCACCTAGAACCCCTCAAAAAAATGGAGTTGTTGAGAGGAAAAATCGAACTTTAGAAGAAATGGCTAGAACCATGCTTTGTGAAAATAATTTGCCATAATATTTTTGGGTGGAAGCCACAAATACCGCTTGTTATGTTGTAAATCGAGTAATGATTAGGCCAATTTTAAAGAAAACTCCATATGAAATTTTCAAAAATAAAAAGCCTAACATTAGCTATTTTTATCCTTTTGGATGTAAATGTTTTGTTTTAAACAACGGTAAAGAAAACCTTGGCAAATTTGATGCTAAAAGTGATGAAGGAATTTTTCTGGGTTATTCCTTAAATTCTATAGGTTATCGAGTATTTAATAAAAGGACTTTAGTTGTAGAAGAGTCTATACATGTTGTTTTCGATGATAATCCCCTTCCGAGGAAGGATTCTTGTGTGAATGATGATGTAGGTGTTATAAATACAAATGACTTTAGACATGACGTTGGAAAACCATCATCAAAGGAAGAAACGAAAAATAAAGAAACTCATGATCCTCTTGAGAATCCAACCATTGAAGAAAAGGAAGTATCTTACCCAAGAGAGTACAACTATGTCAAGGATGGTGAAATTATAGGTGATCCATCAAAAGGGGTAACAACTCGATCTTCTCTTAGAAATATTTGTAATTATGTTGCATTTATCTCATGCATAGAGCCTAAGAATATTAAAGAAGCATTAAATGATGAACATTGGATTATGGCTATGCAAGAAGAGTTAAATCAATTTGAGAGAAGTAAAGTATGGACATTAGTTGAAAGGCCTAATAATAAATCTACTATAGGTACTAGATGGGTATTTAGAAATAAGCTTGATGAGAGTGGTAATATAGTGAGAAACAAGGCTAGACTTGTTGCTCAAGGGTATACTCAAGACGAGGGCATAGACTATGATGAAACATACGCTCCCGTAGCTAGGATGGAAGCAATTAGAATGTTATTAGCATTTGCATGTTTTCATGAATTTAAATTATATCAAATGGATGTTAAAAGGGCATTTTTAAATGGTTTTATAAAGGAAGAAGTGTATGTGGAACAACCTCCAGGTTTTGAAGATTCAAAATTTTTGGATCATGTTCTTAAATTGACAAAAGCTCTTTATGGTTTAAAACAAGCTCCTAGAGCTTGGTATGAAAGATTGTCAAATTTTTTAATCGAAAAAGGTTTTTCAAAAGGGAAGATTGACACTACATTGTTTTTAAAACATAAAGGTAAAGATTTATTAGTAGTTCAAATCTATGTTGATGATATAATATTTGGTTCTACTAATGATGTTCTTTGCCAAAAATTTTCTAAGCTAATGCAAAGTGAGCATGATGGGGGAGCTCTCATTTTTCTTGGGACTCCAAATCAAGCAAAGAAAAGATGACATCTTCATCAATCAAGCTAAGTACGTCAAAGATATGCTCAAGAAGTTTGGACTGGAAAATGGTAAACCTCATGACACTCCAATGAGCTCTTCAACAAAGCTTGACTTAGATGAAGGAGGTAAATGTGTAGATGTTAAATTATATAGGTCAATGATTGGATCTCTACTTTATCTAACTGTAAGTAGACCGGACATTATGTTTAGTGTTTTCTTATGTGCTAGATTTCAATCATGTCCTAAGGAATCACATTTACTAGCTGTTAAGAGAATCTTTAGATACCTTAAGGACACTCCTAGTTTAGGACTTTGGTATCCTAAAGACTCTAACTTTATCTTGCATTCTTTTTCTGATACGGATTATGGAGGATGCAAATTAGATAGGAAAAGCACCTCCGATACTTGCCAATTCCTTGGAAATATGCTGATTTCTTGGTTTTCAAAGAAACAAAATTATGTTGCATTATCTACCACTGAAGCAGAATACATTTCAGCCGGTAGTTGTTGTGCACAAGTTTTATGGATGAAACAACAACTTTTTGATTATGGAATTGAAGTAGGTACTATTCCTATCAAGTGTGACAATATTAGTGCTATTTGTCTCACTAAAAATCCCATCCAACACTCTAGAACTAAGCACATTGAAATAAGACATCACTTCATTAGAGACCATGTCACTAAGGAAGATGTAGTTCTAGAATTTGTTGATACTTTGTACCAATTAGCGGATATCTTTACAAAACCTTTAGACAAAGAAAGATTTTGGACACTTAGGAGAGAATTAGGTTTAACTGACCTAGCTTCACTTAGTGTTTAAAATAGTTTTTTTAGCACTTTTAAGAATAAATGAAAAATACTTATAATGATAATTTTTAATTGCATTCTTGCTATTAGTTAGGGGGAGTTTATGTTATTTGGAGAAAATTAATTTTATGTTCAATTGTTGTTTAAAGATTAATTTGATTGATTGAACATGATTAATTTTCAATATTTGAGTTGCCAATACCACTAGAGCTAATTAATTTAGCATTCTGAGTGTTTTAAAACGGATTTTTGACATTTCTATGCCTAGTGCATCGATACACTTAATAGTGCATCGATGCATCCCTTTGAATGTGCATCGATTCATCATGTTGATGCACCGATGCACGCCTTGAATGTGCATCAATGCACCTGGTCATGCATCGTTGCATCCGTCGGGTTTTGGGATAAAATGCCTTATTTTCTTCATTTTCTCAAAACCTAAAAACCCCTATCTCCAAACCGTTCGTCCCTCTCTCTCTAAAATCTCCATTCTTGCTCAAAATCAACGATTTTTCGTCGGAATCTTCAAGATTTTCAACTCTCAAGCATGCTTCAATCATTAAATCTTGCAAAACATCTCCTCATCCCTCTCAATCCGAATTTTCAAGGTATTTTTCTAAAAACCTCTATTTTTACAAACTTTTGATTTTAGAACTAGTTTTGATTAGTTCTAGAATGCACATTATATCGGGATTGATTGTCTATTGATTCTAAACTAGATTTTACTACCAATTTTGTTAAAAACAAACAATTTTTCAAAAAAAAAATTTAAATTTCGAAACTTAAAAAAAAATTAAGATTTTTGATTTAATTGTTTTGTTTTCATGAAAACTATATTATGATTATCAAATACTAATCTTAAATAGTTTTTCAAAACATGCCCATTAGGATATGGTTTAGAGAACCTTGAATTATTGAGGACTCATTTGAGTTTTGGGATTGATTATGCTTACATGTGTTTTCAAATTGCAGGTGACATTCTTTATTCCAATTTCCTTTAATCATGTCAAATCCTAAACGACCTAGGTCATCTTCGAGTCGATCAAACCAAAACGTCCTCCCGTTCCTCAACCTCCTAATCCCGTTCCTCCTCCACTTTCATTCTATTAGGATCTTGTTTTAACATGCCTGAGCGTCGTAGAGACGAATTGTACTCTAGGTACAGAAACTCTTTCTAAACTTATAGAATCCGTGAAGAGCGTATTCCTTCACTTCAAGCTATGGTTGACATCGATTTCGAATACCTTCCAATTCTTAAAGCTTGGAAGTTTGATAAATTGTTTAAACGTTTAAACTTAAACCCATCGTCTATTAACAATTGGTCCGCATTTTCTATTCCAATGTGGTATGTATTCAAAATGAAACTCAATGTGGAACTATAGCCATTAGATCCTATCTTTTAGGCCAATATATTAATATTGACCCCGAGACTATAGCTTTCCATTTTGGGTTAGATGATAATGGTGTTTATAATGAAAGTGAAAATGTGGAATATCCCTATGTTCCAAACTCAAGTGTTAGTAATCTACGATCTCATCACGATCATTTTCTCCATTTGATGATCTCTTGGTGGTTTAGACCATCCAGAGGTAGGTACTCCACACTTCGTGCTAGGGATTTATGGTGGATGTATTGTCTTAAAAATAAAATCAAAATCAATCTACCCCACATTATCTTCAGTCAACTAGTTGATTTCATAAACATTGTTCCTTCAAAACATGTCGAAACATTAGTTTATGGATGTCTTCTTAGTAACCTCTTTATCAAACTTGGTCTAGACGTTTCTCTTGACAATCATATCCCTCTTCAAAATCAAATCAATCTCACATCCTTGAAGAAAGCAGATTGGAAGCAAGACGAGGTTACCGGTCAATGGGTTTTTAGACCCGGAAAGCAAACTCCAGGAGCTAGTTTCTCACGAGCTGCTCCTAGCTCCTCTCGTGCTCCTCCTCCTCCAGCTCCGGCTGATGACGATGATCCTGAATTTCAACAACTTATGCAAGACATCGATGATCACGTACCTGATGACGAGCCTGCACCGGAACCTGCTCCACAAGAAGAACAAATGCCTCCGTATTTTCGTTCGTTCTTGGAGACATTTGATTTACGGCATTCATTGAGTCCCATCTCTCTACCTTGGGAGCTTGACAACAAGATATGAATGATTGTTTGGATGCACTCTCACTTGAGATGAGAGCACGTTACCCTCCTCCTCTCCCGATCCTTCAATGGATGAATAGACTTTTTTTTTGGGATGAACTTGAATTGTTAAAACATTTTGGGTTATCTTTCTTTGATTGTTGGATGGCTATTAGATATTATATATATTTTGGTTTGTTACAACATATGCATCAGTTATTTTTTAGTTGCAATATGGCCAATTTACCATTTCACATTTTTATGAATATTGATCATGAAACTAATGGCTAACTCTCTTTTGATTGTGATCTTAGCAGCTTAAGCTATATATATATATAATCAATTGGCTATGTTTTTCAAAACCTTGTTCAAATCAATTTTTACTTTTTGATTTAACAAAAAGGGGGAGAAAATGTAGTATTAAAGTGTTTTTAAGGGAGAAGTGAATGTTATAGTAAGGGGGAGTAATTTTTCTAAATTGAAATTAATTTTTTTTAGAAAATCTTAAAATAACACAAATGTTTTGTTATATCAAAAATGGGGAGATTGTTGAAAACATTTTGTGTTTCGATATAACAAATTAAATTTAAATTTTTAAGATTTTATAAATGATTTTCTAAGTATATTCGATTTAATTAATTGAATATCAAATTATTACTCCAAGTCTTTTAAGATCAATTTCAAACCTTACTAAATGTGTAAAATTGTGTTTTATACTTAATATATTTTTGAAACAATTTTCACAAAGTATTTTGAACCAAAATCAAGCCTAAAATCAATTTTTCAGAGTGATGCACCGATGCACCAATCCATGCATCGATGCACCATGAATTAAATTGAACATCGAATGCATTTCATGCATCGATGCACATACCATGCACCGATGCACTGAGAATTTTATGAAAACATCGAATGCATTTGATGCATCGATGCACCAACCATGCATCGATGCACTCTGGCTATTTTGAAACATCGAATGCACTTGATGCATCGATGCACGCTTAGTGCACCGATTCACTAAGGGTCCAACGGTCAAAATATTTGAATTTTACACTTATGCACCGATGCACCATGGGTATGCATCGATGCACTGACGCTCCCAACTGTTTTAATTAATTGTTTTCACACTAAAACGACTATATTATCTTCATTAATGATCCCCAACATTCAGAAGTGATTCAAGGTGTATTTAAGCAAGCTTAGAAGCCATTGATCAAAAACAAGAAATATCAAGCAACTAGAATCAAGAGAGAATCAAAGAGAAAGCATCAAACCTCAAGTTTGATCATTTCAAGCCTATTTTTCATTAAATATTCATCTTGCTTTCAAGAACACTTATTGTGCTCAATTTTATTAATTTTTTAGTGTTCTTTTCTTTGTTCTAGAATTGTGCAAACAATCTACCTTGTGAGGATTTCCTTGTAAGTTTGCAAATTTGTATTGTTCTCTTTGGGAGAGAGTGTTCTCAAGAATTTGGGGTATAATTCTTGAGGATTTGTAAGGTTACTCTTTGTCCTCAAAAGAAAGACAAATTAGTGAATTTGTGGAAAATCCTTAGTGTTGATAGCTAAGGTAGTGGACGTATACTTCAGTTGAGAAAGTCGAACCACTCTAAATCGCTGTGCATTTATTTTCAATTTTCTGCAAAAGCTTCCATCAAAATTTTTATTGCCAATTCACCCCTTCTTGGCCGATTCCGTCAATCGACTAACTCAACAGATGTCAAAGGGGTGTATAGTTTTCCTTGTTAATGTGCTAGATACTCAAATGCCGGAGGTGAGATTAAACGATATTCCAACAACCAAGGAGTTTCTAGAGGTTTTTCTAGAGGAATTATCGGGGTTACCTCCAGATCTTGAAGTGAAATTCAGGATTGAGAATTAAAAGCGTAGTTCAAGAGTTTCTTGATAAAGGATTTTTCAGACCCAATATTTCTTCTTAGGGAGCACTGATTCTATTTTTGAAAAAGAATGATGGGTCTATGCGATTATGTGTTGACTATCGTCAGTTGAATAAAGTAACAATAAAGAACAAGTATCCTCTTTTGAGGATTGATGATCTGTTTGATCAACTGAAAGGTGCAACGGTGTTCTCTAAGATAGACTTGAGGTCGGGGTGCCGTCAATTAAAAATCGAAAATGAGGATATTTCCAAGATTGCTTTTTAGACTAGGTGCAAACACTATGAGTTCGTGGTAATACCATTTGGACTGACTAATGCTCCTGCAACATTCATGGACTTGATGAACCGAGTATTTCAAACTTACTTGGATCAATTCGTGGTGGTATTTATAGATGACTTTTTGGTGTATTCCAAGTCAAGATAGGAACATGATGGCCATCTTTGGGTGGTTCTTCAAATACTTCGAGAGAAGAAGTTGTATGCCAAATTGTCCAAGTGTGAATTTTGGTTATTTGAGATTTCTTTCTTTGGTCATATAGTCTCCACAGAAGGCATCAGAATAGATCCTAAAAAGATTCAAGCTATAGTGGATTGACAACCCCCAAAGAATGTTTATGAGGTTAGAAGTTTCTTGGGGCTTGTTTGTTATTATAGATGGTTCGTGAAGAACTTCTCCATGTTAGCTTTGCCGCTAACTAAGTTGTTGCGGAAAGATATGCCTTTTGTGTGGATGGAGAAATGCCAAGAAAGTTTTAAAATGCTAAAGAGAATAGTAACAGAGGCCCCAATACTTGTGCAACATGAGTCAGGTAAAGATTATGTCATTTTCAGTGATGCATCCCATAATGGACTAGGATGTGTGCTGATGCAAGAAGGGAAAGTTGTGTATTATGCCTCAAGACAGATGAAGAATCATGAGAGAAATTACCCGACACATGACTTGGAGTTGGCAGTGGTAGTGTTTACTTTGAAAATTTTGCGCCATTATCTGTACGGTGAGCGTTGCCATGTTTACACGGATCACAAGAGTCTAAAGTACCTGATGACTCAGAAAGAGTTGAATTTGAGGCAGAGAAGATGGATTTAGCTTTTAAAATATTATAAGTTGATCATTGATTACCATCCAAAAAAGCTAATGTGGTAGCTGATGCACTTAGTCGAAAGACTTTTGCAGTCTTACGGGCTTTAGATACGCGTATGTCTTTAAAGGAATATAGTGCCTTGATTGCTAAACTTAAACTAAAGCCGATGATTTTGGATCGGGTAAAAGAGTTGTAAGGTCAAGATGAGAATTGTTTGTTGAGGATGGCCCAAGTAGAAAGAGAAGAAACTAAAGACTTCAAAATGAGGGTTGATAGGCGTTTATATTATCGGGGAAGACTTTGCATTCCCGATAATGAGAAATTGAAGAAAGATATTCTTACCAAGGCACATTGTAGCCCTTTTTCAATGCATCCAGGTGGGAATAAGATGTATAAGGAGTCGTTATTGGTGGCCTGGTATGAAAATAGTTGTATCGGAGTTTGTTGCAAAATACTTGACATGTCAGCAACTGAAAGCTGAACATCAGTACCTTCCAGATTGCTACAACCGACATCCATTACTGAGTGGAGGTGCGAATGTGTTACAATGGATTTTTTTTCGAGATTACCTTTGACACCAGGTAAAAAGGACTCGATATGAGTAATTGTAGACAAATTTACCAAGAATGCTCATTTTATTCTAGTTTGAGTAGATTACTTGATGGATAAGTATGTGGATTTGTATATAAAAGAGATAGTTAGACTACATGGAGTGCCTACATCAGTAGTGTCTGATCGAGACCCAAGGTTTACTTCAAGATTCTAGAAGTCGTTACATGAGGTATTGGGTACTCGATTGAACTTCAGCACAACTTTGCATCTGCAGACAGATGGGCAGTCCGAATGAACTATACAAATATTGGAGGATATGCTAAGAGTATGTGTGATTGAGTTTAAAGGATCATGGGAAAGGTATTTTCCTTTAACTGAATTTGCTTACAAAAATAGTTACCAATCGAGTATTAAGATGGCCCCGTCTGAAGCTTTGTATGGGAGGAAATGTCAAACACCATTAAATTGGTTCGAACTTAAAGATCAAAATCTAATTAGCATGAATTTGATGAAAGAAATGGATGAGAAAGTAAAAATTATCCAGGATAATTTGAAAATAGCCTCCGATCGATATAAATCTTATGTTGATTTGAAAAGAAAAGAAATCGAATTTCAAGTGGGAGACAAAGTATTTATGAAGGTATCACATTGAAAGAAGGTATTGTGATTTGGAAGAAAAGGAAAATTGAGTTTGACATTCATTTGACCTTATGAGACCTTGAAAAGGGTCAGACCAATATCTTATCAATTAGCTTTGCCTCCGGATTTGGACAAGATCCATAATATTTTTCACATATCGATGCTTAGAAGGTATATATCAGATCTATCCCATGTCATCATGCCTGAAGAGATAGAAATCTGACCAGATTTAATTTATCTGGACAATGTTTAAATTAGGGAAATCGGATGTGCGGTATCGATACTAATGTAATTAGTATCGATACTGATGTGAGTATCGTTACTATGAGAAAGGTATCGATATCAGGGATTCTAGAATGTCGAAATGGTATCGATATTGAAAGGGAGTATCGATACCATAGTGTATAAGTATCGTTACCCTGGTATGGGTACCGATACTATCGAGCCAGGAATTATAAGATAGGCTGAAATTACTATAAAAAGTGAAATTAATAGTACTTTTGAGTATTATTAAAGTATAAATGTTAGATAATATACTAACATTTGTATGGAATGTGTACTAAATGGGTGCTTTTGCAGATTATAACCAAGCTCCCGAGTCAAGCAAGAAAAAGGGCAAGGACAAAGTTGCTAAGTAGTTGGACGTCACTACAACATATCAGGTGAGTGCATATATGGTAATTATAGGGGTTGAGGGAGACTCACAATAAGTCAACCTCAAATGTTTTAATTATTGTATGATTTACTGTATATGATATATGTATATAATGTGTGTGGAATTGATTTCGTGAATAATTTTTCATAGGAACTATTTTAAGATGAAAGATTAAATGCCTAGTTGTGCCTTTGATATAAAGGTGTCAATTATGCCAGTTAGAAGAAAGGTTAAATAACTTTGAGATAAATATTAAATGCCTAGATGTGCATTTGACAAATATGTGTCAATTATGCCAGTTAGATGAAAGGTTAACTACCATTGAGTTAAAGATTAAATGCCTAACTGTGTATTTGACAGAAATGTGTCAATTATGCCAGTTAGATGAAAGGTTAAATACCTTTGAGTTAAATATTAAATCCCTTGTTATGTATTTGACAGAAATATGTCAATTATGCCAGTTGGATGAAATGTTAAATACCTTTGAGTTAAAGATTAAATGTCTAGCTGTGCATTTGACAGAAATGTGTCAATTATGCCAATTAGATGAAAGGTCAAATACCTTTACCTAGTTGTGTATTTGACAAAAAGATGTCAATTATGCTAGTTAGATGAAAGGTTAAGTACCTTTGAGTTAAAGATTAAATGCCTAGCTGTGCATTTGATAAAAAGGTGTCAATTATGCCAGTTAGATGAAAGGTTAAATACCTTTGAGTTAAAGATTAAATGCCTAGCTGTGTATTTGGTAGAAAGGTGCCAATCATGCCAGTTAGATAAAAGGTTAAATGCCTTTGAGTAAAAGATTAAATGCTTAACAGTGTTGTTTGACATAAACAGTGTCATTCATTGATTTAACTAAAATGATTCTAAAGGAGTCCCACAAAGTAGACAATTTATCATGGTTTTGATAGTCATGACATGATTATGTATAAATAGTAATTCTTTTACAAGATTATGCATCATTAAGTAAATACTTAATGTCTGTTGATTTCATGCGTATGTAACAATCAAAGATTTGTCGAGTAAAGATTGCAATAACAATATCTATCATCAATTAAAGGTTGACTCGTCAGTAACATTGGGACAATCTTATTCATTTTGAAAACTTAGTTGACATGTAATTGAAATTAAGAAAATATTTTATAATGTATTTAAAGTGACAGTTCTATTAATATGGTTCAATGAATGTTATACTATTGTGGGGTTTTACTATTTGAAACAAAATTTTACGGGTTTTCAAATGGCAAAATGTTTTAAAAAAATGATGTGACATCTGTATCTCGTGTACAGAAACGTATACGGGAGATGGGTGTTACAAAGACCTTATATAAAAAAAGCTTGGATCATGTTCTATTAAGGTGTGTGAACACTAAAGAAGCCAAAATAATTCTTGAAGAAGTGCATGAAGGAATATGTGGTACCCATGCCAATGGGCATGTAATGGCTATGTAAATTATGAGATTTGGGTATTATTGGTCAACTATGGAAATTGACTATATCAATTATGCCCTGAAAATGTAACGAATGTCAGATTTATGGAGATAGGATACATACCCCTCCTCATCTATTGCATGTGATGACTGCTCTGTGGCCATTCTCAATGTGGGGCATGGATGTTATTGGGTAAATCTCGTCCAAAGCTTCAAATGGCTGTCGTTTCATTATGGTAGGAATATATTACTTTACCAAATGGGTAGAAGCAAATTTCTATGAAAATGTTACCCAATCGACATTATATAAATTCTTAAATAAGGAAATCATTTGTAGATATGGTTTACCAGAGAGGATTATCTCTGACAATGCATTAAATTTAAACAATAAGATGATGGACTCGGTTTGTGACCAATTTAAAATAAAACATCATAATTCCACCACTTATAGCCCAAAGATGAATGAGGCAGTGAAAGCAGCTAATAAGAACATCAAAAGGCTCATAGAGAAGAAGACTAAGACCTAAAAGATTGGCATGAGAAGTTATCATTTGCTCTTTTTGCTTATCGAACTTTAGTACGAACGTCAACTGGGAAACTCCGTTTTCTTTAGTATATGGGATGGAAGCTATCCTACCTATTGAGGTGGAAATTCCCTCACTTCAGATTTTGTTAGAGGTGAAGGTAAATGAGGCATAATGGGTACAAGCCATATAAGACCAATTGAATTTAATTGAAGAAAAGAGATTGAAAGCTATTTGTCATGGTCAGATGTACTAGAAATGTATGATACGAGCATATGAAAAGAAAGTTTACCTTCGATAATCCCAAGAATGAGATCTGGTGCTTAGAAGGATATTGCCTATTCAAAAAGATTTCTGAGGAAAATGGATGCCCAACTGGGAAGGACTTTATGTTGTCAAGAAAGCCTTTTCTAGGGGAGCTCTAGTCCTAACTGAGATGGATGGTTCCGACATTATTAAGAGATATTTTTGTTGAAGAAAAAAATGAAAAAAGAATAAAAGGGGGTTCAAGATAAAAACCAAAAAGGGCGTCTTGAAACCAAAGGAGGTCTCAAGATGAAACCCGGCAAAGGGCGGCTTGAGTTTTGTTTAAATTCAGAATTCATGCATGGTGGAGGTTCTAAATTGATTTTGGAAGTTGAAAGAGCTCCTGATATGGGTGGTAATAATGTCAGTTGGTTATCAGGGTTAGGATTAAATATTAATGAGTCTCGATTGAAACAACCAGGAGAGAAATTGAATGCACATGAGATTCAATATTGGTTTATGGCATCCAAATTTGGATATTTGGTAATTTAGAATGAGCTTCACACCCTTACGCATCATCACAATTTTATAGATCCTTTTGACATCAGCTACACTCGAGTCATTCTAACGGCGTGCCAGTTCAAAAACATCTGCATTATTGATATATGAAGACGCATACTCTCTTGTTCTTTTACTTTTTTCAGTTAAACGTTTTCCATGTAGTTACTAAAAAATTCTCAACTTTTTATATAAATAAAAAGAGATATTTTCTCGTTAAATTCCCTTTTGCAAGCATCTTACTTTGAAGACTAAAACATATATCTTAACTTGAAGTACATGAAATCATTATGTATTATTGTGTAAAAAGTTTTGGAAAATATAGGTATTCTGAAGTGCCAATAGTTTTAACATGTAAGCTTGAATGGTTATGGGAAGTTAAAACTTTGGAATACATAAAAGGTCTCGACCATTAAAGGATGACCCAAAAGGATTGTCAATAATCAGGAAGATGGTCATGGGTACTGGTGGCTTTCAAGAAAGAAAGGAATCAAGGTCTTGTTGAACCGAAAGATATGGTATTGAGATTGTTAACTAGAGTGAATTGGTCAAATGTTTTGTGCCCAACATGAAACTAAGTTCCAATGAGATCAAAAGGAGATGGTGTTCTTTCGAAAAGGAAATGCACTAAAATTTCATGATTGCATACATTTTAGGCATAAATAGGATCATGTCATTCATAAATGCATGAGACTTAAATATATAAAGGTTTCCCAAAGATAACTGAAGATGAAAGATATTGGAACATCAAGATGGAGATAACCAGTTTCAAAATCTTGAAAAGAGTGATGTTTAGATGACAATTGATCCAAAGCAGATTAATATATCTAGTGTCTGCGAGACAAGTTCCCACAACAGAGATGGATTTTCAAAAATTTTCTCAAATTCTAAACTTTTGAGTATAATATTTTCAAGCATACATTAATGATTGGTAATGTTTGATTTTCAGGTTTGACTTTCTAAACAAATCAATCTTAAGCCTTCACGGAGAAGTAGTGAAGCAAATCAATCTTAAGCCTTCACAAAAGAGTAGTGAAGCAAGTCAATCTTAAGCCTTCACAAAATAGTAGTGAAGCAAGTCAATCTTAAGCCTCGTGGAAGATTAGGGAAGCAAATCAATCTTAGCCTTCAAGGAAGAGTAGTAAAGAAAATCAATCTCGAGTCTGGTCTCCCATGAAGGAATAATGGAGCAGACTCATTTTCTGAAGATTGTTCAAGTCCTATACTCCCTGGAAGAAGAGGGAGAAGACTTGTTTTATGAAGATTATTCAAGTCCTATACTCCCTAAAAGAAGAGGGAGCGGATCTGTTTGCCGAAGATTTTTTCAAGTCCTATACTCATTGAAAGAAGAAGGAGCGGTCCCGTTTGCCGAAGATTGTTTGAGTCTTATACTCCCTGAAAGAAGAGGGAGCAGACCCTTTTTCCAAAAAAATTTCAAGTCTTATACTCCCTGAAAGAAGAGGGAGCAGACCCGTTTTTCGAAGATTGTTCGAGTCCTATAATCCTTGAACGAAGATGGAGCGGACCCGTTCTTCAAAGATTTTTCAAGTCTCACTTATTCTGAAGTTCCAGTGGAGGGGATTAATCTTTTAAATTTAGCATGGTCGGACAAATTTGACCATATTATGATCTTTGCTCTATTCTTGTTGCACGATAATGAGCAACGAGGGGCAGCTGTAGATGTTCATTTTGTCCGAAATTTCATTCGACTTCAACCCATTTACAAGTCCCGTGACCTGTCACATGCCGATGATGTTTCCATATACCTATCGATGAAGATAATATGAGCTTTATGGCAAGAATAATAATCTTTTGAAAAGAATATTATTATTTCCTACAGTACAGTAGATCCAAATCAATCTAGGAAAGAAAATAATCTCTCTTTTATGAGGAGAGATTTTCAAATCTCTTAATAAGGGAAAGAAGATCTCTTTGAAGAGGATAAATAGCCATTCCTGCAAATCAAAAAAAAAAAAACAAAGGAAAGGTAAAAGGGAGAAAAAGAGAATGAAGTTTCGATTGATCCATTACCGCTGAAATTTTCTTTTCTTCGTCATTAACCGTCGCCAGAGTCGCAGTTCATCATCGTTGGAGTTCAAGACTTATTCAAGGTTTGAATAAGGTTTCCACTTTGCTTTCCAACAAATACAAGGAAGCTGTAATAAGTATACGAATCCCAAGAGAGAAGTTATAAGTTATTTCCATTTTATCATCTTCAAAGGTAAAAAACTAAGATTTTAGTGTTTGGTGGATTTTTGGAATAATTATTACACGGGCCACTATGGTTTTCATTGTAATTCATCATAGTCCCTAATCGTAGGTTTATATGTTTATAATTTTGTCTCTATATTTCACGCGCTTTTAATTTTGGTTCTTAAGATCATTTTTCTTAAGTTTACGCATGCTTGTAAATTTGGCTCATAATTTTGTTATTTGTTATTTTTTATTTTAGTCCCTGCATGTTTTGGTTTTATTATAAACTTAGTGCCCTTAATATGTAATAAACTTAGTGTTCATAAGGTACAAATATACATATGTGTTGCGCATGTCATTTGCTTCTTACTTCCTAAGTATTGTTTATAGTCATTGAGTAAGTGTGTGTATATATATATATATATATATATCTTTTTCCTATATGCGTGATTTACAAATGATTGTTTCCTATATCTTATATACATGAGCGTGCTATATAACTTGTAGATATATATGTGTGTATATAATTGTAGGCGTATAAATGGGTATTTCGTTTTTCTTGAACACATGCATAGCGAATAGTCATATATATGTATGCAACATACTGGTATACCATAGTAAATAATAGTCGTTATATTAGTGGGTTTTCGTCTTTTAATTACAGTGATTGATTTAATGTGATTAAAATCCAGTGAATTTTATGCGATTGTTAAAAAAACAAATATAATTGTATGCTAAATTCATGTGCATAACTCGACATCATTACATAATTAGATTAAGGATAATACCCTTTAAATTTAATTTTTTTGAGTGGATTGTCTTAATTTATTATAGATTCACTTTTGACGATTTTAAATTAAAAGTGTATCTCATCAGTGACATCTAAAAAATTGATTCATCACTTAAAATTTGGGAACGAAAGAAAAATAAATATTCGATTATTTAAATATTTCTAGAAAAGATTGTTAGAACTTATCTAAGATATGGTCTCGATATTTTTAAATAATCGAATATTCTTCATCTTTCTAAAAGGCTTGGTAATTTTAATTTAATCTGTTTTGATGCTTTTGAATATTATAATTCATTTTAAAATTCACATTTTGTTGTTTTATGGGATAAAAAATTAAATTAAAGTCGAATTTGTAAAATTCATTGCAAAGATATTAATTAATCGACTAGGTACTAATTTAGGGCGTTATGGGGGTGCTAATCCTTCCCCATGCGTAACCGACTCCCGAACTCGAATTCTGGTAATGCAAACATCAATTTGTCGTTTTAATTAAAATTATTTTTTATTTAAAATGATAAAACGTTTTTGGGTGCCTAATTACACCATAATCAAATATTGGTGGCGACTCCTCGAACCATGCGTTTTTATTTTTAAAAGGAATCCCCAAAATTTTCAAAACGAGAGTTTTTAAAATCGCCTTACTTTTAATTAAAAATCAATCACAAAGAGAAATAATTAAAAATTGTGTGATTTTTAAAATCTCATTTAAAGGAAAATTCCTTTCGACACATTCTACAGGGTGAATCACTGTTCCATAAATATTCGTTTTATGTATGGAACGGCTAGCACAGGCTATACAGGTCAAGGTAAGAAACAAGGACGAAAAACCAATTAAATTGTCTCCATACCTATGTTCGACTAGAATGGCCGTTCATTGATTGAAGACACATTAAAAGATGTAGGCATCCTATAAAAAATCTGAGATCTGATCATGAAATGTGTCTCATCTGTGTCCACACAAGTGCTATGGAACGATTCAATTACGGAGACGTTCAAACCGACAAGAGGCATTCGACAGGATGATCGACTGTCTCCACACCTTCTCATTTTATGTATGGAACGGCTAACACATGCTATTCAGGTCAATGTAAGAAACAAGGATTGGAAATGAATTAAACTGGTGAAGAATGGTCCCGAAATATCGCATCTATTTTTTGCAAACGACATGGTACTGTTTGCGGCGGCCAGTTTAGATCTATTATCGATCCTGGAGAGCACATTAGAAGAATTCTGTCAAGTTTCCGGACATAAGGTTATTATTGAGAAAACTACTATTTTTTTCTCTAAAAATGTTGATAAGGATACGCATCAAATGATCATCTCTCAGTTCGGTTTAAAATAAGTTAGTGACTTAGGGGAAATACTTGAGAGTACCCCTTCTCCAGTCCCGAGTTACCAAGACTGTAACACCCTTAGTCTGTATATATATCATAATACGAGCTAAAGATTTTATATCAACTCAACTGACATTTGTTAAATTAAATGATTAAAATTTTGTTTCATTTAAGAATTTTTTTTTAACTTTAAATTTTTTTCTTAATCATATAAATTTATAAAATATTATTTGATCATTGAAATTAATCTGATTTCAGTCATTAATTAGGCAGTTCAGTGTTGTTTCATCTCCAAATACAGCTGCCTAATACAGCTTGATTTTAAACCATTTAAAATATAACATTTATATTATTCACTCAAAAATTCGATTAATACTAAAATTAGACAAAACAAAAGAAAATAATCCCTAATTACTATTACAAACCCTTTTAAAATAAATATGATAAATCAATCCAATATATATAATATAAATGCCACTAATAAGTCAAAGTTAGGATGTCTTACTTATATTGTCAGTTGGTTTGATTTCTAGAAGATGCTCGCAAGCTCCTCTCTTCACGCCCTCTACTTTATTTGAGCCTACAAATGAAAATCTTCATGCGCTAAGTAAAACTTAGTGAGGCAGAAATATAACTTAAACATAAAATACATAAAATATAAACAATAACTGAAAATTTAAATAAAAAACAATTAAAACTTCAAACCGAACTAGTAGCATATAACTGATTAAAAATTATTCTGTTTGCACCACTGAAAAATTATTACGCTTGTACCACTAAAAACTATACTCGAATTAGAATCTATCCATATAAGGCACTCCATATAGTTCCACTTGTACAAATTTTGACTGACATAAACTGTTTTGGACAGAATCTGTTGTCCTGTTTTCTGACCTATCACTGATTAAAAATTCATATCTTTTTGTATACTCCTCGAAATCAGTTTCCATTTATTCTAAACAAAACTAGATTGATAGACAAATCCAACGTATAAGATTCATCCTCTAATCATTTTATAGAATTTCTGATGATTTTATAAACTTACTGTTCAAAACATAATTTCTAGGCAGATTTTACCAACTAGTGTCCTTGACTTATTCACTAGTTCTATTAGCTTACTAAATAAACATATAACATTGAATCACACTTCACATAACACGAGGAGTCACTTCTTAATGTAACTCTGGCACTGGCTGATCGCAAGCCAATGTTTGGTCGAAACATATATACAAATGAAATGCACTCACCTTTGCCTTATTATTGAATCTTCTCCACGATAATCTTCTAATTGCATGTCTTTTCCTTCTCTTTTGAGTTACTTGAATCACTAAATTTACCGTATTCTGACAACGTCATATAACATAATAAAATATTCAAGCTTTACATTAGCATCGAACTAACATAATTTAAACTTAAATATAAAATTCAATAAAAATAAAATCGATACTTAAATTGATATAAAACTAAATCGTATTTCCATCATAATTTTAAACTTCTCAAAATATTACTTAAATTCCATGAATATTTCGTTTCACTATCAACTATTCAACTTTTACTAATTTCATAATCCAACCACTAATTATGAATTCTTTTTAGAATTCATATCAACTTTCTTATTTAATCCATAATGACCCTTCACCATTATGATCATTTCACATTAATCACATAAAATTTTCAGCACCCCAATAAAATATTGAAATCAACACTTAAACATCCAAAAGCTTGCAATTTCATCCTAAACTTTCTTAGACTTTCCAAATTCAACCACACAACTTGATAAACTTGAAATTAAATTTCAACTTAAGAATTAAACCCAAAAATCAATATATTAAATAAATTTCCAGCATTACAATAATTTAATCAAATGATACTTCCACATTTAATAAACTTAAAATCAAGTCCCCATAATATTGATACTTTTTAGATTCCACCCTAAAATTTTACCAAATTTCAAATTTGGTTCCAAACAACTTTCCAACTTAAATTTCCAGCATTTGCAACTATAAAAAATCAGCATTAACCCTTCAAATAATACATTCTTGCAATAACATCCATAATTCTCAAAACTTGTATATTAACCCTCTTACTAACACAAGGCTCCAAATGGATCTTCAAGTCAGATATAACACTTTTAATATCAATTCTAGACCATAGGAAATTTTCCATGATTTTCCTCTAATTTCTTCATATGGTCGAACACCCCAAGAACAAATAAACTTGATTTCCATTCAATTTCAAGCATGAATTCAACTTCCTAGCATCAAATTCTTGCTATTCTAATCACAATAACATCAAATTACATCAAAATCCAATCGCTCTCTAAAACTCTAGCATGGTCGAATATCATATAAGCATGTATAATTAATTTTAATCACCATACATGCCTTATGATTATTCACTAACATCGAAAACATAAAAATCCTTCACTAAATCTTCAAAATCTATAAACCTTTTATAAACCCTAATCACCAAATTTCAACATCCAAGCATGTTTAGCATGAGTTTCTTACACCAAATGATAGAAAATTTGATGTAGCACATTTTTTTATTTTACAACTCTTTTCCAAAAACTTACTTAAATAGCTCAAAAAATGAAAAGAAATTTTTTCTTACCTTGTTCATGGTAGCAGTTGATGGAGGAAGAAGAACTCAAAAATTTTCTAGTAATTTTCTAACACACATGGCAATTTAACCAATTTAATTGAATTTAAAATTTAATTCCTGAGAATTTCCATTTTTGCCATTAATGAATCTTAAAAATTACCAAATTCTATTACCATATTCTCCATTAAAATATTCTTTGGTAAAAGATTAATCAACTTGGCTTTAACTTTCCACTTTGGCCATGAAATTTTTGAAAATTGCATTTTTGTAACTACAATTCCACTGTTCAACCAAATCTGAAAAATTCCACTGTTCTGAGCCAAATTTTATTTGATCTAAAATATGGAAATAATATTTCCAACCATTTTCTAACATCCTTCAATTTTTCATAAACTTTATGTTCGGTCCAATTATCCGATTTTAATACCAAACTTTATCTCTTTATAGCTTTTAACAAAAATCTTGTACCGAAAATTTGATTGCCACAAAAATCCTTGTTTTAGGCCAAACTATTCATTTACGGTTAAAATCTATAACTTTCAAAAATACTTTTTTGCTCTCTGAACTTTTACAAAGTTCATATTTAGCTCTAAATTTCAAAACTTACATTTTAGTCACTAGTCAAAATTTGGAGATTAAAATTCCTCCTCCTTAAAGAAAATGCATCCTCGAATTTTCTATATGTATCTACATACCTGAAGTGAAGAGATACGCAAATTTTCTTTTCGTGTCTTTGCCTCGTTCCCAAGTCTTCATTAAAGAACTTTCACGGTGAAATCGTCTTATTTCTTAGTTCTTTGAATCCATGAGCTAGAATCTTTTCTAATTCCTTTTCATATGACAAATCTGGCTAAATCTCAAATTTCTCCGGTGCAATCACATGAATAGGATTTGATCGATACTTCCGAATCATTGATACAAGAAATATATTATAAATTTTATCCACTTCCAGAGGAAAGATTAACTAATAAGATACCGATCTAATTCTCTTTATAATATCATATGGTCAATGAACCTCAGACTTAATTTTCCTTGATATTCGATTCTTTTTTTAATACTTCATGTCTTTGCATTGAAATATTTAATTAAATCTAACAATGTAAATCTCAATTTTAACTCTACAACAATCGCACCATCATTCTTCATTGAAAATCAATCAATAATCACATTAAAATATTTTAAAAACTTATTTCAACTATTTTGCCTTAAATTCAATTTTTTTAAGTTAATCGATACTTCACATTTTATAACTTGTATAATACTACTCATCATAAGTAGTGACACCAAATTGTTTTAAAACAAATACTATAGTTGGTAACTCCAAATCATATATTGGGCTATCACTTTATCTCATTATATTAAATCACATCCCAATCCCTTTTTAGATGCATCACTGCAAGTTCCATAATCTTTACTTGCTTCTAGCTGCACTAGAATTGGTGTTACTATTAGAATCTTTTAAAACATATCAAAGTTTCCTTGGTACTTTTCAGTGCAAACAAATGGTACATATTTCCTAAGTAATTTGGTAAGCGAAAAATGTAATAATTGCAAATTCTTCACCATCTCCGATAATAGCCTGCAAATCCTTAGAAGCTTTGAACTTTTGAAACATTCTTTGAGATTTTCTAATCCACTATAACTTGTACTTTCTTGGGATCTTCTATGATTCCTTCTGCTAAAATAATGTTGCGCAGAAAAGTAATTTTTGACAGCCAGACTTCACATTTTGACAACTTAGTATATAACTTTTTTATTATGTAACGTTTGAAGCACAATGCAGAGGTTTGCATCATGTTCTTTTTTAGTCTTCGAATAAACCAAAATATTATCAATGAACACTACTATGAATTAATCCAAGTATGGCTGAAACACTTGATTCATCAAATCCATAAATATTGTGGAAACATTAGTCAATCCAAATAGCATCACTACAAACTCACAATATCCATATCAGGTTTTGAAAGTCATCTTCAAAATATCTTACTCTTTAATCTTTAACTAGTTATACTATGATCGATCTTCGAAAATACTAATGTACCTTTGAACTAATCAAATTGATCATTGATCTTTGAAAAGGGGTACTTATTCTTTACTGTCACTTTATTCAGTTGATGGTAATCTATATATAACTACATCTATTCATTTTTCTTTTAGTAAAAAGTACCAGTATACTACACAAAGATACTTTCAGTCTGATAAAACCATGGTCAAATAGCTCATGTAGTTATACCTTTAACTCTATAAATTCTATCAGAGCTATCTAATATGAGACCATCAAAATTGGCACTCTCGAAAAATATAAAACTTAAACTGCTTGATCAGAAGGTAATCGAGTTAATTCATCAGGGTTACATCTAGAATTTCTCAAACAATCAGAATATCCTTTAATCTAACTTCAGTTGTTCGGTTTTCATTTGCATTTACCATGATGACCTCAAATTCATCAAATGGAAATTCCATTAGATTTGCTGGAAATATCATTCCTTGAATTTTGTCAGGAAATTCCTACTTATATGTTTTATTCTAACGCTAAGACTCAACAATTTCGTTACTATAAATAAATTCTAAGAGAATGTATGTTTAAGGCAATTCTTTTATTAACACAACTTATTCATAAATTCTATTCTCAACAATAAATTACTACTATATCACTTGAATTCATTCTTCATATACTTTCCCATTTCTATAATCTTACTCCTATTACCATAATCGTAAATGTAATCACCAATTTTCACCCTACATATATTATATTAGTATCAATAAACAATTAAAAATATAAAAAATTAGAAAACAACAGTAAGCAGTCCCTGAAGATCCGGGGCATTCAATGCCCCGATTACTGTTGATGGCTCTTCACTCCCCTGTTACCATCACTATACCACCAACCGATCCCAGCTCAGCCATAACAGATCACATTAAAATAAAAGAAATGAAGATTTTTAATTTAGGGTTATATAAACCCATAATATATTATAAAGGGAAGGGGTTCATGATAAAAAAGCAGATTGTAAAAAGGGGTTTCCTATTTTTATCAATCAAAACAATACATAGATATTTTTTTCATTTCTTATCAAGCAATAATACAAGTCAATCACCAAGAAAGCATTTTTTTCCTTTTTGAAAATAAAAATCCATAAAACAATCCACACAAAAGTAATACCTATTCGAAACTAGGAAAATGAACCAAACAGAAAATAAAAGGAAAAAAGGATAGAAAAAGGGAAACTTTATCTCTCGGCCTAAGCCTCGCCGCTGTTGGGAGCTTCCATTGGTGAATCCAAACGGTGGGAAGCTTCGTCAAGTCCCCTAGACCAACATACTTCAAACTCGGCCCGATCTAACGATGGACGACGATGATCAGAGCCTTGGAGAACCGAAGAAAATAAGACGTATGGGGGCCAAAACGGCGCCATTTGGATTCGCCTATAAATACCATTTTTTGTTTTTTTCTTCATTTTCATATGTACTCTCTCTACAAAAAAAAACTTTCCCTTCTCTCTAAGCCTCTCCAAAATCCGACGAGAGCTCAGCTGTTGGCAGCCACGCTAGACACCGTTGATTGCCATTTACGGTGACAGTTCGAGCCCAAATCTTTCAGGCTGGCTATTCTCGACGCGGGGAGTTTGGATCGAGGCTCCGATTTACGTGAAATGGTCTCCAACACTGTGAAAATGGTCGAGACTCTTCGGTTCTCCAAGGCTCTGATCGTCGTCGCCTATAAATACCATTTTTTGTTTTTTTCTTCATTTTCATATGTACTCTCTCTACAAAAAAACTTTCCCTTCTCTCTAAGCCTCTCCAAAATCCGGCGAGAGCTCAGCTGTTGGCAGCCACGCTAGACACCGTTGATTGCCGTTTACGGTGACAATTCGAGCCCAAATCTTTCAAGCTGGCTATTCTCGACGCGGGGAGTTTGGATCGAGGCTCTGATTTACGTGAAATGGTCTCCAACACTGTGAAAATGGTCGAGACTCTTTGGTTCTCCAACACTATGAAATGGTCTCCGATTTAAAGCCTTAGTTTAGCTTTAGTCCTTTAACATTTAGTTAGGTTTACTTTAGTTTATAATTAGGGTTGGCCAGAGTCTTGGGTCATAGGTTTGGTCCCTTAACTTTATATAATCACATTTAGTCCCTAAACTTTAATTAGAATTCCAATTTGGCATAATCGAGTAGGATAATAGTTAGAGCCTCCATCTTAGGCCTAATTTCATATTTATTCCTTAAATTAGGAGAATTTCTAATTTAATCCTCATTTTTGCTCGAGATTCCAATTTAAATATTCATATTGCATAATTAATTGAAATATAATAGGATTGATATTAGAACCTCCATTTCTAAGCTTAGTCCTCTAGGTTCTTTAAATTACATAATTTGACATTGTAGGTTAGGGGAAGCCTTAATTAAATTTACCTAGTACAATTAGGTTGACATAATTGATTTTTCGATTGCATTCTAATTTCACAACTAAGGCAATGTTGATTTACCAAGGAATCAATGGTATATCTCCCGCAAGTATGCTCAGGGGGTGATTACTAGTGATTCCCGAAGTAGGTCGACATCATTTCAAGGTCTCAACATGATTTCCTAAAATCAATGCAGTGTCCGATTATTAGGCATAATAGTTGATCTCCTGCATTCATGCTAGGGAGCAAACACTATTAGCTTAAATAAAAGTTGTGCATTTGTAGTGAATTTTTTATTAAATAAAGTTCAAACTCAAATTTTTCAATTTTAAATATAGAGTAATCAACTAGGTATCGATTTTTGGGCTTTGTGGGGTGCTAATCCTTTCCCATGCATAACTGACTCCCAAACCCATTTTTAAATTTTTATAGACCCTAAACTTCGTATTTTTATAAAAAAATGTTTTATTAAAATTACACAATTTTTATGGTGTCCCGATCGCACCTTAAAATAATTTGTGGTGACTCCTCACATTTGAAAAATCTTTTCAAAGAAAAACCCCTAAGTCGTACTAGTTTTTTCCCATCCGGGTAAAAAATGGTGACGATAGCTTGGCGACTCCACTGAGGACATTTTCTTTTCCAAAACAGCTTGAGAGTCAAGCCACGATTTGGTTACCCTATATTTAGAATTCTGGAAATTAAGAGTGCGGAATTGCGGGGGGGTGAAAGCCCAACTCCAATAAACAAATGGCGGAATAAAGGAAAAGACCACAACAAGAGGAACTTTTAGAAAGAAAGCGCTATTGCGAAAAGCCACAGTCTTGAAAATTTATTATTTCAAGTGCCAGTCTTTACTTCGTCATTCCCATAGGCGCTCCAGCCATCATAGAGATCTGTGGGACACCAAAGAGCAATGTTTAGAATTTAATTAACCCATGAGCAAAACCTCTAATAATGAGACATTCTGGTGCGAATAAGGAAAAATTCTTTCATCCACTGTGAAACCTTATGGCACTATTTTGTCATGTTTGAACGTGCTTTTGTTCCTTCTTTATTTTCTCAATATATATTTTGTTGATTGAACTTATGTCATTTTCCAAGGTTATGAGAAATAAATCAAGTTTTAATCTTGTAATTCCTTGAATATCGAATGAATTAAAGGTACTTTTTCAATATTAATTATATATCTTTGACAAGTGGCAAGATTAGACCTTCAATACCCCATCCAAAGCTGAAAGAACCATTGTTTGGTTCCTTACCCGAAATAACACATGTTTACTACCAAGAGACCGAACCTTGACATCACATCCCTCTAAAACCATAAAGTCATGCCCTTATCCTCCCCGAGGCACCAAAATTTGCACTTTTACCTTCTCATACAGAAATAACCTTTCCATAACATTACCTTTACAGAATTATGACTTTAAAGTCACATATTTCCTTTCCTAGACACAAAACTAGCATTCATTTACCAACCTCAATAAAATCGGGAGGCTTAAAGTACAAGATGGTCGTGTGTACGAGAAACATTTCTGCAAGAAAGACAATATTGAGTGTTATAGATCAAGTTTTTACAAGAGAATTCGAATAATTGGGGCATACTAGGAGCAAAGTGAAGTAGAAAAAAGGGAAATCATTGAAATAATTCTATCATACATTAATTACATTGTTTTCATGTAAATAAGGTTAATCTTGAATACTCGTCCCCTTGGGGATACTTCTTTTACAAGGACTTCCGTGTATGAGATGGTGAACGGCTTTTTTCACTTATCTTTTTTTTAAATAAAAGAAAAAATATATATCCCTTGTTGTCCCCATTTGAGCCTAAATTATTTTTTTCTGATTCAACCATAACCTAGGATCACCCTCCACATCTGGGGGCAAGGTGAAGGAAATCTACTTGTAAGAATGAAAGTCGTCAATCCAGATTTTGTTATAGAGGCAAGTCATGGTGAGAAATAACAATATACCGCAAGGTAGACCAAATACAAAGCACTCGAAGGTCAAATCAAGTTGACAACAGAAAAAAAAAGAGAAAAGATATAGCAAAAAAAGAAGAAAAAATAAGAGAAAGAGAGAAAAAAAAGGAAGAAGAGAGAGAAATTGAAGCAAAAGAGATAAAAAACAAAAAGAGCTAAAGAAGAAAGAAAATAGATCAAATACTTCAAGTACAACTGGTTTAAAGATCTAAAATCAATTCACCATAAGATCATGGAACAACAAAACAAAATAAAATAAAAGACACACGAGCATATTCAAATCGAGCAAGACAAGACTGAAGACAGCAGAACGAATTGATCCTTGGTTCAATTCCCCTTAAACACTTGTTTAGGCCTATTTATCCCTTTCTTTCATAACTGTGAGCCCTAGTCTATGTTACGTGCCTGAAAAGTCCCTTCTAATCATACATGGATTTCTAAATGGAGAGACTATCTTCAGATTTCATTCCTCCCCTTAGGGTTAATTTTATTTGCAAAAAATAGTTTTATAAATTCTTTAATACGTGATAAGGAAAAATAATAAAATGAGTGTTCAAGACGTAAAATTTTAGATAACTTCTTAAAACCAAAGGAGAATTCGAGTTGAAAACCTAAAAATGCAGCTCGAACACGAATATTGTCAACAACTACACATAACATGATCTTATACATCTCTTGATAAAGTATTGCACAACCCAAAGGTGCTCACGAGGGCTGGGAACCAGTGAACATTTCCAGAAGATAAGCATAACGACTATTTCATCAGATCAATGACGCAAGAAGCCAACCTGAAACATATTACCTCCCCAAATTAACCTGAAACATATTACCTTCCCAAGTCAGCCTAAGCTTTATATCAGCATTAATCTATACACTTGTGAAATGTATATGATTTTTTAAGGATTAAAAGAAAATTTGATTTATTTTATATTCAATGAACTTTAGTTTTACAATTTGTTTTTATTTTGAGCCTGAAGAAAATAACAATATTTTTTAAATTTATTCAACAAATTTTTTTTCACATTTCTAAAATTGAAAGAGAAAGTAAAATATTTTCAAACATGATAATCTCAAGTGAAAAAGGTCCTTGAGGCTGGTGAGGCTCATTCTGCCTCAATCGGAGAAAAATAAACAAACGATGCCAGAATAATGAAGCATTTCTTGAAAGCGAATAGTTCGAGAGATCATTATGACTGTAGGATAGAACTTCTAACACTTCCTTATGATGTTGTCAGAAGAAGCTGATCGCCTTAGTTGAAAGTGACACATATCACAGCTCATAGCAAAAATGAAAGATAATTAGGTTAGAAGAATTGATCACTTCTTAAGTGTCCATCTGATTTTGGCATCATGAAAAGAAACCCTCAAGTTATTCGATAACATTGTTGATTAGTGACACCAGAGTAAAACCATTCGAGATTAAGATTTTGACACAAAGAGAGCCATGAGTACCCACATTGAGGCATTACCAAAACCAGACCTCGCAGAGATCACAAGATTCAAATCAAACAGACATGGTGAATGAGCCTAGCCATTAGAACTGCCAAGGACAGAATGAAAGCAAACATAGCTTATCTAGAGAAACAGATCATTCATGTTTCAGTTGAAAGACGAGTTTTGAGAAACAAATTCGATCGAGCGGTCGAGTCAAGGATAAAAATGGCGCCAAGGCAATATAACTGGTCATAATAAGAATTTGAGAGAGAGAAAATTTCCTCCGAAGTGAAGATAGAAAATAAATACCTTAAGATGATCAGGTTGAACCTTAAAAGACTACAAACATGGGATGACAAGTTTCTACCTTGATTTTGAGGTAGGATCCATTCAAATATGACCAAGTGAATGAAGAATGAGGTCTCTACTTTGATCTAGAAGAATAATTGATGATCAACATTTATGTATTCAAGAACCTCATGCATTACATATAGATACATATCTGTTGCATTCATATTTCATGCATCAAGGCAGACTTTACAGATTGTCCAAAGAAATGAGAGAGCGAAGAAAGAGCATAATTCGAGCCTCGAATGGAGGGGATTTTGTTCGAAGTGGCTAAGCCTCAAGGATCGAGGAGCCCAATCAAGAAGAATCATCACTTTGATATGGGGCATGTTACCCAAATAGTGTGATGTTTTCAAATGAATTTTGAAAAAAATAACTAATTCTAATTTTTAGGGTTTCTCGATGTTTTTAAATAAGAAGGAACTAAGCCTTATTTTCAGGGGTTTCTTTGTTACTTCTAATGAATTTTAAATAATCTAAGCCTAATTTTTTGGAGTTTCTTGATGATAACCATGAATAAATTTTTGAATAAGCCAAGTTTGATTTTCAAAGGTTTCTCGTTGATAAGTTCTTCAGGCTTTGTAACATACAGTTGCATTATTATGGTGATTTATTGTACATAAATGTCAAAGTCACAATAAATGATGAATGCTTCATGTACCAGCAGTTATGATGTTGCGCCAATATTGAGTTCGTAAGGGGTTTCTATAAATTCTAATTTTACCCAATTTAAAGGTTGTGTGTTGTATGTGCCAAGATTAAAAGTAGATAACCTAGAAGTTCTCTTTCTGCTAAATGGGTATAGAACTTTGAAAAATCAATGCAAAGCTTGGAGGGCTGAATTTGATGTTAACAATTGAGCAAACACCTTCAATTCCAGTTGTTTCTAATATTCCAACTACCATCCTTGGTATGGATGTATCGTATTGACTTGTCAGGGAATGTGAATGTTCTGTCAGTTTCTACGGTGGTTAGTTCCAGACAGTGGCTATTGATTTTCCATCAAAAGGTGGTAGTGAGTCATGGTCTCCAGAGCTTGGAATGATAGATTCTCTTTTTCAAAACTTCCTATACAAGATGAAAGCTCTATTAGATTTCTACACAAGCTAAGATAGGAGAAGCAAATTTATCAAAGGCTAAAATTTACGGAGGCAAGATGCGCCCGTTCACAAGTCAATGTTCGCAACAATGCACTCAGGTGTGACGGATAAGGAAGGTAGTTGAACTAGGAAAAGAATAAGGACTGCTCTAGCAATGAGGAGTACTCTTACAACCATTTCCAATAGATCAAGAAAACATTCATTCATACATACTACATGAATTCGAATCTTTGCATCTATATTTCATCATTTCATTCACATGATAAATTTTGATTTTCTTCTCATGAGGATGCCTTAAAATCTATTTTGAAAAACTATTTTGTCCTTCTTAGGATCATTTTTTATAACATTGTTTGAGTCATTAGGACCATTTTTCTGGGATATCTCTTGAGTCCTTCTTAAGGTTTTCCCTAGAAGCCTTTTCAATAATGCCTTTCTTGAACTTGAATTTTTCAGATTGCTTCAATGCGAGTGAGTAGTATCATTTCTAGAATGGACCCAACAAAGACAAAAACTCGGCGAAGATAAAAGAGCAAAGATTTACTAGATGATATAATTTGTAACATTAAGGAATTCAAAGAGTCAACAATGATTTCATTTCACAATTTCATGAAGATGAAGATGATTTCAGCAAAGAATACGTCCATATTTTTCATCATCGAAAGAAATGGATCTCAAAAAAGTTGACGACAACCGAATCATTGCCTTTGGGTACTTTAAATACAAATCACTAACATATGATAATCTTTTGCGGGTTTAAAACTCTTCAATAAGAGGATAAACCAATCCACATTTCCAATAGAAAGGTTCGTAATGAGAAGGACTCATCTGATAGAGGGGAGAGAAAATTCATAATGAAAAGAACTTGTTCAACCTTAGCTCGATTCATCGTATATGGAGTTGAATCAGCGACACCTCACTCGAGGGATCAACATTTCCATTGGAGGTTTATAATGAGAAGAACCCATCCAATAGAGGGGAAAATAAGTTCATAATGAGAAGAACTTATTCAACATTTTCTTGATTCATCGTATTTGGAGTTAAATCAGCAACTCCTCACTTGATGGATTAACATTTCCAGTGCAGGGTTCATAATGAGAAGAACTAGTTCAACATTTACTCGATTCATCATATATGGAGTTGAATCAGTGACACCTCACTTGAGGGATTAACATTTCCAATGGAGAGTTCATAATGAGAAGAACTCGTCCGATAGAGGGAGAAAAAGTTCATAACAAGAAGAACATTTTTAACCTTTGCTCGATTCATCGCATATGGAGTTGAATCAGTAACGCCTCACTTGAGGGCTTACCATTTCCAGTGGAGAGCTCATAATGAAAATAACTCATCCGATGAGAGAGAAGAAGTTCATAATGAGAAGAACTTGTTCAACCTTAGCTCGATTCATCACATTTGGAGTTGAATCAGCGATGCTTCACTCGAGGGATCAACATTTCCAGTAGAGAGCTCATAACGTGAAGAACTCATGCTTGAAGAACAGAGATTAAGAAAAAAAAAATGGCGCTTTAAATCTTTGCTTCATTCCCATTCCACAACAATAAGCAAAGAGGGGTAACTGTAATCGCCATTTTTACCATTTCAACACCCATTTTCAAACATGCCTCAAACTAGACCCGAACCATACCCAAACTAGACCCCACCTAAACCCAAATTGTAACCTAACCCTAGCTCTAGTGTTGCCACCCCAATCTCCACTCAGATGCTGTTATTTTCTACCCCAATGCAAGAAGATTGCTGCTCCACGCCACCATCATATCCTGCCACCACCAATCAACCCGTCCAAGTCCACAACAACAAATGTCAGATTTTTTTTCACAATTGTAATATTTTGGGTTATAAAAACCCAAAGAAATGTATATAAAGGAGGAACTCTGGATTCTAAAGAAAAACCAGAGATATTCCAAGGTTCTCCATGTTTGATTCAAAAAAGGTAATACAAAGCCATTTTCAGAACAAAAATTTTTTATTCAAAATATAAGACATTTTCTCCTTTTTTTCAGTAATATAGAGCAATAGGGATTCTATTTTAGCAACGTTATAACCATTTGAATAAAGGAAGTGGGGAGGGTTTTGAGTTTCTTATCGAGTGGGACTCACGGTAAGATCTCGTTGGTCTCAATCTATAGCTATTCGAGGCCTCACCGGAGAATGAGGAAAACCAAGAGCGTAGGGGTTACCTGGGTACAAAGATGGAAGGGAGTCGGGTTTTGTTTCGGGAAAGTTGTGCATGTCCTTTTTAGGCTTCGATCTAGGTGTTGTGGGGTAGATCGGAGAGTGGTAAGGTTAGGAGGATTTTAGCGTCACTTGAGTTCGAGGGAGTCAAGAAGTTTCGTAGTACTTTCGTGGGGCTAAGCATCGAATCACGTAAAACCAAGCCCCGATCTATAATCGCAGTGTCAGGATGAGTCGAACGGTGTGTTTCGAGCTTCAATAGCCACTAGTGACTGCGCGGGTGTGGTAGTCATCGACTATTGAGTACTGAATTATGGCGGGTTTGGTGAGTCTTGGTTGGAGAAGTGTTGAGAGAAAGGGGAATTCTTTTAGGTAGGGTTTACAAAATGAGTCCAAACAAAAAAGGGGTTTATATAGTAAATATTTATGGGTAAATTAGCCTGAGGTCCCTCTACTCTAGCCACATATTTGCATTTTAGTCACCTGTTGTGACTTTTTCACGATTATTTTAATCTTTATGGCCTAATTTTGCAATTTTACCTATTATGATATTTCAGGTTGATAAAAAAAGGAGAATTACACATAGGTCATCAATAATTAAGCTCGTTTTTACGGATTCGTCCCTGCTTGCTTTTATTTTGTTTTTTTAAATTTGAATGTATGAGCACTATTTGCATGATTTTCCATCTTTTTGTTAGCTTAGAATGAATAGAAAAAAATATATCTTAGATCCCAGTGTTACCGTGTTTTTCCATTTTAGTCACCAAGTTTTATTTATTTTGATTTTCACGTATTAATTTCATTATTTTACATTCTGGTCACATGTTTACATTTTATTTATTTAAGTTTTGATGTGATGTTTTTGTTTATTTATATTTTGACCCTTTTATTTACATTTTTTTATTTTAATTTTGATACACTACTCTGCTTATTTACAATAAGGCCATTTGTTATGCTTCTTTCATTATTTCAAATTAACCATTGACTCTTTATTTTATTGTATTTTAACCACTGTTTAATTAACTTATTTGATGTTTGATTTGATCTTGTGATGACCAGATCCGGGGCATGACCCGCATTATTACGATTCGGACTTTTCTAATTTCTAACTCTAATCATTGTTTATTTATTTATTGCATTAAATATTCGATTCGATCTTGTGGTGACCCGATCCGGGGTATGACCCACATTATTATGGTCCGAACTCTATTAACTTCTAACATTTCTATTAATTTGTTTGATTTATTATAGGACCTTGCGGTGACCCGATCTGGGGTACGACCCATATTATTACGGTCTGGATTCTATTAACAATTAGTTTTTCTAACTACTAGCTTTTCTAACTTTTTAACCTCTAATTACTAACCATTAACTTTTAATTAATTTATTTATTTATTTACTTTATGTTCGAAACATCGTACGACCTTACGACGACCCACCCGGGGTACGACTCGAATTATTTACGATCTAGTTTAAGTATTAAAAATTAAGGTTAACATTTTATTTTTATTGCTCTTTTATTTTTAGTTTTTTTGTTTAATTTAATGCACATTTAAATTTATTCCCTTTACTTTTTATTTATTTAATTTCATTACTTTAATTTACTATTTTTTTATTATCTATTTTTACCCTTCTTTTTTGTACTTTAATTTTATTACTTTTATATATTTTAATTTCCTTTAATATTTGTATCCTTTTAATTTAGTCCTTGACGGATCTCCGTTTTAGATTTAGCCCATAATCTTTTAATTATTTGATTCATATTTAGTCATTAAAGTAAGAGAATTCTTAATTTGGTCTTCACTTTTGCTCGAGGTTCCAATTTAAGTATCTGAATTACAATATTGATTAAAATTAATTTAAGTTAATGTTAGAACCTCTAATTTAGTAAAATTTCAATTTAGTGCTTTTAATTTAAGGAATAATTCGAATTGGCCCTCACCTAAATGCACAAGGGACCATCTCAATTGTTCGATTCAACAATGGGTTAAAACCAAGTAGGATTAATATTAGAGCCTACATTTTTAGGTTTATGCCTCTAGGTTCTTTAATTTTCATAATTCGACACTGTAAGCTAGAGGAAACCTTCATATATCCTTAGTTTAATTCAACTTCGCGATCCAGAGGTAAACTCGGTAACTCTTCAGGAAAAACTTCTGGAAATTCCCTAACTATGGGAATATCATGCAATCGCACTCCCGACAATCTAGTATCTAACACATTAGTAAGAAAAGCAACGCATCCTTTTGACATCATTTTCTTTGCGGTAATAGCTAATATCACATTTGATATGGATTTCGCCTTCTCCCTCATCACCTCAATTTCGGAGCCTTCCACATCTTTCAAGAATAATCGTTTCTAACGACAATCTACCCTCCATAGTGTGGAGACAACCAATCCATCCCCAAAATGATTTCAAACTCATCAAAGGGCAACTCCATCAAGTTTGCCAAGAATACTACCCCTTGGATCTTAATTGGACATTTTCTACACACCCAAATCACCCTTTCACTTTGACCCATAGAATTTATCTCTATCATTTCACTAGCGATTGGTTCTAAAGGAATTCCTCTAGTTCTAATCAATTTGGTGTTAATATATGAATGTGAAGAACCTTAGTCGACTAGAACAAAAAAATGCTCTTCAAAAAGGTGAAATGTACCTATTATGATCTCTGGATCATCCCGATCATCATTAGTCTTTATATTATATACTTGGGCCACTCCCCGAGTCTCTTGTCTTTGACCAGCCTCAGATTGACCGTCAGATCTTCCTCTCCCTCTACTTCTATTAGGTACTACTACTGATCTCTCAGATTGTACTGATCTATCCCTATATTTCTTTGGGCAATTTCGAGCAAAGTGGCCAGATTCACCACAATTGAAACAAACACCGGAAAGCAACCTACATACTCCCTCGTGTGACTTGCCGCACGTCTCACATAGAGGTTTCTCTCTCTGAGATCTACCCGAGCTAGCAGCATAGGAATTGGATTGCTTAGTTTTCTGCGAAGCTCTAGAATGATCAGTTCTATCTGTGAATCGAGAACCTGAACCCTTGCCCCTCTTTGCATAATATACAGATGAAGACGTTCCAATTCTTTTTCCCGTCTGAAAACTCTATTCTGCTACTAATGTCTCCTCTTGATCTCTTGCAATAGCCTTCACTATCTTTATAACCTCTTGTAGACTAGACAAATTTAAGGCCAACATTATTTCTTTCAGCTTAGGCCTCAAACCTTCAATAAACCAATCCCGACGAGCTTTTTCATTAGGGACTACCTCGCTAGCATATCGACTAAGCTTGTTATATTCAGCCTCATACTCGTGAACTGCTCGATCACCTTTTTTCAAGTTCAGAAACTTCAACAACATCGATCTCATGAACTGCTCCCCGATATACTTGTTCTTGAACTCCTCTTAGAAGAACTGCCAGTTCACTTGGTCGGGCGACGCATACATCATTATGTTTTTCCACCATACTCGGGTCGATCCTATGAGTAATGATACAACTCCACCCAGTTTCTCATGATCAGAGTACTGCAAACTTTCCAATATTGCCTTTACATCGTTTAACCATACGTCTCATCCATCGGGCTTTCACTTTCTTCTCCCCTAAACTTAGGAGCTCCCAAACTTCTAAACTCCTTTGGGATTAGTATTCGAGGTACTAGAGGAGCAGGGAGAGGCGGAGGAGGTTTAAATCGTGTCAGTATGCATGCCCTGAGGTGCCGGTGCACTAGCATTGTCAGACAGAATCGGATGTTCGTTATTTTCTTCATAGCTCTCACTACCCGATTCATCTCTACTCTCTTGACCAGCCGCTCTTCTTGAATTAGTAGATTTCGACATCTATTACAACATTCATAAGAATCATACTTAAGTTAGTGAGGAGAGACATCTTTCATATTCATTATATACCCTATCAGTAACCTTAAAATCTTAGTGGCATGTAAACTATTTTTATATCAAACTACACTCGTTTTCTGTCGAGAATCAGCTAAATCTATAGCTATGATACCAATAAATGTAATACCCATCTCCCGTATACCATTATGTATACGAGATATAGATGTCACATCACTTTTAGACCAGTTTCCTATTTGAAAATCCGTACAATTTTGTTCCATTTATAAACCATTATAATTTACTTATAATGAAAACATGCATTAAACTTACATATACAATAAAAACAGATGATTTACATTTCACCGTTATACATTAGTTTAATTCAATAGATTTTCAAAGTGTTTTTACTAAACCTATTACAAGCCAACCAAAATATGTCAAAAGCAGACAAGTATGTCATACTGTTACTGATAAGGCGACTCTGACTTGATGTTTGACGATCTCCTTACTCAGCTAGTATTTTGCCTACGAGTGAAATAAACACACGTTAAGTATTACTTAGTGAGGCATAATTAATCACAAGTAAAGTTCTAAACACAAATTATTTCCCATATGGAAATTCATACACTTAGTATGAATTTCTTATCCTTTTGGCACACAAGGTGCCCAATACGGAAATTCATACACTTAAAATGAATTTCTTATCATTTTAGCACACGAAGTGACCTATACGGAAATCCATACACTTAGTATGAATTCCTTCTTATGTTAGCACACGAAGTGCCCTATACAGAAATTCATACACTTTGTATGAATTCATTCTCATGTTAGCACACGAAGTGCCCTATATGGAAATTCATACACTTGGCATGAATTCCTTCTCATGTTTACACACGAAGTGCCCTATATGGAAATTCATACACTTGGCATGAATTACTTCTCATGTTAGTACACGAAGTGCCCTATATGGAAATTCATACACTTATTATGAATTCCTTCTCATGTTAGCACACTAAGTGCCCTTTTCGTAATCACCATACATACATCAATATTTCATACCATTATAACTATTATAACATATACGTACATAATTAAATGCACTCACCTAGTTCGCCTTGCTTAGATATCCAAACTGGGAAGATGATTACTCCGGAAATTGGCCCTTACCTTTTGCCTTACTCGACTCGGGAGCTTGATTTCGATATATCACATATTCATTAAATACATGTATAATATCAATTGTTAGTGTATTTCCTAACAATCATAACTTAAACATTAATCAAAAGTACTTATTGTTAACCTTTCTATAACAATATTAGCATAACTTAAAATTTTTGGTTCCTCAGTATCGATACTCCCACAATATCGATACTACCCTACAATGGTATCGATACCCTCTTCCAGTATCGATACCCAAATTAGATTCGAAGTGGCCCAATATTGATACCCTTACCATGATATAGATATTACTATACTATGGTACCGATAACCCTATATAGTATCAATACCAAAATTAGATCCGATGTTACATGGTATCGATACCCTTACCATGGTATCCATACTTCTTCGTTTGATATCGATACTGATTGAATCAATATCGATATTTCTCATCTGATTCAACCTAATTTTTTACTATAGTATCGGTATTGTTCTTAGCAGTACCGATACCCTTGCCCAGAATTTTCAGTTTTCAACTCGATTTTCATCCCAATGTGGTCAATTCTCATTATATTTACCCTATACAATACTATTAAACTCTTCCTTAACTATCCATACTAACATTCCTTCATTTAGCCTCTTAGAACACCTAAAGTCATTCAAGAACATTCGATTCTAAGAATCAAACCACTTTTTCTAATTTGTTCTTTATGAAATCCAAGGCTTCTAATCTCTTATATATCTCTTTGGCAGGTCAAATCTACCAGCAAACATCCATAAACACTCTTATTTTAACATATCACTCAAAAACCCATTTTCTTCAATCTCTAATATCTCATCCATAACTTAGTTTTAATCCCATTAAATCCTTCCTTAATCTTATAACATACTCAATGCTTCAAAACCCAACCAAAAACAAAGGAATAAACTACTAAATTGAAAACTCACCTTTGAGCTACGGAGGAGAATATGAACGGGAAAGAAGAAGAAGGAAAGGAGTTGTCCAAATTTTTACTTCCCTTTTTCCCTTACACTATACTTTAATACCTTAAAAGAAATGAATCTTAAATTCGTCTAATTCCAATTGACTAAAATATCCTTTTAATCCTCCATTACTAAAATTTAGTTTTAAACTATTCTTCCAAATTTATTCTTATCTTTTATAAATTAATCAAATAAATTCTCAAATCTTAAATCCTTTCAATAAAGTCCTTAATTCAATAAGTGGGGTATTACATGTGCATATTTCTAACATAACATAGACCCGGTTTAGGCTGAGAATCGACTAAATCTACTGCTCTAATACCAATAAATATAACACCCTTAGTCCGTATATGTCTCGTAATACGAGCTAAATATGTCACATCAACTCAACTGATATTTGTTGAACTTAAATGCTTAAAAAATTTGTTTCATTTAAGAATTTCCTTTTTAACTTTAAAAACTTTTTCCTTAATCATATAAATTTATAAATATTGTTTGATCATTGAAACTAATCTGATTTCAATCATTAATTAGGCAATTCAGTGTTGTTTCATATCCAAATACAACTACTTAATATCGCTTGATTTAAACCATTTCAAATATAACATTTATACTATTCACTAATATATACGATTAATATTAAAATTAGACAAAACTAAAGAAAATAATCCCTAATTACTATTACAAACCCTTTTAAAATAAATATGATAAAGCAACCCAATAGATATAATGTAAATGCCACTAATAAGTCAAAGTTTGGATGTGTTACTGATATTGTCGTTAGGTTTGATTTCTAGAAGATGCTCGCAAACTCCTCTCTACACGCCCTCTACTTTATTCGAACCTATGCATGAAAATCATCACGCGCTAAGTAAAACTTAGTGAGGCAAAACATAAAATCCATAAAATATAAACAATAAATTGAAATTTTAAATAAAAAATAATTAAAACTTCAAACCAGGCTAGTCAAGCCGTTTTCTTTCTGAAAACATGAAAATCATCATCTCATGATTTTATCAAAAATTATGTAAATCATCATTAAATATCATAAATAACTTTTGTTCTTTTCATTTGAACGTATTTCATAACTTTCTTTTCAATTCTATATTCTTTTCTTTTATATATTGTCATAACTTTCACACTTATTGTTATAGCCCAATGTATATGTAAGAGAATATAAGGTACGTGGGTTTAAGGTGCGCACTAGGCACAACACGATGTCGAATCATAACTGAAACTGCGATATGATGCACTTCAGTGCAATCATAACCTGAGCACCAACGGTGCTGAACATTGGTACATGAATGCACCAAAGCTGAATTGATAATTGATAACTGAAAAGTACTCACTAAATGGCATGTCAAATGTACCTATGACTCTCAATGCAACATACAATGGGCTTATATGTATCATCATAGAATTATTTATTAATATGTATATGATAACTGTAAAACATCTGATATCTATAAATATCTGATAATTGTAATCATCTGATATCTGTATATATTTGATAACGGTGAAATATCTGATAACTGTAAACATTTAGAATTCATTATCATAAATATCATACTTGGGTAGTTCATACTCAAAATCATTCATAAAACTGATGAAATATTATAGAAATATTCCTTAATGAAAATTTATAAACCATACTAGAAAATAAAATTAGGTTGACTTATCGCAAGTCGTCCTCGATCAAAGTAATTAAATAAATAAACTAGAATCATTTGAACAATTTACTTATAAATCAAATATAAGCCTCACTAAGCTTTAAAAAATTGCTTCCACTACACAATTTATTAAAATTTTATATTCTGACAGTTTGCACTACCTTCAAATAAATATTATTCTGTATTAATATATATATATTTAAAAATTATTTCGTTTGCACCACTAAAAACTATACTCGAATATGAATCTAACCATATAAGTCACTCCATCTAGTTCCACTTGTACAATTTATAGCAAATTTTCAAAATTGACTAACATAAGCTATTTTGGACAGCATCTATTGTCGTGTTTTCTTACCTATCACTGAATAAAAATTCATATCTTTTTGTATACTCCTTGAAATTAGTTTCCGTTTTTTCATAGAATTTCTAATGATTTTATTAACTTATTGTTCAAAACATAATTTCTAGGCAGATATTATCAACCAGTCTCCTTGACTTATTCACTAGTTCTATTAGCTTACTAAATAAACATATAACCTTGAATCACACTTCACATAACACTAGGAGTCACTTCTTAACGTAACTCCGACATTGGCTGATCACAAGCCAATGTTTGGTTGAAACATATATACAAATGAAATGCACTCATATTTACCTCATTATTGAATATTCTCCGCGATAATCTTCTAATTCCACATCTTTTCCTTCTCGTTTGAGTTACTTGGATCACTAAATTTACCGTAGTCTGACAAAGTCATAAAATATTCAAGCTTTATATTAGCATCGAACTTATATAATTTAAACTTAAATATAAAATTCAATAAAATAAAATCAATACTTAAATTGATATAAAACTAATCGTACTTCCATCATAATTTCAAACTTCTCAAAATATTCCCTAAATTCCATGAATATTTCGTTTCACTATCAACTCTTCAACTTTTACTAATTTCATAATTCAACCACTAATTATGAATTCTTTTTAGAATTCGTACCAACTTTCCTATTTAATCCATAATGACCCTTCACCATTATGATCATTTCACATTAATCACATAAAATTTCTAGTACCTCAATGAAATATTCAAATCAACACTTAAACATTCAAAAGCTTGCAATTTCATCCTAAACTTTCTTAGACTTTCTAAATTCAACCACACAACTTGATAAACTTGAAATTAAATCTCAACTTAAGAATTAAACCCAAAAATCAGCATATTAAATAAATTTCCAGCATTACAATAATTTACTCAAATGATACTTCCACATTTAATAAACTTAAAATCAAGTCCCCATAATATTGAGACTTTTCTAATTCCACCTCAAATTTTACCAAATTTGAAATTTGGTTCCAAACAACTTTCTAACTTAAAATTCCAGCATTTTCAACTATCAAAAATCAGCATTTACCCTTCAAATATTACATTCTTGCAATAATATCCCACAATTTTCAAAAATTGTATATTAACTCTCTTACTAACTCAAGGCTCCAATTTGGTCCAAATTGATCTCCAAGTCACATATAACACTTCTTATATCAATTCTAGACCATAGGAAAATTTTCCATGATTTTCCCCTAATTTCTTCATATGGTCAAACACCCCAAGAACAAACAAACTTGATTTTCATTCAATTTCAAACATGAATTCAACTTCCTAGCATCAAATTTGTGCTATTTTAATTATCATACATGTCTTAGGATTAATAACTAACATCAAAAACATAAAAAATCTTTCATTAAATCTTCAAAATCTATAAACCCTAATTACCAAATCTCAACATCCAAGCATGTTTAGCATGAGTTTCTTACACCAAATGATAGAGAATTAGATGTAAAACATTTTTCTATTTCACAACTTTTTCTAAAATCTTACTAAAATAGCTCAAAAAATGAGAAGAAAAAATTTTCTTACCTTGAAGGGGGTTCACGGCAGCATCTGATGGAGGAAGAAGAACTCTAAAATTTTCTAGTAATTTTCTAATACACATGGCAATTTAACCAATTTAATTGAATTAAAAATTCAATTCTTGAGAATTTTCATTTTTGCCTTTAATAAATCTTAAAATTTACCAAATGTCGTTGTCACATTCTCTATTAAAATATTCTTTGGTCAATGATGAATCAACTTGGCTTTAACTTTCCACTTTAGCCATGAAATTTTTAAAAATTGCTTTTTTAGTCACTAAAATTTCACTGTTCAACCAAATCTGAAAAATTACATTGTTCTGAGCCAAATTTCTTTGATATAAAATATGGAAATATTATTTCCAACCATTTTTCTAACATCCTTCAAATTTTCATAAAATTTGGTTCGGTCCGATTATCTGATTTTCAATACTAAACTTTATCGCTTTATAGCTTTTAACACAAATCTCGTACCGAAAATCCAATTCCCACAAAAATTCTTGTTTTAGGCCAAAATGTTCATTTAAAGCTAAAATCTATAACTTTTTAAAATTATATTTTTAGTCTCTGAACTTTTACAAAGTTTATACTTTAACTCTCAATTTTCAAAACTTAAATTTTAGTCACTGATCAAATTTTGAGTATTACAAACACGTCTTATCAATATATTATGCAGAAGGTAAGAGATCGCCTATCCGGATGGACTGCTAGGTACCTTTTCCAACCCGGTCGTATAACACTGGCAAAAGCAGTTTTGTCGACGATCCCATACAATACCATGCAATCAACAACATTGATTCCAAAAGGAAAATGCGAGGAACTGGAGAAATTAATAAGAACGTTTGTATAGGGCAAAGCGGAGCAGCAGGGTGGCACTCACCTTGTTAGTTGGAAAGACCTTTGCAAGCCAACATCGAAGGAGGGTCTTGGCTTCAAGAATCTGACCATGCATAACGTAGCATTCTTATCAAAACTAGGTTATAACCTAATCCACGACAAGATCAACTATGGGTAAGAGTGCTCCGAACGAAATACAAATGGAGTGAAGGTGTTCCGGAATCACAAGAGAGGCGTTCTTGTTCGAGACTATGGAGAGGTCTCAGCTTGGTTTGGAACGAGGTACGTGAAGGACTGACATGGAACATAGGAGATAGAAAGTTAGCAGATTTTTGGTGGGATCCTTGGCTAGGGGATGCTGGAGTACCCCATTCTTTGGTAATAGATCAAACCAAAGTGGCAAGCTTATCACATGTGAAAGTTGTAGCCATGGTCGATGATGAGGGACAATGGAAATGGAGTGAATTAACGGGTTTACTACCCCAAAGAATAAAGCTACAGTTAGCTGCTACGATCGCTCCCCATCAAGAACAAGTTAACGACAAACTTGGCTGGAAATGGAGAGCGAATCGAAATTCTCAGTTAAATCTGCATACGATCAAAAATGGGCCACTTCAGAGCATCCCGGAGAAGAAGGAGACCACGCATGGAACTCTATTGCTAAATACAAAGGTATCCCAAGAATTAAAACATTCCTCGCGCATGAGAAAATTCTAACTAACAGCGAAAGAGCTCGCCACCATCTAACGACGGACACAAGCTGCGGAGTATGTGGAGAAGAGTGGAGTCGATGTACCATCTATTCAGGGAATGTCCAACAGCCTTATCGATATGGATAGAACTAGTGAAAACGGAGAATTCATGGCAATTGGAACCAAGGAGTGGATAAAGATGAACCTCGAAAATCCAGAGAGTTTCGCTAGGGAGCCTGAAGCATGGGACCTGCTATTCGGAGCAATTCTTTGGTCGATTTTGCTAAACCAAAACGATAGCATTTTCAACCCGGATGCTGAACGAAAATAATCAGTGCTGGAGCACAGCCGAAGACTACAGAATGATATGATCGCTGTAACACACATGAAAAGGAAGGGACCGTCTGACAGAGTTCCAACGAAGTGGGTGCCTCCACCCCAAGGTTGGGTCAAGGTAAACAAAGATGGCGCAAGGACGAATGAAGATGGTGAAGCAGCATGCGGAGGAGCTATCCGTAGGAATTCAGGAGCGTGGGCTATAGGTTTACTAAACACATCGGAATACTGTAATGGAAGCGGAAGTATGGGGGGTCTTAATAGGGCTACAACAAGCATGGTTTTTAGGAGAAACGAATGTCATCCTGGAAGTGGACAATCTAGAAGTGACGCAACTGCTAAAACCCCGCAAAACAGGGGACAATCTTTCACGCTGGTAAGAAAGATGAAGAGTTGTTAAGAAAAGATTGGACGGTGAAAATAGAACATGTCCCATGAGAAGGAAATATGATTGCAGGCCGACTGGCCAAGCTAGCCAGGTTCGATACGATGGACTGCTCCATCTTCATCACTCCCCCGATGGGGGTGAAACCTTTACTCCAGCTGGAGTGTACTGGTCTAGGACTAGTTTAATGTTTATGTTTTATTAAGATATAAGGCTTTATTTACCAAAAAAAAAAGATTATTTATTGTTGAAAAAATAATTGAATGAATTGATGTTATTTATAACTAATTAATAATAAGTTATGACACTTGATAAATAGACTTAATTTTTTGTTTAAAGTTGAAAAGATTAAATCCAGTCATGGAATGGTTAAGTTTTTTTTATCAAAACGTTAAGTCCTTTCATCGAAAGGTATTAACCCGTCAATCAACTTCCTCTCCTTATATATAGATTAGTTGAGGGGCAACTCTCCTTATATATAGACTAGTTGAGGGGCAAATCTTAGAAACAAGTTTAGAACTTTGGAATAGGAAAATACTTAGAAAATTCCTTTCAAATTCGTTCTTTCCGATGATAGAGAAATCCAAAATTGTGTTTGATTGATCACTACGGTTGTGCTTACTATTGTGATCGTTTGTTGTTATGTCCTGGGAGACCGACATCCAACGTTACTGAAAGTACCGAGGAAAGAACGAATATGTCTTAAGAAAATCGTTCATACAGGCCTCAACAAAATTCTTCTTCTATTCGGTTATATGTCTACATACGAGTAAACAAATCATGTTCCTCTATTTTAATTTCGTATTTATTTTACTTCATTCGATTATATGATAATATTTGTTTATTATTATCATCATTATTATATTGGATTAACATTTTGTCTAATATTTATTGATTTCGTTTATTCAAAAACCGAATTATTTGTAGATGATATGGGCAATTTACTAATTTATTTATTTATTTAGAAATAAAATATAGCATAAGATAAGGATTATTTCTCCACTTTCATGCTTGTCTCCTTGTCCACACGAATAATATATATATAGCATTTAATTTCGAGAAATTATTCTCCTAATTTAATGTTTTAAAAAGAATTAACCTATATTTATACAAAACCATTTACAACAAGTTAATTTATTAAATAATTAATTAAGTAAAATGATTCTTATGTCATTAGTTTCTCTTGAATTTCAACTTAGAAACAAATTAACTTTAGTCCAACTATCTTCGGATAAACAATATCATTAATAATCGGATATCAATTCAATTAAAAATGAAATATAATTATAATTTGTCGGTATTCTTTTATCGAATAGTTAGTGCTTGGTGGCCGGCATTGATGATTTTAGCCATATAACATGAGATAATCGATCTAATATTTGATTATTTCGAACTCGAATAAAACGTGGGACTATAAAGAAAATACATATAATGTGAACTTTCACTCGCTTATGCCTCTGCAGGACCATTTTATTTTGTTTATTATTCGATTGAGACGTGGCAATCAAATTACGCTTAGGGGAAATTTTACACCCTCATTGGAGCTTAATTCATGATTTGGATTTTAAATTATAATAACTTTTATTTGGTATTAACATATTTTAATTTATATCATTATTTTGTTTAAATTTATTTTTTTGTAAAAAATAATTATATTCAAGAAGAAATAGAATCAAAGATTGGCGGTAAGGGGGTCACAATGATAGTGATTTGTGGACCCTAAAATTTTAGAAAATTAATATTTCACTTCTTAATTTTTTAAAAAAATTATTTTTTATCTTTTCAAAATTTTTATTAGGTTTTATTTTTTTTATAGATTTTTAATTAAATTTTCTTTTATTTTCTTTTCTTTTTTAAAATTTTTCATTAATTTTACTGATAATAACATGACACATTTTATTTTATTTTTATTGTTTATACATATACAAGGGTAAACTACGTATTTAGTACCTAAACTATCAATTTTGATCCGTTTTAGTACCTAAATTTTTAATTTTTTTTAAAACCATACCTAAAGTTTAATTTTTGTTTAATTTTAGTACCCCACCGTTAGGTTTTGAAAAACATGAAAATCTAGGTACCAAAACACATTTAGTACCTAAATCATACTTAAGTTTTGAATTTTTTTTGAAAATTTAGGTACTAAAACGGATCAAAAAAGATAGTTTAGGTACTAACAAGTTAAGTTTTTAACCATGGTTTTAAAATGAAACAAAAAAAAATTAGGTATAGTTTTGAAAAAATTAAAAAATTAGGTACTAAATATATAATTTACCCTATATATAAGCAAAAATTGACTCAATTCTATTCGAAAAAAACTCAAATCAACTTGACTATTAATTATAATTTCATAAACTCGACTAATTTCAAATTTTATAAACTCGACTCGACTCTAACAAATTTTAAATCAATTTTAAATTATAACTCATCACTCAAATAACTCAAATAATCAACTTTCTAAACAAGACAAATAAAAGGGCTTTGGAATTTAGTTTCGAAAGCATCAAATTCATCGAATATCAAATCACTTTCTAAAAGGTTCGTAGAAAGCATTTATACCCTTTTGTTTGTTTGTTTGTTTTCTGGGTTTAGATTGTGCTCTAATTCCTTTACGCAGAGTTATAAATTATAAGCCACAGGCTATCATCTTTGTTGGGTCAATACTCATATTTCCACCCTTTTTATCTGTGAGAAATGGAGGTGGTTCAGTTTCAGAGAAGATTGGTGGACTACACAAAATCCTTGTTTATGGAGGTAATCCCCCCAAAAAAACAAGACTTGAACTTTAATATATACAAATTTGTTAACAAAAATCTCTGTGTTTTTTTGTTGTTGCTGATGGTGAGAAAAGGGTTTATTGGACAGTCAGTTCTTACAGCTTCAGCAGCTTCAAGATGAGAGCAACCCAGATTTTGTTGTTGAAGTTGTTTCCCTTGTCTTTGATGATTCCGAGAAACTTCTCAATGAACTCACCATTGCTTTGTAAGAAAAAACACTCACCATAGCTGTCTTTTTTTAGATTTATTGCCTGGGATTAGTGTTTGATTTCCCTTGTTTTCTTTCCTTTCACAGAGATCAGCCAAATGTTGACTTCAAAAAAGTTGATGACTATGTTCATCAATTGAAAGGTTGTTCCAGGTACTTTTAAAAATTCCCTTCACAACTTAAGCCTTAATGTAATTGGTTGTTGTGATTCTTTAGAACAACTTGAATTGATCTGGATCATGTTGGAACAAGGTTCGAGTCTACCGGTCTATTTAGTATATCTCAGCTATATACATCACTGCACTTTCACTTGTATCTAGCTGTAATCTTCGTTTGAATTCGTGAAACTTCTATCATTCAATTCCCGTAGGGACCGAGAACCGCATATGGTCTTGGCTGCATGTTCCCATTGTTTTTCTATTTAGTATGCCTGAGCTGCAAATGTCACTGCACTTTCACTTGATATGTTTTTCTATTTATTATGCCTGAGCTTCAAATGTCACTTTCACTTTCACTTGATATGTCACAATAAACGGCTTGTCTCTCCATAAACTAATCTTGAATTTGTGGAACTTCTGTCACTCGATTCCCTCAAGGCTGTGTATGCTCATTGTTCTTGTGTGTGTTTAAAAACAGCATTGGTGCACAAAGGGTTACAAACGCTTGCGTTGCTTTCCGCAACTTCTGCGAGGTGCAGAACATCGAAGGGTGAACTTAGTTTACTTCAAGTCTCTCATTTTTTTGGTTTTTTTACTCAAAATTTATGAAAGCTTATAATTTTAGGTGCCTAAACAAGCTCGAAACTTTGTTCAGGGTTTGCACTTAAGAGCCCTAGTTTTTGCCAATCGATTCATTCACTCATGATATGTTTTCAGTTGAGAAAAGTGGGTTTCTTTTCTTATTGCAGTTAGAGCAACAGGTTATCGCATCCGATGGGGTCGATTCCGATGACCGAGATGGGTCTTTGAAGACCATCAAAGATGAAGAACAAAAAGAAAGAATTTTGGGTGGTTTTTTAAGTAGCAAATATTGTTCTGTAATGACGTATTTTATCATATGTTGTCTGGTTGTACGATGACTTTGATGAATGAAAAAAATATTTTGGATTAGAATGTGACTGTCGGATATCAGTATGCGTATGACTCCTATGTTATCTTCGTTTATCTCGAACTTTATTTGAAGCAATACTAGCATGAAACAAAATTGGAATTCTGTTCTTCTGGGAATCAAAAATCCGATTCATGTCGGAATGTTCTAAGTTCAATTAGGTGGTGTTTTCCACGTTATTCTCTGCTCATCATGTTTCCTAATGCAGCAGATTGCTTTTCACTAGCCAATCTATTGGCAAATATATCGTAACAGGCCATATGATCGACATTTTTCAATATCTTCACTGTTTTCATCGATTAAAATCCTGCCGTCCATCGATTCAACACCTTCAGCAACGACTTTAATGGCCATTTCTTCCGTGGTGGGTTTTAGATTGTGATGACTTTCGGGCATGAATATTGCACCAAGGATTTCGCCCAAAAATGAACCCTGCAATCGAATTCGGTTTACTTATAGCACAAGAAACCAAGCATAAACTGGTTAGCTTTAAGTTGTTTTAAACTTTACCATATGGTGATATCTGTGATGAGTTTGCTGCAATGTGTGTAGCCGGAACAACAAACGGTTGACAAACTGAACTTCAGGAGTCTTCCTTGTCAACTGCAGCCTCTCAAGTATCTCCGGAAACCGACCGACTTTGCGTTGACTGTCAAGCGGAATGAGTGTGATGTTTAGCCCCGATTCGAAGACCGTCTTCGCGGCGAAAGGATCAAGAAACATATTGAATTCAGCGTACTTGTTGGAAGGAATAGAGAAGACGTTTCCTATATCGAGCTGACTTCTGCTGATATGTCCTCCAACAATATACACGTTCTGCAATTACAGCAAATGAAAAATATTAAATATCGATGGAAAGTTTGATTCCGGGACAACGTTGATCAACTTCCGAAAATCCAAGTACCTCAATCAGTGAAGCTGTTCTTGTTTGAGTTATAATCTTTGCCAAACTAGTCAAAGGTCCATTTGTCAATACTGTAATTTTGGATCCAGGATCCAAAGTTTTCAATATCGAGTTCCAAATTTCCAGTGCCAAAGGTTGTCTCAGTTCAGGGTGATCAGTATCCCTGGGAGCTCCGAACTTTACCGAGTTTTCTGCAGTATACCTGCAATGAAAACCGACATCTTTCAGTTCAGTTCCAAGCTTTTCAGACAGGAAATAGAGTTAGAGAGAACAAGGATGTAGTGAAACACCTTCTAGGACTTCGCGGTAACTCCCGAGCTAACCCGTAAAGAGTATCCGAATCGAGGAATCCACCACTTCCATGTGGGATAGCCTTAGCATACTTGCACTCTCCAACAGGATGGAAAACGTCATCGGATTGATTCATTGCAAATACATCTCCCAGACCAACCGGAATGTTGTCACGGCCCATCATGTGCAGTACATCATAGACTATATCGATGGTTGCAGCATTAGCTCAACCGGTCGGAGACACTAATATTTCCTGGATAAGGAGAATGCAGTACTAAATCTTAACACAATCATTTAACAAAAGAGGTTCCGAAACTGATGAAACCGAAACCAATTACCTTGAGGTTGAGCACTTCCACAGGTACTTTGAGGAGATAAAATAGAGCTACAAAATCTCCGGAACTCATATCCATATCGAAAACGACCGGTTTCCCCAACTTTTTGTTTCTGAAATCCGGTTTGAAAAGAACTTCTCTGTAATGCGGAAATTCGGTCATACGGTTGAACCGCCCTGTATGCTCTGGACTATTTAGGGCCTGCATTCCAGGCTCCAGCAATGTTAATAACATGTCATCCATAAATATCAGACAAATTCGAGTAAAATGTGACATTCCAATCTTACATACATCCAGAAAACTTATGTAAAATTCTCGGTTGAGTTTGCTGCCAATGTCCTTATTAGCTTTTGCCTTTGTGGCGACGAGAACACGAACTGCGTCTGGACCAGTCACCTTCTTTGTGTAACCATCCTATTTGGTTATAATGCTTTAGATACTTGTAAAAGATATGTATGCGTGTACTAAATGGTTGCTTTGGTGAAAACTTGACAATGAAGTTACCTCGCATTTTCCTTTTCCATTCTCGACGAAGCAAAGCGGATCTCGAAGACCAGTCTGGACATGGCCACTATGAACTCCACCTTTCATCAGTTTAAACTTCGGAACTTTAAGGCCATCAAAGAATGGATTAGAGCCATTGGATATTCCGTAAGGCTTGTTCGAAGTAACTACTGTTATATCCATGTATTCCATTTCTGCAAACTCATTCTCCCCGTTATTTGTGTGCAAATTACGCATGATCGAGACTGCCACACCGGACATGAAGGAATCCCACATGAAATAGCTCTGCAGAAGGCAGAAACACCACGGTTAATGACATTAACTCGACATAACACGAATTCTTTCGACACTGACTAACTGTATTAGCATTACTGTGTAGAATTGGTCATCGAACCAAGTATCGCGAGACATTTTCAATGACTGAAAGCAGTATTCAGCCTCATAGGTGCCCCTGTTAGCCTCAAATGCCTTGAAAAACTCCTCGGATATCTGTATGGTGTTCGTTGCGTCAAGGGGAATGAGGGTTACCGGAATGCCCGAATGAAGCACCTACAACATTAGCATACATATGTTACACTCTCAGAACTCTATATCCATAAGCAATCAACAAAATCAACTTCTTTCAGCTACCTGATATGCTGCAAAAGGATCTCCAAAGATATTAAACTCGGCATAAGGATTCGTGTTTTAGTCCGTAAACAGATTACCGCAGTCACCACACTGCCGAGTCTTGCAAGACGACGAGTTTTCTTTTCCATGGCAGCAACCCGTCGGGTTTTCAGACCTCACTCCACCACCCATGACATATATGTGCTCAACATTTTTCTTGAGGTGTGGATTACTCATTAGAAAAATGGCAACATTTGTATGAACTCCAGTGATGAAAACATTAACGGGACCTTTAGATATTGTTTCGATCAACACTTGCTGAGCGGTAGGCTGTCGAAGAGGAGTATATTTCCGGCTACCCTGCGGAAGGAATGCTTTTCGGATGCCGTAGTTCGTGTCGATATATAATCGTCCTCCGAGGCCTACCAGAATGCTTGCCTATATCGACAACTTCCGGACGTGGTCATTCACTAGTAAGCAAATTACAAACACATAAGCTGAACATACATACACACTTACAGTACTATCCACCACTGAAACTCGCGTCCAAGTACCTGTTCGATAATCGGAAGATATCCACCAACATTCGGTTGTATGTTACCGTCTTCCATGATACCGCCTTCTCCTCCTACTCCGACTGCGATATCGTCACGCCCCATCATGTAAAGTAAGTCATAAATTTGATTCACTGCATGCCCGGCATCAGTCCATCTATTTGTACTGATGGTGATTGCCTGCAAAATCCGATTTTAAATAGCTGCATTTTTTTCCTTCTTAATACGGAAAATAAAAGTTCACCTCCAATCGAAACTCCGATCTGTTGAGCTTCAAGAGGTACAGGAGAGCGAAGAAGTCGTCGGTATCGACATCGGTATCCAACAGAATCCGATGAGGCTCGGCCTTGACGGCATACAACTTTACTCCAATGACTTGTATGATCAAAATCATAAGCATCCAAGATTTTCTCAGCTGTCATACCATTTTCATTCCTCTCTAACAGTATTACATCAGATTCTTACAACTTTTTATACATCAAATAGAAGTTGAGCATGACATATATATATATATATATATATATATATGGTTCAATATTCGTATTCGTATAACCGATGTCGAACATACGATTAATACGTAGTAGGTAAGATAAAATAAACGTTGAAAATTGTAAAAATACAACTGGTTTTTGATGATTTCCTATTTGGGCACATAATTGACTTCTTGGGGTTAGGTCTGTAAATGAACTGAACGTTCAGCGAACGTTCATGAACCGTGCGGCGGGAAATTCGTTTATGTGCATTTATTTATTAAATGAACAAACATGAACAATATTTTGCGTTCGTTTAATTAAATGAACGAACATGAACATAGGTCTCGTTCGTTCATTTATGTTCGTGAACGTTCGGTTATGTTCGTTTATGTTCGTTCGATTATGTTAGTTTATGTTCGTTTATTTTCATTCATTTATGTTTAACCCAATCTTCTTAAATCAATTTTGGTGACAAATTTGTAAGTTATAATGTTATATTATAACTTTAGATTTTTTAAAATTATATTATTAAAAATATATTAAAAATACTAAACCCTAAAACTTAAAACCCTAAACCTAAACCCTTAATCTAATTATTAAAAACCCTAAAACCTAAAATCGATCGACGGAATTGGCCAAGAGGAGAGTGAATTGGCAATTGAAATTTTGGTGGAAGCTTTTGCAGAAAATTGAAAAGATTTACACAGCGATTTAGAGTGGTTCGACTTTCTCAACCAAAGTCTACGTCCACTACCTTAGCTATCCACACTAAGGATTTTCCAACAAATTCACTAATTTGTTCTTTCTTTTGAGGCCAAAGAGATAACCTTACAACACCCTCAAGAATATACCCCAATTCTTGAGAACACTTTTTCTCAAAGAGAAGATTACAAATTTGCAAACTTACAAGGAAATCCTCACAAGGTAGATTGTCTGCACAATTATAGAACAAAGAAAAGAAAACTGAAAAATGAATACAATTGAGTACAAGTAGTGTTCTTGAAAGCAAAATGAATATTGAATGAAAAATAGGCTTGAAATGCTCAAACTTGAGGTTTGATGCTTTCTCTTTGATTCTCTCTTGATTCTAGTTGCTTGTTGTTTCTTGTTGTTGATCAATGGCTTCTAAGCTTGTTTAAATACACCTTCAAATGATTTTGAACGTTGGGGATGATTAGTGGAGTCAATAGAGCCATTTAAGTGTGAAAACAATTAATTAAAGCAGTTAGGAGCGTCAGTGCATCGATGCATACCCTAGGCGCATCGGTGCATCAGTGTAAAATTCAAATATTTTGACCGTTGGACTCTCAGTGCATTGGTGCACTAAGAGTGCATCGATTCATGAAATGCATTCGATGTTTTGAAAAAGCCTGAGTGCAACGATGCATGGTCTTGTGCATCGATGCATCAAATGCATTAAGTGCATCGATGAATGGTATGTGCATCGATGCATAAAATGCATTCGATGTTTGAAAAATTAATTGGTGCATCGGTGCATCACTTTGAAAAATTGAATTTAGGCTTGATTTCGGTTTAAAATACTTTGTGAAAATTTGTTAAAAATAGTTTAAGTATAAAACACAAATTTTACACATTTAGTAAGGTTTGAAATTGATCTTAAAAGACTTGGAGTAATAATTTGATATTCGATTAATTGAATCGAATATACTTAGAAAATCATCTGTAAAAATCTTAAAATTCATTTAAACTTAATTTGTTATATCGAAATATCAAAATGTTTTCAACAATCTCCCCCTTTTTGATATAACAAAACACTTGTGTAATTTTAAGATTTTCTTTTAAGATAAGTTTTGAAATCAATTTTGAAATTACTATCCCCCTTACTATAACACTTCTCCCCTTTTAAAACATTAACACTTATTTCTCCCCTTTTTGTTAAATCAAAAAGACTCAAAAATTTAAACAAGGTTGTGAAAAACATTTAGCCAATTGATTAAACCTTTAAATATAGCTTAAGCTGCTAAGATCAAAGATCAAAAGAGAGATTAGTCATTAGATTCATAATCAATATTCATAAATATGTAATGGATAATTGGTCATAATGAACTAATACGTAAATGATGCAAAAATTAATAAACATTAAGCTCAAACCAAACCAATATATATTAAGTTTAAAATCCATAAAACATCCAAATCATATCTCCAAACAAAGTCAAACAATCCAAAGAAAACAATAATCCTCAAATATTCAAAATGTTTTAACAAGAAAAGTTCAACGAAGATCCAAAACAAACAAGGTCTACTCGTCCATAGAAGGATCGGGAGGCTGAGGAGGAAAGCGGGCTTGCATCTCAAGAGAGAGAGCATCCATACGTGCAAGCATCTCCCTTTGAAACTCCATCTGTCGAGCTTCCAAAGTGTCTAAGCGTTGATTTACTGCTTCGTGAGTAGTAGTCAAGTGGGATTCGATGGAAGCATACCGTAGATCAAATGTCTCCAAAAACGAACGAAAATATGGAGGCACTTGATCCTCTTGTGGAGCAGGCTCATCATCTGGTATGTGATCGTCGATGTTTTGCATAAGTTGTTGAAATTTAGGATCATCGTCAGCAGCTGGAGCCCGGAGGAGGAGGAGGAGCACGAGAAGAGCTAGCTCCCGGAGTTTGCTTACCGGGTCTAAAGACTCATTGACCGGTTTCCTCATCTAGTTTCCACTAGGTTTTCTTTAACGAGGTTAGATTGATTGGATTTTGGAGATGAATGAGATTATCGAGAGAGACGTCTAGACCAAGTTTTATAAAGAGATTACTAAGAATACATCCATAAACTAATGTTTCTACATGTTTTGAAGGAACAATGTTTATGATATCTACTAGTTGGCTAAAAATAATGTGGGGCAGATTTATTTTGAGTTTGTTCTTAATAAAATACATCCACCATAAATCCCTAGCATGAAGAGTGGAGTACCTACCAGCAGATGGTCGAAACCACCACGAGATTATCAAATGAAGAAAACGATCGTGCTGAGAACGAAGGGTACTAACACTAGCGTTTGGAATATAGGGATAATCCACATTTTCATTTTCATTATATAACCCATCATCATCTAACCCAAAACGTGAGGCTATAATTATGGGGTCAATATTAATATATTGGCCTAAGACATAGGATCTAATAGTAATAGTCCCACATTGAGTATCATTTTGAATGCACATCGCATTAGAATAGAAAATGCGGACTAACTGATGAAAAACGACAGGTTTGAGATGAAACAATTTATCAAACTTCCAAGTTTTAAGAATTGGGAGGTATTCAAAATCAATGTCAATCATGGCTTGAAGAGAAGGAATACGCTCTTCCTGGATTCTATAGGATTGGAAAGACTCCATATACCTATGGTACAGGTCATCTCTACGACGTTCAGGCATGTTGAAACAAAGTCCTATAAGACTATTAGGAGCAGGAGGAACGGGATTTGAAGGTTGGTTTGAACGAGAATGACTCGATGAAGTTCTAGGGCGTTTGGGATTAGACATGGTTTAGGAATCGGAATAAGAAATATAACTTGCAAATTGAAACACATGTATGTAATTTAATCAATCCCAAAACTCAAATGAGTCCGTAATAATTCAAGGTTCTCTAAACCGAATCCTAATGGGTAAAGTTTTGAAAACTATTTGAAAATAATGTTTGTAAAATTATAATATGTATAGTTTTTCATAAAAACAACATAATTAAATAAAAAACATCAAATTTAGAAATTAAATTTAGATTTTCAAATTTTTTATTTATTTCGAAAATTCACAAATTCATCGAAAATTTGTGAGTTTTTGATGAAATTAGTTGTAAAAACTAGTTTGTAATCATCAAACTATCAATGCTCGATATAATGTTTATCCTAGAACTAATTAAAACTAGTCCTAAGATCATAAATCAATAAAATAAAGTTTTTGAAATATTACCTTGAAAATTTTGAGAGGAATGTGATGTTGTTTTGCATGATTTGATGATAAATGCAAAATTAGGAGTTGAAAAACTCGAAGATCCCGACAAATTTTCATTGATTTAGAACAAGAGGAGAGTTTAGAGAAGAAGAGAGGCATACGGCTAGAGAGGGTTTAGTTTTAAGGTTTGAATCAAATGAGAAAAATAAGCATTTTAAACCCAAAACCTGACGGATGCATCGATGCATGACCATGTGCATCGATGCACATTCAAGGCGTGCATCGGTGCATCAACATGATGAATCGATGCACATTCAAAGGGATACATCGATGCACTGTTAAGTGTATCGATGCATGAAGCACAAAAATATCAAAAATCCATTTTAAACACTTCAAATGCTAAATTAATTAGCTCTAGTGGTATTGGCAACTCATATATTGAAAATTAATCATATTCAATCAATCAAATTAATCTTTAAACAACATTTGAACATAAAATTAATTTTCACCAAATAACATAAACTCCCCCTAACTAATAGCAATGAATGCAATAAAAATTACCATTATAAGCATTTTTCATTTATTCTTAAAAGTGATAAAATTATTTTAAACACTAAGTGAAGATAGGTCAGTTAAACCTAATTCTCTCCTAAGTGTCCAAAATCTTTCCTTGTCTAAAGGTTTTGTAAAGATATCCGCTAATTGATGCAAAGTATCAACAAATTCTAGAACTACATCTTCCTTAGTGACATGGTCTCTAATTAAGTGATGTCTTATTTCAATATGCTTAGTTCTAGAGTGTTGGATGGGATTTTTAGTGAGACAAATAGCACTAGTATTGTCACACTTGATAGGAATGGTACCTACTTCAATTCCATAATCAAAAAGTTGTTGTTTCATCCATAAAACTTGTGCACAACAACTACCGACTGAAATATATTCTGCTTTAGTGGTAGATAATGCAACACAATTTTGTTTCTTTGAAAACCAAGAAATCAACATATTTCCAAGGAATTGGCAAGTACCGAAGGTGCTTTTCCTATCTAATTTGCATCCTCCATAATCCGCATCAGAAAAGGCATGCAAGCTAAAGCTAGAGTCTCTAGGATACCAAAGTCCTAAACTAGGAGTGTCCTTAAGGTATCTCAAGATTCTCTTAACAGCTAGTAAATGTTATTCCTTAGGACAAGATTGAAATCTAGCACATAAGCAAACACTAAACATAATGTCCGGTCTACTTGCAGTTAGATAAAGCAAAGAACCAATCATTGACCTATATAATTTAACATCCACACATTTACCTCCTTCATCCAAGTCAAGCTTTATAGAAGAGCTCATTGGAGTGTCATGAGGTTTCCTATTTTCCAGTCTAAACTTTTTGAGCATATCTTTGACATATTTAGCTTGATTGATGAATATGCCATCTTTTCTTTGCTTGATTTGGAGTCCCAAGAAAAATGAGAGCTCCCCCATCATGCTCATCTCGAATTCACTTTGCATTAGCTTAGAAAATTATTGGCAAATAACATCATTAGTAGAACCAAATATTATATCATCAACATAAATTTGAACTACTAAGAAATCTTTACCTTTATGCTTTAAAAACAATGTAGTGTCAACCTTCCCTTTTGAAAAACCTTTTTCAATTAAAAAGTTTGACAATCTTTCATACCAAGCTCTAGGAGCTTGTTTTAAACCATAAAGTTCTTTTGTCAATTTAAGAACATGATCCAGAAATTTTGAATCTTCAAAACCTGGAGGTTGTTCCACATACACTTCTTCTTTAATAAAACCATTTAAAAATGCACTTTTAACATCCATTTGATATAATTTAAATTCGTGAAAACATGCAAATGCTAATAACATTCTAATTGCTTTCATCCTAGCTACGGGAGCATATGTTTCAACATAGTTTATGCCCTCTTCTTGAGTATACCCTTGAGCAACAAGTCTAGCCTTGTTTCTCACTATATTACCTCTCTCATCAAGCTTATTCCTAAATACCCATCTAGTACCTACAGTAGATTTATTACTAGGCCTTTCAACTAATGTCCATACTTTACTTCTCACAAATTGATTTAACTCTTCTTGCATAGCCATAATCCAATGTTCATCATTTAATGCTTCTTTAATATTCTTAGGCTCTATGCATGAGATAAATGCAACATAATTACAAATATTTCTAAGAGAAGATCAAGTTGTTACCCCTTTGGATGGATCACCTATGATTTCACCATCCTTGACATAGTTGTACTCTCTTGGGTAAGATACTTCCCTTTCTTCAATGGTTGGATTCTCGAAGGATCATGAGTTTCCTCATCTTTCGTTTCTTCCTTTGATGATGGTTCTGCAACGTCATGTCTAACGTCATTTGTATTTATAATACCTACATAATCATTCAAATAAGAATCCTTCCTCGGAAGGGGATTATCATCGAAAACAACATGTATAGACTCTTCTACAACTAAAGTTCTTTTATTAAATACTCGATCAGCTTTAGAATTTAAGGAATATCCAAAAAAATTCTTTCATCACTTTTAGCATCAAATTTGTCAAGATTGTCTTTACCGTTGTTTAAAACAAAACATTCACATCCAAAAGGATGAAAATAGCTAATGTTAGGCTTTTTATTTTTGAAAAGTTCATATGGAGTTTTCTTTAAAATAGGTCTAATCATTACTCGATTAATAACATAACAATCGGTATTTGTGGCTTCCGCCCAAAAATATTTTGGTAAATTGTTTTCACAAAGCATGGTTCTAGCCATTTCTTCTAAAGTTTGATTTTTCCTCTCAACAACTCCATTTTGTTGAGGGGTTCTAGCTGCTGAAAAATTATGGCTAATACCGTTAGAATAACAAAATTCAGTAAATCCAAGATTTTCAAATTCAGTTCCATGATCACTCCTAACATTAGTTATAGAGTAACCTTTTTCATTTTGGATTACTTTTGAAAACGTGATGAATTTTTCTAATGCTTCATATTTAGTACTTAAAAATAGAACACAAGTATATCTAGAATAGTCATCTACCAAGACAAATGAATATTGTTTTCCACCCAAGCTAGTAATCCTAGTTGGCCCAAAAAGATCTATATGGATCAATTGTAATACTATACTAGTTGATACATCATTAATGGAATTAAAAGAAACTCGCTTTTGTTTTCCTTTAGCACAAGCATCACAGATTTTATCATTATCAAATTTTAGTTTAGGCAACCCTCGAACTAAATCACCTTGAATTAACCGTTGCAAAACACTCATACTAGCATGTCCTAGTCTCCTATGCTATAACCAACTATCATGCTCATCCTTAGCAACTAGGCATAAATTAGTCATAACGATAGAGTCTAAATGCACCATGTAAATGTTTCCTATTCTATGACCAACAAGCATAATCCGATTAGATGCAATGTCAATAACTTTACAACCATTAGTTTCAAATATGACATTGAATCCCTTATCACAAAATTGACTAATACTCAAGAGATTATGCTTTAATCCATTCACATATAAAACATTTTTAATTTGTATGGAAGAGGTATTACCTATAGTACATATACCTTCAATGTGACCTTTTGAATCATCACCAAAAGTCACTTCTCCTCCATTTTTGGCGTTAAGCTCAATGAATTTGACTTTTGTCTCCGGTCATGTGTCTCGAGCATCCACTATCAAGGTACCATGAATTTGAATTTGTTTCCCGTGCCTTGTAGCAGTGCTCCTTTTCCTACAAACATAGATTAATTTCTAATTTTTGGTACCCAAATTCTTTTGGGTTCATATTCATTAGTTTTCAAAATCCTAGTCCCCTTAGGTATCCATTTGTGTAGGATATCCTTATCTTTAGTAGTAATAAGCTCTTTAGGAACCCATATACTTCTAACGATTTTTCCATTAGAGGGTTCTTCGAGGACCTCTATGATTGTAGTTTTTAAAACTTTTCTAACAAAGTTGGATTTTGAATTTTCTCCACTTTCAAAACGTTTTGTTCCAACTTTATCAAAAGAGGTTTTAAGATCATCATTTTTCTTTTGATGATCATCATTGACCATTGAAAGTAAATTTTGCAAATCCAAATTTTTCTTTTCAAACTCTTCTAGTTTGATTTGCAAATCTTTGATTTTACTTTCAAGATCGTTGTTGGTTTTGGATATGAGTTTATTTTCATTTTTCAATTTTGAAACATCATTTTTATATTTTAAAAACAATTTCTCATAATCCGAAGCCAACCCATTATATTCCTCTAATGGCTCATCATAAGATAAATCATCAAATTCAGATGAGTTAGAGGTTACCTTAGAATCTTCCCCGAATACCATCAAGCACAAGTTTGCTACTTCTTGTTCCTCTTCATCGGAACCCTCTTCATCACTCCATGTAGCCACATGAGCCTTGTGTTTATTCTTTGATTGACCCTTTCTTTTCAATTATGGGCAATCATATTTGACATGCCCCGATTTTTTGCATCCATAGCAAATGATAGGGTCCTTATCTTTTGGTTCATTTTTTAGGCCTTCATTTCATTTAAATTTTCATCCTTGGCAAGGTCTCATCATTTTTCTGAACCGTTTGGAAAACAATGCCATTTACTCGTCATCGTCATCTTCATCCGAATCACTCTCATCTTTAGTGGATTTGAGAGCAACTCCAATGTTTTTCTTCTTCTTCTTCTCCTTTGGTGTCTCGTCAATCTTATCGAGGTCCACCTCATCTTCAAGCATCATTTCATGAGTGAGGAGGGAACCGATTAGCTCTTCAAGAGTTAAGGACTTTAGTTTCTTAGCCTCGATGATTGCAGTCTTCTTGGATTGCCATGATTTTAGAAGTGAGTAAACTAACTTCCTCATGAGCTTTTCGTTTGGAATGATCTCTCCATATGATTTGAGACCATTGACAATCGTTGAGAATCTATCCGCCATAGCTTTGATATCTTCATTTGGTTTCATCTTGAAAGTTTCATAGCTATGTGTTAGAAGACTAATTTTAGATTCTTTTACCTCGTCGGTGCCTTCATGAGTGACTTGTAGTTTATCCCATATTTATTTGGCGATTGTACAATATGAAACTCTTCCATATTCATCTGGTCCAAGAGCACAAAATATGATATGGATGGCTTTGAAGTTGAGCTGGAACATTCTTTTCTCTCCTTCACTCCACAATCTTGGATGAGTGAGAGGCTTGATATATCCATCTTCTACAACATTCCATGCTCCCATGTCACTGGCTTGAATGAAATACATCATCCTATTCTTCCAATAGGCATAGTTAGCTCCATTGAAGAAAGGAGGCTTGTTGACGGGCATCGAATCGAGACCGGAGTCGACGTTTGAAGTGGAGGCCATTGATGACTTTGATTTTCGATGTAACTCTTCCCGAATCGAATCAAGAGGCGATTAAACCTTCAAATGAGTTAGTCTATGATACCAATTGTTGAGTTAATCGATCGACGGAATTGGCCAAGAGGGGGGTGAATTGGCAATTAAAATTTTGGTGGAAGCTTTTGCAGAAAATTGAAAAGATTTACACAACGATTTAGAGTGGTTCAACTTTCTCAACCAAAGTCTACGTCACTACCTTAGCTATCCACACTAAGGATTTTCCAACAAATTCACTAATTTGTTCTTTCTTTTGAGGCCAAAGAGATAACCTTACAACACCCTCAAGAATATACCCAATTCTTGAGAACACTTTTTCTCAAAGAGAAGATTACAAATTTGCAAACTTACAAGGAAATCCTCACAAGGTAGATTGTTTGCACAATTCTAGAACAAAGAAAAGAACACTAAAAATGAATACAATTGAGTACAAGTATTGTTCTTGAAAGCAAAATGAATATTGAATGAAAAATAAGCTTGAAATGCTCAAACTTGAGGTTTGATTCTTTCTCTTTGATTCTCTCTTGATTCTAGTTGCTTGTTGTTTCTTGTTGTTGATCAATGGCTTCTAAGCTTGTTTAAATACACCTTCAAATGATTTGAACGTTGGGGATGATTAGTGGAGTCAATGGAGTCGTTTAAGTGTGAAAACAATTAATTAAAGCAGTAAAGCGTTAGTGCATCGATGCATACCCTAGGTGCATTGGTGCATCAGTGTAAAATTCAAATATTTTGATTGTTGGACTCTCAGTGCATCGGTGCACTAAGAGTGCGTCGATGCATGAAATGCATTTGATGTTTTGAAAAAGCCTGAGTGCATCGATGCATCAAATGCATTGAGTGCATCGATGTGTAAAATGCATTCGATGTTTGAAAAATTAATTGGTGCATCGATGCATGGATTGGTGCATCACTTTGAAAAATTGATTTTAGCTTGATTTCGGTTCAAAATACTTTGTGAAAATTTTTTAAAAATAGTTTACGTATAAAACACAAATCTTACATATTTAGTAAGGTTTGAAATTGATATTAAAAGAGTTGGAGTAATAATTTGATATTCGATTAATTGAATCGAATATACTTAGAAAATCATTTGTAAAAATCTTAAAATTCATTTAAACTTAATTTGTTATATCGAAATATCAAATTGTTTTCAACCTAAACCCTAAAACCTAAACTTTAAACCCTAAACCCTAAACCCTAAATTATAAATCATAAACCCTAAACCCTAAACCTTAATCTAATTATATAATAGGGGGTTAAGTTATGCACATGAAGGTAATATACAAATTATGCAAAATGATGTTATGTGACTCCTAAATAAATCATTCATATACTTATACATAAACATATCAACGTGCAAAATAAATATATACAACTAATTAAAGAAAACAATCCTAAATAGGGACTAAATTAAGAGAAACCTAAATGTGAGGACTAATTTAAGCTAAATATACTAACTTTAGAATGATGATTAAATTCACATAAATGTAAAATTAAACTTGTTATTGACTGTCACTAACTTGTTATCGGAGTCATTTCCACATATTAAAAGCCCCTCCAAGAAAAAAGAGAGGATAACATCATTTAATGAGTTGCCAAGTGGTTCAAGTTTAGAGAGGCAAATTACTTTGGAGCCAAGCTTCTAAACTTCCATTTGGAACAAGCTCATAACAAAGCAGGTTTTGTGAAGAGTCACGACTGCTATAGTAACCTACAAGTTTCACATGATTGCGATGATGCAATCTGCTAAGCATCTCAACTTCAACTAAAAACTCTCTATTTCCTTGAGGCCCTCCACTGATAAGCCTTTTAATCGCTACAACCGTCCAATCAGTTAAAACACACTTGAAAACTCTGTCGAATCCGCCCTCCCCAAGCGTGCTTATGGGTGCAAAGTTGTTTGTTGCTTCTTTGAGCTATTCATATTGTAGAAACCGGGTGCTGCTTGAATGGGGAAGAGCCCTGCTTGTTCAACCGCATCTACAGTCTTTGGTTTTACTGCAAGAAAAGAAAAACTAAGCACTCCGCAAGATTGAATTAAAACCAGTAATGCAGAATCAATCAGCATTTTTGTTACAAGGTTTTACAAGATGCGCAAAATCACACAACTCAAGCTTTCGTTTTAGCTAACCGAAAAGAAAATCATAGTCATTGTGGTTAAACATACCAGGTTCTTGAGGAGATGCTTTTGCCTTCCCCCCACAGAATGCACAGGAACAAATTATAAGCACGGATATTATATCTAACCGAAAATAAAATCATAGTCATTGTGGTTAAACATTTTCGTAACTGGCCTTGCTGATGAGAGAAAATGCAAGAATAAAGACATCAGCCCCACGATAGCTCAGTGGCCTTGCTGAAGCAATATCCCACATTGGGGAAGTACATGAGTGGACCACTTATTTGGCATTATAAATAAAAGGCAGCTACCTCCTTTCAACATACTTACCTGGACTGGGTCAATCGAGCTTGAATAGAGTTTGAATCGAGCTCAAAATTGAGCTTGAATCGAGCTCAAAATTGAGCTTAATCGAGCTCGAGTCGAGCTTTATTGAGCTGATGAAATTTTATTGAGTTCGAGTTTTTTCGAGTTCGAGTCGAGTTTCATTATTATATTTCGAGTTCGAGCTAAGCTTGATAATTTTAAGCTTGCGAGTTTTCGAGTCAAGTCGAGCTTGCTCTTAAAGTTTTCGAGTTCGAGTCGAGCTCAGCAATACTCGAGCTCGACTTGGCTCGTTTACACCCCTAGAAAGAACAATGGAAGGTAGGGTCTCCAACGTTTATGTTCGTGTTCATTTATGTTCGTGTTCGTTTATGTTCGTGTTCGTTTATGTTCGTTTATTTATTAAATGAATGAACATGAACAAGTTATATTCCTTAATAAACGAACATGAACAAAAAAAATTGTTCGTTTATGTTCATGTTCGTTTATGTTTGTTTATTTATTAAATGAACAAACATGAACATACCTCCGTTGTGTGCGTTCGGTTTGTTTACAGGCCTACTTGGGGTTGTTACTTTCATGTGTTCAACATTATTTTATTCATACATGCTTTTGTTTACTTAAATTGGGACGAATTGAAAAATCTAGGGACTAAATTGAAAATTTTAGGGACTAAATGTTATATTACAGAGTTCATGTTCGATTGGACACGTTTTGGCAGGTCAAGAAAACTGTAATCAGACTATTTTCAAGACATCTCCAAGATGGCTTTCGTGTTCAATGCAATTAGTATAATAAAATGATTTTTTGGGTAAATTACAATATAGGTCATTGAATTATATTGAATGATCTTTTTGGTCAACAAATTTTCAAATGTTACCAAATGATCATTATACTTCCCAAAAGGTTACAAAATGATCATTAAAATATATCGAACTATTATAAAATGATCATTAAACTTATCAAACTAATACAAAATGATACTTAAATTTATCAAAATTTATCACTATGTATAAGTTATGGAGACCATTTTGTAACATTTAGATAAGTTTAATAATCAATTTATAACATTTGAAACTATGTTGATCAAAAAGATCAATTTGATATAATTCAATGACCTCTCCTAAACTTTTTAGTCCACTATACACTTAAATTATAATTTTGTTGTTTACCCAAAGTCATTAGCACTATTTTTTTTAAGTATGAATCTAGCGATTTCGGTTGTAAAGAATTGTTTTTATTGCTTGAAGTCTTGGGTTCGAGCACCATGAATATCAGGGATGTGAGCATTCAATGTCGAATGGTTAAGAGTTATCTTTGAACATATACTACCTTGTACTTACCCCAGATTAATTAAAAAAATATTTTTTTAAAAATAGCAATATTAATCAATAACAACTCGTCACTTGTATGTCCTATACATGTCATGAAGACATCATCTATCATCTATCACGCTCTTATTGGCTGGCTTGCAATCAATTTTTAGCCGAAAATAGTTATAGTTTTAAGTATCAAAATGGGCTAAAAATATTAGGTACCAAAAAGATAAATATTAAGCCTTTTAATTTTAAGAATCTAGTCCCTCTACTTATTTAAGAATTAAAGTCCAATTGTGGATAGAGGAACTGATTTCCCGGGACGAAAATCAAAAGTTTAAAGAATACAGGGACAGAAGGTAAAATTAAAACATTTTGAATTGAATCCAATTTGGGAATCTTATTAATTATAGTAATTAGTTTTTTTCTTTTCAAAGGGTATCACACTAAGGGAAAGATCTTGTTTCCCAACCATTGAATGATAATTAGCTTTATAGGTTTAAGTTGAGAAATAGTCCCACATCGATGGTGGAACTTGAAAAGTTCAAGTATATATATCTATTGGGAGATGATAATATGCAAAGCTAAAAAGAAGGATTAAATTGCAATATTTTAAAACCTTTATGTTAGTAAAAGGAGCTTTGCTTTTACCACTAATCTTAATTGTTTTTTTAAATATTGGTCAAAACATGCCTTTTTTTCTTCATCTTTTTATCCTTAATTATGAGGTGTTTGGACACATCATGGAGTTTTAGGGACCCTACTCCCTAGTCTTTCATAAGGATTTTAATATTCTTACTACCAAACAATATAAAAGTCACACACACACGTATATAGGTTAAATATATTAGGTATAATTGAATTATGTTTAAATGATCGTTTCAATTATTAAACTTTCAAAAATTATAAATTATTATTAAATTTATCAAATGATTATAAAATATTCATTAAATTTTATTGAACTATTATAAAACTATCATTAATTTTTATCAAAATATTATAAAATGATCATTTAATTTAGGCTTGATACCCAAATAAGTGCATAAACTATACCATTTTTTTTCAAATTGGTGCCTACAATATTTTTTTGCCCATCCAGGTGACTAACGTTACAAACGTTACCACTTTACATGTTCGGCCCATCAACGGCATTAATTTCCTCTATTAAGTGACATGTGTCAGAATATGATAATTTTAAAATTTTATATAAAATTTAAAAACTATATATTTTTTAAAAAGAAAACACATAAATTTTGAAATAACCCTAAAACTTTAAAAACCTTCATTTCAACCCCTAAACCCACATTGATTGCAACCTTTTGCCGTCGATGAAGCTCCACTCGACCTCACCTATCCCCGATGACCAAAATCCCTATGAAATCATAACCGATCGAAGATGAATCGATATTTTATACCCCACGAATCCTAGGATGAAAATCACGATCCCACGCGATTCCGACGGCCAATCAGCGACAACTTCGTGGCATATAACTAGGATGATGACAGGGACTACGCCAATGGTCGTGGCCGGAAAAGGCGGCGATGGGTTAGTGTTAGGATTTGGGGATTTAGAAGCTTTTTTGTAATTTAAAATAAATTTGGGTTTTTTATAAATATAATAATATTTTTAATATTTTTAAAAAATAAATTTCAAAATTACATGATTGTGACACGTATCACTTAACGGAGAAAACTAACGGCCATTACGACCCGAGCACCTAAAGTGGCCACGTTTGTAACGTTAGGCATATGGATGGACAAAAAAATATTGTAGGCACCAATTTGGGCAAAAAAGGTATAGTTTAGGCACTTATTTGGGTATTAAGCCTTAAACTTATCAAACTTTTTACACTTTTTATTGCGGTGATCATTTTATAACAATTCGATAAATTTAATAACTATTTTGTAATGTTTAAAAGTTCAATGGCCACAATGATCATTTAAACATAATTCGGTGACCTTTGACGTACTTTACCCAATATATTGTTAATTCATGTATTAAGCATAAATTTGTAAATCTAGTCCATATACTCTGGTTTTTAAATTAAAAAAAAATCAGTATTGACCAACGGGTTGGTTTAAGTGGTAAGCAACTTGATATCACTTAAGCGTGTCTCGAGTTCGAGTCATTGTGTATGCAGAAAATTCTCGCTGGGAGACTCACCCACCATAGCCAACTGTGTGACCTGAATCAGTCCGGATTAGTCTAGGTGAAGCCTTGAGAACCGGGAGGACAACAAAAAAATCAGTACTAATCCAAGCATAACCATTAAACTTGTTAAGTTAAATTATGTTATTAGTCATATACTTCGCATATGTTATAAGTTTATTTCATATTTTCTAATTTTATCCCTCTAATTTAACCATATTGTCTATGTACTGTTTTTGGATCAACAATGAAATTTCAAAAAAAATGTAGTGACTAAAATTGATCAAATTAGAATTTAGAGACTAAACCAATAACTTATGCATAATATAGGTACTAATGATAGAATTCGACCGATATATATGTACATGTTAAAATAAGCCATTAGTCTATGTACTTTAACAAAGTTTGAGATTTAGTTATATATTTAAAAAGTTTAAAATTAAATCTTTTATTTTTTTTAAATTTTAAAAAATAATTTTTAAATATAATTATAAAATAATATTTATGTCCGATTTTAAATATAAATAAATTCATCTACACCTGCAAACTAAAGTACTCGATCTCGGATCACATAAAAGAACATAATACCTCCCATAGAGACCACTCCATGAGTCGTATACCAACATATCTTAAATCCAAAGATAAAATGAGTAAAAACATAGTTTGTTGAGATATACTTAAATGAAATTTAAAACTTAATTAATAATATAATAATCATGTATCTTTAAGATATGCATATTTAAAGCAGTTATCTAATTTAATTAAGTCTCCTAGTAAATGCGTACGGTTGGTTATTGGGTCACTTTCAATAGTCTGTTTTTCTAAGGTCAAAATTTTATAATTGGTTTCTCTATCATGATCTTTAAGATATGCATTTTTTTTATAATTTAATAAATTAAATGTTATCTAAAATTATAAATATATCATATATAATTTTATTTTTTTAAGAATGTGTTTAGGAGAAAAACATTGATGGGAGTATAAAGGAATTAACATGAAGGGAAAATTTTATATAAAAAATTACAATAAAAAATCGAATTGAATAAAATATAAAGTTGAGGACTTAATTACTAAAAATATGAGTATAAAATAGAACTTGAATAACTCGAATTGTTTTAATAATTAGTAGATGATTTTTCAAGTTTGAGTCGAGTCTCTCTACTTTGTATGATATATGTATATTACATATGAAAAAATATGAAGAAATATATATATGTATTGTATATAGTTATAAAAAATCATTTAAATTGCATAAAATAGTATCATAATATCATAAATATTTACAATTAAATTTAAATATAAACTCGAATAACTCGACTTGATTCAAATTTTATAAACTCAACTCAATTAAAAAAAATAAAATTTTAACTAAAAATAAAATTTGAGCTATAAAATAAAACTTGTCACCTTGAATAAATAAAAAAATTGATTTGACTTATCAAACACACTCACCCTAACCAAAACTACACCAACATACAAAAATCGTACTGAAGAAAAGAAGAAAAAAAGGTGTGAAATGCATTGGGGAAAGATGCAGATATGGTTAAAATACACGAAATTGATGGGTCTCGACTTATCGGACTTTATAGTAATGATTTTTTAAAAATTTTAGGATTTGAGATAAGGTGGGAAATATTATATAATTTATAGTTTCAGGATGGAACGAGATTAGATTTAAAATGAAAAATCACCGACTGATCCGGTATAAATTATTAATTTATCATTATATATATAATATATTAAAGATTTGAAGAATTTTTATTTTTATATTATTAAAATATGTTCTTTAATTATTAAAAATATATCAATTATTTTAACTATTTAAAATATAATAAATTATTATAATAAAATAAATTATTTTAATTATTGTAAATTATTAATATATTCAGATCGAGATCGAAACTAAAGTTTTAATTTAAAATGTGGAACGGATTCAGACGAAAGAAATTAAAATTCATCAAAACGAAAGGAGATCAAGTATAACTAATATGTTTTTAGGTCGAAATCGAGACAGCCAAAAAACCGGTCCGCCCCGCCCCTGTCCATCCCTGCAAGATTAGACAATATTTAGCGTAGATTTTTATAGGATTCTCCGCCTAAAATGCAATGATTAATTTAAGATTAAATTTTGAAAGCACCAGCAAGCGTGGTCAATAAGTAAATGGTATTCATCAAGTTTACTTATAATTTTATATTTTTTATTAAATAATAATCCGGTTGATGGAAACATTGAACCACCATTGATGATCTTATGCAAAGCTTCATAGGTCAAATAAATGATTTGATAAATACCACTAGAAACTATCAAGTTGTGTTCCCACAAGATGATGGATTTAATCAAAATATAATATGAACTGAATATTCATGTATGATATTTGAATACTATTGCATTCCAACATGAGTTTCTAAATCTTAATTGTGTCTTTTATTTGATCCTTGAATTTTTTTAAATAGAAACCGATAGTTTTATTAAAAAAAAATTACAACGAATGTTTAAACTACAATTGTAAACTAAACACGAAATAAGGATATTTTCCTATAATTATTGACACAAAGAAAACTAGTTACATAGGATCACACAATGACCATATAAGGAAAAAGTTAAAAAAACTTAACCAAATAAGCTCGAATAAAAAGTTGATACGAACAGATCTAACCGCATCAGCAAACAAACCACAAAAGGGGATCAAGCTATTGAAATACCACTAACAAACCATAAATTAAAGTCGAACGACGTGAAAAAAATTATTCACGTATACAAATTGCATATCCAAATCCAATCAGATGGTCCAAAACAAGGAAGATCGACATGATAATAAATAAGCACTATCTTGATCAATTGTGACAATGTCAAATCCAACCCTAAGAAACAAGGTGAACAATCATAAATGCAAAGAAAAACGTACCATAAAAATAGAGAAAAATATACTATAAATATTGAGTTATTAAAAATTTAAAAATAAAAAAAAAACAAAGATACGCGATAATAAAATATATGAATAATAATAAATACCGACTATGGGTGACCAACACCAAGACAGTTGGACTGAAATATGACATAATAGTAACATTGTTTTATTATTTTTATTATTATTACTATTATTATTATTATTATTATAGGGTTATTACAATATAATATATGTTCTAAAAATTCTCAATTATTTGATAATGAAAGTACACTTATAATCTTTGGTGCTCAAATCTCATACCTTTAAAACTAACAATTCTTTTAACCGTAACACTATGAAGTTAGCGTCAAATTTTTTTTATTTTATGAAAATGCCAATGTTATTTATTTTTTCATTTTTTACTACATTAAAATTTCAAATAAAATAATTAAAATTTATAAAAAAAAGCACAAATCAAATGATTTTTATAGTGAATAAATTATTATTATTTCTTAAGGTATTAGATTCAAACATCATAAATGTTAAAAGTACAAGCGTTCAACGCGCCAAATAATTGAGAATTATTTTTAAAAAGGTGTTAACTTATATTTATCCCAAATTAATAAAAAAAATATTTTAAAAAAACTGGTAACAATATTTCAATAAGGACAAAATAACTGTTATTTCGATTTTAAAATCTTTTAATAACATTTCTTAAAAGCTCAAAGTTTTAATGCTTTTTAATAATAATAAAAAGTAAAAATCATAAAATATGACAATTAATTTTTAACAAATTGAAGTACAAAGACAATTTTTTCTATTTTAGTAAAAGAATGGAATCAATAAGTAGACCCTTTTCTTTCCAAACTACAAAAGAAGTGGGTTCGAAGTGGAAATAAGACGGCGGCCTCTTCGCCATTTAGCGGCGGAAAACAGTGGTCGGAGTTCCCAGTTTGTACAATAATTTTGCTTAGACTTTGACAATGTCAATGTACAGTTTTTCAAAACTGGGGCCTCCCACTGGTACAAAGAATCTTGAATCTTATTAAAACTTCAACGAAAAGGACATTAATAACTGTACTCATCACTTCGATTTCTATATTGACATATTTTAATCCAAAATTTTATGATTGACCCACGAATTGAACTGACGATGCTGATGTATTTATCTATTAAAATTCTAATTATTTTTCATTTAATATAATTATTCATTGCTCCTTTTCCTTTCTCTGAAGATGAATGGAAGAGAAGACAATGAAATTAGTCGAAAGGAGGTAATGATGAAGATAGGTAAACGAAGTAAGAACTGAATCAAACCGATTACATTTAAACAATAATTGAGCCGAAACAGAACGGAATCAAGTAAAACAAAAACCACAAGCGATACGGTTTTCGGTTTTACGTTATTTCAAGCATGGAAATCTCAAAAATGTTTTGTTTACCAGAAATCACTCCAAAGGGCAAGCTTTCTCAAATGCTTGCTGCTGTTTGCGACATAGATCAAACTCATTCGTATGGTAATACATGCACCCGACATAACCTTCCATGATCTTTGCATCTCTGATAAAGATCTTTAAGCCTGTAAAGTCGAAAGAAAAAGAAATGTACTAAAGCTATGTTATCCAGATTATACGTTCTCTCTCTATAAAGTACTCGAGCTCAAATGCTTATGTCGAATGCGGGAGAATGATTCTTCAATAAAGTAATACAGATTGTAATCATGTGTTCTACTGGTGTTCAGCTCCAGAAAGAAAAAAAGGGTGTTTAGCACCATGCATGATTCAAGCAGATCGATAAAACAATACAGAAAATATGAAAACAAGCCAAGGTAGATTCAATAAACCCAATCTGCAACCCGAGTTTGGATCTAGGCATTTTAGACTGTTTTCTGATAACATTATAATCAACTTTATTCATTTGCACCAATGCAATGGTACAAATATTAAACTACTACTCAATCCTATGACATGAAAACTAAATTTACACTTTCGAGCACATCTAAAACTAATAAAAGCTTATTGATGTTAACAAATAAGAGCCACAGTAGAGGTTCATTTCTAAATCCAATAATTCCATGTATTTCAGCCGTTGATATGTTTTATGTCGTATTTTAGTTATTTGTCTTCACTGTCATATCTCGTCTACTCATTTCTCCAGTTGCTGGTTGGCAGGGATGCGACCGATCCCCATTTCTTTTAGCCAAATTTTTTTATTATAGAACCTAAGTTGCTCCGGCTCTTCACTTTTCTAAGTACCGATGTTCGACTTATTTTACCGGCCCCGACAAGCCTAAAGGCTCCCTGGAAACCAACACTGGAATATCACATAACCCAGCACTCCTCGACCTTCCAGGCTCCAGCTCCGGAGCTACTCTGTAATCCGCTTAGCCCCTCCTTTGACTAAATAGGAGGTACGATATTAAACTGACACAGAAGACCCCGAACCGACCTATCTACAGGTTCTACTACTGACTATCTACCAATAAACCGAAAAACTCGTGACATAGAGTATGTAACAAGACTCCCTCGCTCCTGAGAATGGAGAGGAAGAGAGAACGGGTCTATTATCCAATTTCTCAGAGAAGTCGAACTAATTCCTTGATGGTTCTTCGTGCAAACTAGAAAGGGTGAACTGCCATTGTCCGATGTTACCATATACACATCCAGCAACCATCATTTTCTTAGTTGTACATCAATGAAGATGACCTCCGAGGATCCTCCACATACACGAAAATACTTAGGATAATCTAACTATAATCGAGCTGTGACGCACCCAAGTCTTAGTAAGATAGCACAAACAATTCTAGATTTTTCATGAACTAAAATCCAAATTATCAGAAATTGTTCTAAGCAAAATCCAGCTGAAGGGAAAACAACAATAACCAAAGGAATTGAAAAATTAGTAAAAAGTTGAAGAATCAAAATGCTTACAGTCCAAGGGCTCAGCGAGTAGCTTGGCGGCCCTTATCGAGACATTTCTCGGGGTTAGGATCTTTCTTCTTACACTTGAGGAACTCCACGTTTTCCGGCATACAATTAATCTCCATGTGCTTCGCCGCCGCCATCAGAACCGACGATGTCGGGATCGGTTCGCCCGCCGCATCAACCACGTTCGCCATTTCCAACGCCACCAACAACGAAGAAAAGATCACTTCTTTCTGCACCAATAAAAAAGCCCAACCTTTATTTTCTCAAAATTCTTAATTATCTACAATTAAAGGGGAAGAAACAAAGAAAATTGTATTGTGGGTTAATCTGTTTACCTTAATCAATGTGTTTTGCTCAAAATTGAAAGAGAAGAACGACAGATACTTATTTGTAATTCTATTTTCATTGAAGAGTATTATGTCTTTTAGGTTTCTCTTTCTTTTATAACCCCGTAGGCCGAAGCCCCGTTGGTTTCTACTCTATTTCTTTGCTCTTTTTTTTTCTCTCATCAGAATAATCTCAAAACAATGATTTCTCAAAGGTTCTTCTTTGCTTAGGTTTCTTTTCTGTGTTTATTATGGTTCATTTGATGAAGAAAGTATAACAAAGAAAACCTGAGACATCGAGCAAATATATTGTTCGACTTTTCATTTTTATGAAGTATTCGAGTTCGAGTCTAGTAACATAATCAACCAATGCCTCTTGCATTCTAGGCTGCCTAAATTTGAATTAAACCGTGGTGTTTGATTTGGTTTTGGTTCGAGTATGAATTGAATGTATTTGATTTGATTTTCGGTTTAATTTGGGTAAAACAATTCAGCTGAATAATTAAGATATTTAACAGCCAACTCTGGCTGAGCAATCACATCACAGTTTACGTTACATGATCGATTTCATACGTAAGCTCTTCAACCGAGCCCGTCAAATAAAAAAACGACGACCATCGATATAAGGCTGAAATTTTACTATCTTATAATACTCTGAACAATAACAAACATCGAGTTCTCCAAAAAAGAAGTTTGGAGATTATAGATCAAGGGAGATATGATGGACCAGATTCAGAAGCTGCTGCAGTATCAAATACACCTTAGATTTAGGTCAACAGAAACGAAATAATGAAAGTAAACCATATCTGCCCTGGAAACTACCTTTTACCATTTCAGAAAAGCCGGAGCTCAAATGGATGTCCCTTGTTATTCGTTTGATCAATCCTCGACGTCGAATCTCTTCTTGGATATATGATCCCTGTTCACCTACAGAGAACGGGGAAGAAAAACGGATAGTTACTTCATCATACTGCTCAGCATCTATGAAAATTCATTCAACTATTGGCAAGCAATTGAATAACCAAATGTTTCTAATGACGAGGCTTATGGAGCAAAAGTACAGCTACGTACATCTACGACGAGATAAGCATTTACTAATATGAAATAATGATATGGTGAGGCAACCAAAAAGAGGATCGAAAGAATAATGCCTGTTAACACACATCTATCTTGATCCGAAATGATCTATGCATTAGCTTCAGCATCATCTTCCGGTTGGGGTGAATGAACTTCGGTTTTAGTGGGGTCTATTTCCATATTGGAGAGGTCAGCACTTCCAATCTTATTCTGCTGAGAAGCTTTGTCATGATCCTCCGGTCCGGGTGAATGAAGTTCGGTTTTAGTGGCGTCTATTTCCATATTGGAGGGGTCAGCACTTCCAATCTTATGCTGCTGAGAAGCTTTGTCATGATCTTCCGGTTGGGGTGGAGGAACTTTTATTTCTGTGGAGTCGACTTCCATATTGAAAACATCAGCAGTTTCAGACTTAGTCTGCTGAGAAGGCTCAGCATGATCTTCGGATTGGAGCTCAGTTCCAACATTATTGTTACGTGCAACTTCAGGATTGGCAGATTCATCGGAGATGACTTGTGATGAGGATGGTCCTTCCTCTGTGGGATTTGATTCTACGTTGCAGGCCTCGATGAGATCAACCTCAGACCTCAGAACAAGCTCTTTATCATTAGAATTGCCAGATTGCAGTGAAGACACCTGCATAAGCTCTGGATTGGTAGATTCGTCAGAGACGACTAATGACGACAAAGGTCCTACGGGATTTGATTCCACATTGGAGGCCTCAACAAGATCAACATCAGAACTCCAGACAAGTTCTTTATTATCAGATCGCAATAAAGAAGACTTCGCCTCAGAGGAGTTTGGTTCAGCAGTTGAAGTCTCAAGATGGACAGCTCTGTCGTCTTAATTACCAAGAGCTCATGAGATTGATCTTCCATCATGGACTCCTCGATGGTAATTTCTGCCGAAGTTGTCTGTGCTTCTAAGGTGTTAACATTTGTGTTTTCAACCTGAATATTATCACCTTCACTACTTGCAACTCCTACTTCAAGATGCATTTTAATGTGATATACGGGAACATGCTCCATGCTTGACACAGCTGTAATATATTTCTCTGCAGATGCTTCTATTTCCAAAGGGTCAACATGATTGCCGTCGGCACTCTCGATTCCTAAAGAGGGCTGCAAAGACTTTTCCAAAGAAGGTTTTGATTCCCTTCCCAATTCGTTCTCAGTAACAGCAGGATTTTCCACCATGGCTGAATGAACAGGATTTGGAGAAATATTTGAAGTCACGGGAAGTACATCATCAACATCAGGTTTTGTGGACATTGCATCACCTCCGAGGTTTTGAACATCTAGGGCAGCAGCTTTAGGATATGATTTTAAAGAAGGCTCTCTTTCAAACTCGAAATTATTTTCAACCATAGCAGGTTCCTCCTCCATGCCTGACTTAATTGGACATATAGCTAGAGAGTCTAAAGACTCTCCTGGATGGTCAGTAACATCATGCAATCTGACGACATTCAGAGCACCTTCAGCATTTTCAACATTGATAGAAGATTCCAAAGATCCTCTTGCAGAAGGTTCTGTGCTGTTTTCAGATGGAATAACAGTTGAATCAGGAATGCTTCTAGAAGCTGAGTGATCTGAACTCAACAGAACCATAGCATTCTCTCCAGAACTATCACAAGCGACACAGCCTTTAGGAGAACTAATATCAAGCGGCGATGAATTTGGAATTTCCAAAGAAGTCTTTCCTTTCAAAGAAGGGTTTGCTTCATTCCCCGAATACACTTCAGTCATACCAGGACTTTCTTTTTTGGTTTCAGAATCATTAGTAAAAGGCTCCACTGTAACTGAAACAGAGGGGGCACTCTGTAATTATCGCTGGTATTATCAGCTTTAGGAAATTCTTTAAAACCAGCTTCCATGTTGGTTATATCACTCTCAGTAGTTCGAGGCAGTTCCATTGGACTGAGAGAGGCAGGTTGAAATCTAGAACCTGTCTGATCACTACCAGAAGCAGTTCTTTCAGACACATCTTTCTTGCCACCATCATGCCGAGGGCATGTACTATCAACCTCCATATTACGCTCTGTAATTAAATTTTTATCTCGAACCTGTCTTGAACTTGCATCACTCTCTAGGCCAGTATTGCATTCAGGTTTCAAAGAATCAGCTCTCTGAACAGAGGCCTCAGCCACAAGAGATGCATTGTTTTCCGGTGCTTTTGCATCAGCTTCAGAAATGGATAGCCTTTTACTTTCTTCTTTTGGAACATCACAAGCTGGAGCAGTTTTTTCATGAGCTGGTGTGCTGACAGCTGATTTACAATCTAGACTTTTTTCATCTAACTCATCCAGTGTCTTGTTTGATAATGGTGCAGTAGGAGTATTCCTTCCCTCACTCCCAGCAGTTTCACCAGCTCTAGATTTTGATGAGCAGGTTTCAGAGAAAATTTCCTTCATCACTCTGGCAACATCATTGACATCAGCAGTCTGTATTCGATTAAATGCTGGAATTGCACTAGTTACTTTTATTTTTGAATCATGACCAACAGAAGCACCAGGAGAATGAACTTCAGATGCCTGTATGTGAGTGACATTTTCCAGTTCATGAGAGCCAGAATCTTGAATGTTCTTCTATGCAGTAGCAAAGTTGTCCAAAATTTCCCTTGTTTTATCCGAGACCAGAGAATTTACTCTCAAGTCTTGACCAGAGAATCTTGAATGTTCGTCTCGAGATATTTAATTAATTGAATATCCTTATTCTCATTAAATATTGGTAAAATAAATCAATTGTTTGATAGGCTTTTTTAATTTGTTTGACTTTTGTATGTGTTTTCAAAGGGTTTTCAAAATAATAATGTTCGATCAGAAACAATAATTAAAATTATTTTGTGATTACACTACCTGGTTGATCCTACCAGTAGTCATATGCTTGTCTCAAAGATTAAGCTATGCATTTGTAAGTATGAACTAATTCAGGCTGTGAAACTGCGAATGGCTCATTAAATCAGTTATAGTTTGTTTGATGGTATTTGCTACTCGGATAACCGTAGCAATTCTAGAGCTAATACGTGCAACAAACCCCGACTTCTGGAAGGGATGCATTTATTAGATAAAAGGTCAATGCGGGCTTTGCCCGTTGCTCTGATGATTCATGATAACTTGACGGATCGCACGACCTTTGTGTCGGCGACGCATCATTCAAATTTCTGCCCTATCAACTTTCGATGGTAGGATAATGGCCTACTATGGTGGTGACAGGTGACGGAGAATTAGGGTTCGATTCTGGAGAGGGAGCCTGAGAAACGATTACCACATCCAAGGAAGGCAACAAGCGCGCAAATTACCAATCCTGACACGGGGAGGTAGTGACAATAAATAACAATACCGGGCTCTACGAGTCTGATAATTGGAATGAGTACAATCTAAATCCCTTAACTATGATCCATTGGAGGGCAAGTATGGTGCTAGCAGTCGCGGTAATTCCAGCTCCAATAGCGTATATTTAAGTTGTAGTTAAAAAGCTCGTAGTTGGACCTAGGGGTGGGTCGGCCGGTCCGCCTCACGATGAGCATCGATCTGCTCGTCCCTACTGTCGGCGATGCACTCCTGGCCTTAATTGGCCGGGTCGTTCCTCCGGCGCTGTTACTTTGAAGAAATTAGAGTGCTTAAAGCAGGCCTACACTTGTATACATTAGCATGGGATAACATCACAGGATTTCGATCCTATTATGTTGGCCCTTCGGGATCGGAGTAATGATTAACAGGGACAGTCGGGGGCATTCGTATTTCATAGTCAGAGGTGAAATTCTTGGATTTATGAAAGACGAACAACTGCAAAAGCATTTGCCAATGATGTTTTCATTGATCAAGAAAGAAAGTTGGGGGCTCAAAGACAATCAGATACCGTCCTAGTCTCAACCATAAACGATGCCGACCAGGGATCGACGGATGTTGCTTTTAGGACTTCGCCGACACCTTATAAGAAATCAAAGTCTTTGGGTTCCGGGGGGAGCCGTACCCTCCACTCTACATCAGAAACTCAAATTTATAATGGAATTTTAATATTTTTTTCGATTGGAGAAAGAATCGATTGCTTCAAGGTATGATAGATCAGTTCTTCTCAATAGGAAATAGTTTAATATTATTATCTTTCATCCAAAATTTCTAAATATGTTATTTTAGGGAATCTTAAATTAAATTAGACTCGAACTTGTACCGATTTAGGGCGTTGTGGGGGTGCTAGTCCTTCCCCACACGTAACCGACTCCCGAACTCAAATTTTGGTAACGTAGACCCCAAGTTTGTCTTTTTAATTAAAATTAATATTTTATTAAAATGACAAATTTATTTTTGGGTGCCCAATCACACCCTAATCAAAGATTGGTGGCGACTCTTCGAACCGTACGTTTTATTTTAAAAAGGAATCTCGAATTTTTCGAAACTAGAGTTTTTTTTAAAATCCGAAAAGAATAATTAAAAATTAGTGTGGGTTTTAAAATCTCGGGTAAAAGACCGTTTCGACAGCTTGGCGACTCCGCTGGGGACTTTTTTTAGAGAGCCAGGCCATTAGTCGATTAATAAAATATCTTTGCAAATAAAATTACAAGTTCGTTCTAATTTGGTTTTTGATCCCTTGTTTGGTTTTAAATAAGTTTTGTTTGCATTTTGACTCTTAATTTGTTTAAACACTAAATAGTTGTACTGATTTGTTTGCTAATGTTTTCAAATTAAATAATTCTTCAGGGTCTTAAGTTTTCTGTTCAGTGTTGTTTGCTTTGTTTTCGCTTTTCCTCACACACTGCACAACTGCATTTGCATAACATGAGCTAAAACCCCACTCCGTCTTATTTAAGTAGGAGTAAGTAACTACTCCCTTGTGTGGTTTTCACTTCCGTGCGGGATAGTGAAATGCTCATTGGGCTCACACCTTATGATCCTTGTGAGGTTTTCACCTCCGCAATGACATAAGGAAGTGTGTCCCCTCAAATTGATCTCGATTCGAAAGCCTGAGATGGGCTAGGATTGAGGGTTCGGTAGCCTAAAGGGCACCGACAAATGACAATTCGAGGACCCCTTACTTTAGAACCAAACCCAGCATGTAGTAAACTTAGAACCTAAATACGACCTTACCCAGACTATATGATACTGTGAGGAGAGTACACAAGGAAAAGCTTATTTGAGCATTTTCTAGTGAAATTTTAATTTCTCGAATAAATGTATGTGAATTAGAAATCAGACGGTTAGGTTTAATTTGGGTAAGCATGCGAACTAGATGACACGAGGTTAGGTTGTTCTATAAACAAAACATATGGGTAGAAATCATGTTTGGGTAGGATCTACTAAAGCATGATTGGGTAGCCAGCATGTGAGGGTAGGTTTTATTTAATGACTACGATACTTATTATTTTATTGATTATATTATGTGTACTAACTCATTTTGGTTTTATGTCTATTTTATTTTGGATTTATTGCATTTGCATCTTCATGTCATCAAGGTGTTAATTCACAAGTGATTGACTAATAAGAAGGATAGTCACAATGAAAAAGAAATTCTTAAACATGTAGTCAAAATCAGGAGATCCGAAGATGTTCAAACAATCCATGAAGGACATCCAATGAATGAATAAATTTGAAATTGATTGAAAAAGTCTTTCAAAGGAGCGAAGGCCAAGATGTTCCCTCGTGATATAGATACAGTCATACCAAGGACGAGAAGACTCTTCACAAAGACATGAAGACACTTCGCATTAGAAGTAAAAATGGAGATTTCATGATTTAATTTAAGGACATCTGACGTCATCAAAGGTGATAAAGTACACCGAAAACTTTGGGTAATGAAGAGTCGCAATTGTATTTTGACTACATGGTGTAATGAAATCTTGTTGTCTAAATGAAGGTTGTTATATGGTGATCACTTTTGAAATTAACACCTTCTGCATTTGCATTAGCATTTACATTCTCGTTTTGCATTAGCTTATTAATTTATTTATTTTGCTATCGGCTTCTATAATAATTCTTGTCATCTTATTATCATTTTTTGTACTAACTAGTTTATATGTTTTTTTCCTTTTTGCTTGCATCACATGTTCATTGACATAATCAAGGTGTTGATTTACGAGTGATCATCATATTAAAAGGTTTTCATGATGGACAAAGGGTTTCATGATCAAGTAAACTACAATACAACTAAGGAATGACATCCTGAGGAAACTTCGAGAATAATGGAGAGCTATGCGCTCGGGGATCGTATGTTCGACGAAGAAAAAAAGGAGATAAGGGAGATAAAGGAGCAAATGTCCAAGATAATGGATAGAATAACTGCTTTGGCCAAAGGAAAATAGACTTCTGTTTAAGCTCGACAAAAATAGTCATACGATGTCAAGTACACAAAGGGCTACTTTAGAACAAGCTAATCCTAATCAATATGAGAAATCACGCACAATCACCATTCGTATCAACAAGTTATCTGGAGACCCCAAGGAAATGATGACAACTGCAGAAGTCCAGAAAGATGAAAAGAAATAATGCAATCAGAACTCATGGCCATTTGAGAGTATACTTACAATGTCAGGAGGAATAAACCTGAATACTCCAGTTCAATCCAAGCCGAGAGGTGGCTCTTGTTTTGATTATATCCCTATATCATACAAGGAGTTGTATGATAAACTTTTAGAGGCCCGAGAGGTGGCCCCGCATTATGTGAAGCCTTTGCAGTCTCTGTATCCAAATTGGTATGATGTTAATGTTCATTGTGAGTATCATGCCGGGGCTCAAGGACATTCCATTGAGACCTTCAAACGTCGAGTCCAACTTCTTCTAGATCGTGGAGTATTGGAGTTTGAAATGAAAGGTCGACTGAGTTTGGTGACTGATTGTCCTGTTAAGGTGAAGCCAAAAGTGTTCAAAGGTAAGGATATCAGCGGGGGCATCCAGGAGGAAGAAGATTTGCTAAAAACTGAAACTCAAATTTGTCATTTGAGGAATGAAAACAATAAATTGAATAGAGTGATGGAAGCCATGCGTGATGGTTTTCAAAGGATAAGCCTAGCCTTTAAAAATGCTGGTATTGGAAATACCCCAAAAGAGTGGACAATAGGGGTCACTAAACTGAAGAAAGACGCTGAACACTGGAGAAAGAATTGCAAAGTGCATGAAGGTCGAGCCAAGAAGTTCTCTTATGATTTACATATTGCAGAAAAAAGGCGCGATACAACTGTTAATGATTTGAAAAGATGTCAAGTTGAGAATCAGATTTTGAATTTGTCAATAGCCAATATGGAGGCTTCATATCAGCACCACAAGCGTGAGGTTGATGCTGAGCTAGAAACCACTAGAGCAAGGAAAAAGAAATTGATGAAGATGGTAGATAATTTTGAAAATATTACCCAAAGATTTCATAACAACAAAGATTTTCTTAGGAGGAAAAATGAACAACTTTGTTTACAGCTCCAAGAATTGACACGTAAGATGGAGGAAAAAGACAACGTCATGAAAGAAACTATGATCCAAGCAAGTCATTTGGCTTACAAGTTGATTGATATAGCTGGTTTTGCAAGAGAACTAGGGCAGATGGACAACTCAACACTCAAACATGAGTGGAAGTTAACCTGACTTTTGAGAGAGATAGAGAAGTTATGAGTTAAAGCTATTCCTTATGTGTAAAGTTGTTTGATGTATAAAAACCTTTGTGTTCAATGAAATTTATTTTAAGATGATCACTCTGGAATGACACCTTTTGCATACATGCATTTGCATCGCATTTGTTTATTTAAGCATTTTACATGCAAACATGAAAATAATTTATGGAAGGTTATGTGACAGTAATACCAAGATCATTAATTCATATCGCTTCCTCATCTTCATGAACAAACAAATGGAAACAATGGATGACGAGCTCGAGTGGGGTACCAGAGCACAATGTGTAACACCCGATCGAGTTAAATGCCACTGCATCAAAGAATAATATGTAGCATCCGTTTGGGTCAGGTGTTGCTACATTAGATGAGTAATGGGGCATCCTAATTAGGAAGAGATCATTTTGTTCATCATGGAGCTTTATTTCAGTTGCAACGTCTTGTTTGAACATGTTTTTTTAACTCTCTCATCAGTTTTTGTAATGATATTTAAATAAATTCATGTTACTTTAAGGATGGTGAGCATTGAATCGAATTTACAACTTGAAATTCTTTGAATATCAGCTGGATTAAAAACTCTTTAAATGACTAGAGCTATAAATCTTTGACAAGATGGCAAGGTTGAAACCTGATAAAACAAGGACCTGGACCTTACCCCTAGAAGATACACTCGAACACCATACCTTTTTATTGCAGGGACCGATACAACCTTCTTCTATCATAATAGAATGAAAAATAGGCTTGGTATTCAGGTATGCACAAGAGCGGACAACATGGGGCATCTTTTGTATATGATGTTACAAAATTGACTAGACCGCACTTTTGTTGATGACGTTTGATTATAATTATGATCTACACAGATGGTATAGTTGAATAGATGAGTCTAGTTTAGATCAGTTGCTTGGGAATTGAACTCTAAAGATGATATTTTCTGACCTTCAACAAACACCGGGACTATAACAGGTTTTCCTCGACAAGCTTAAGAAATAGAATCCGTATACCCAGCAAAATATATATATAATATGTGTACACAATAAAGCTGAGCTATTCCGCTAAGGCAATTGGTTCTAGAGGAAACTCGAAAGCCCTGACTTTATGAATAGATTATATTCAAACTATGACCTTGATCGGGTACTTGACAATTTGGTGTATGCTCCACTGTGATTGTCAAGTCAAAGACTTTGTGATGAGATGAACTCTTCAGCTAGCGTGATAAAGGCAAATTACAATAAAGCTGATTTTAGCTAGCCAGACAATGTCAAATTAAAAAAATTATAAATAAGGAGTTTCAGTAAAGATGGACTAAGGGAGTTAAGAAACACCTATTATAGTCAATTTCACACGAGCACTCAGGAATTTCATTTTTAGACTGATATTTTTGCACTGCCTTTGTTAGAGGAGTTTACGAAGCTTGAACAAATGGAAGATTCCAGAGGATTGAAATAGAAGTGTTCTAGAAAGTCTAGTAATTGATTATGCTAATTACGCCATTTTGTCCGCATTCGATTAAAATACCAAGCCAAGAAAGAGGTGCATGTTGCGATGTTCACAATGATCAAGAAAGAAATGACATTTTGGTGGTCAAAACCTTAGAAAATAAGAAGTCAACCGGAAACCAACCCCTCAATTTTGACATTAGTCAAAGAGCTATAACTCTGAAAACATTAAAAGGAGCTATTGATTCTTTTGATATTCTGTGAACTCATGTTTATGATTTGATTCGATTGTGAGCCTGAATTAAAGGGAAATGTTTTTATAAAATTCTTTCATTCTTTTTTTTGATAGGAATTGAAGGCCTCGTTAAAAACCACCTTCTTGATTAAAGGAGTTCATAGAGAAGCTCCTTAATCAACGGAAGGAGGAAAAGAGTGCCTTAAGAGTTCATTAAACATAATAAATTACAAGATACATCCAGAGGGCCACCCCCAACATAAACAAAACACCAAAAATAATCGAAAACAACCCTAAACACCAATATTAACTCATCCTAATCCAACTTAGCACAACAACAGCCTCTAATATAACAGACCAGACTTAAAGCTTGTACTTGGCCCGAATGACACCACAAAACAAAAGAACTATAATAGAAGCCAAATAAAATAGCTGACTCAAACCATAGAATCCAAAATCTAACACAAAAACCATGAGCTTCCACATGATAAGAGTGCATAGAAGCAAGCTTCGAAAAACTCTATCCGCCTTTCTGCCACTTATTGCTCATCTTGATATCGAAGACCATTCGAACCTCTAAATCCAAAATCAATGATCATAAACGAGTCACCTTCCAAAACTTCCACTGCTGTAATTTTTCGAAATCAGAACCACCACTGAGCCTTTAGACTCTAAACCCAAATCATTCCCGATCTGAAAGGAGTCTGTCTTTTCCTTCTTTTGACTCTGCCCCAATGCTGGAAAGTTAGAATCATAAAGGAATCTGCCTTTAAGATCAGATAATTCATCCTCGCGTTGCACCGTCTTCTTATTATATTTGCTTCGGCAGTAACTAGTCTTCATTTGGGGAGCTGAATATTTCTCTTAAAAAGTATGGAGAGAGCTAAATTTATTATCCTTTGCTCTCCAGTTCTGCCTGGGATTGTGCGAGAAAAAAATCATCCCTCAATTTTCGTGCACCACATTTGATGGACAAATCAATTAAATAATCCTTCATTCCCTCATTAGCACATGTAATCTTACAACAATTCATGTTGTCATCTTCTGCCTCTCTCTCCGCATGATCCAACATTATTAAATAATCCTTCATTCCCTCAATAGTAGGTGCAGACGTACAAGTTTTCATGTTGTCATTGTCTACCTCTCTCCGCAAGCTCCAACACAATCTCGTGTTCCACCACTTCCTCGATTTTCGATTGAACCATCCCCTGACCAACAACAATATTCCTCAGACCCAAAAATATTTCCTCCCCTATGTTCATTTCCTTTTCTTCCTCACCCGACAAGTTGCTGCATCTAGATCTATTCCCCATACAACATAATTGATTGTATTCTTCCTTAGAACACCTCTCGTAATTCTCCTCTGATGAGTCCACGAGTCTGCCTGCTTTCTTAGCACATACCTCTAACTCGGGAGACTTTACTGGCGAGACACCAACGAGCTCCCCCACCAAGGATAACGGGGAGGCAACTGCCTTATCCAACAAAGACGAGTCTACCCAGACAGATTATGGACTGAAACAAGGATCAAACTCAGAAACATAAACTTTAAAGATCAATTCCCCGACTTTCAACTCAACGATTTCTTCCACTCGAGCTTGGCATTTAGTAATAATCTGAAACAAAGCCCTATCAAATGAACCTGGATTTACTGTACCTTCCTCAATGGAGATAAGTTCTCCCCATTTGTCTGTAATAGTTTTAAAGGTGGAATGACTCCACACAAACGGTGGTATCCCTTTGCACAATAGCCAAGCCTGATGGCTGCTGCACTGAAAATTTTTCGACCACACTTCCACTTTGTCAAAACATTTATTCAAAGCCCCAATCTGATTCTTAAGAGTATAATCCCTACTCACTTCATCTTAAAAAATGATTAAAATTTCTAACCCGCTTAACCTCATAATTTTCGGACCTAATATGCCTTCCTTGTGCATAACATCAGCAAACTCTTTCATTTTTATAAACTTTATGCACCAACCTACCAAGCTATCTCTGAGAGTTAAGAGCTTATCCTCGTCAACACAATCGACAATGGGAGCCTCTAAACGCCTAACATTCTCCACTTTACCCTTGGTCTCGGCTGGTTTTGGACTAGAAAACGAGCTTAAAATCTTGCCATGAAAACTCTAACTTCATTACCTTGAATCCTAGATCTATCAGCACATTTGATTGCCTTCCTTGCGTCCTCCAATCTAGTGAAGCGAAAAAATCCAAACCTACTTCCTCCCTTGCTTCTTTTGTTGGGGATGAAAGAATCAACCACCTCACCATAATTATCAAAAATTAGCCAAAGACCTTGATGATGAAGAAACTATGGAATATTAAAGATGATCACCGTAACGCAATTATTCCCAACAGATCTTTTCACCTTACTCGCCATGAGCAATAGTGTATGAGAACCTTTATGCAAGTCTAATCATAAACTCATGAATACAAGAATAGAAATTATGATAACTCCGTGGCATGGAAAGTAAAATTTAACCGCAAAATTTCAGTAAGTCAAACTGACAGACACGAGATCCTTCTTTACAACGGAAAGAATGAGAAAAAGAAACAAATTGAAGAAATTTCACTCCAGAAGTGAATCCATGTAGCAGGCTTTAGCAAGATATTTATCTTCTAAATCCATAACTGAAATGTTGAAACCAACAAAGCTTTGCTCTCCCCCTTCGTATAACTATGAGTGGGGGAGGAGTTTTAAATTCTTTCATTATTTGATTTCTAAAATAAAAGAAAGGAGAAAAACATTTTCAAATAGGACAATTTCAAATGCGAAAGGTCCTTGAAGCAGGTGAGGCTCATTCTGCCTCTATTAGAAAAAGAACAAGTGATGTCAGAACATGAAATATTCCACAATCTTGAAAGTAAATGGTCTAAGAAATCAGAATGAATGGAGGATATAACTTGTAACATTTCCTTATGATGTTATCGGTAACCCGTCAAAGAAGTAGATGATCCCCTTGTTTGAAAGGGGCACATATCTCAGCGTATAGCAAAATGCAAGAATACGACCAGTCGATATTGAATTTTGGTACTCAAGTAAGAAGAAACCATGAAAATACCCACTTTGGGGCATGACCAGAAACAGACCATGTTGAGATGACAAGGTTCAAGAAGACATTGAAAGTGAGTCTCACAACTTGAAGTGTCAGGGGTAGACCGTGAATTTGAGCAGAGCTTACCTTGTAAAAAAAAACTAGCCCGTGCATAAATCAATGGAATAGTCATGGAAGAACAAATCTGAAAGTGTAATTGAGCTAAGGATGAAAAGGGGGAATCAAGATCATATTACTGACTGCATCAAGATTTTGAGAGATAAAACACTTCCTCCGAAATGAAGACAGAAAACAAAGACCACAAGATGATTGTACAGATTTTTAGAAGTTTCAAGCTGATATGCCAATGTCTGTGTAAATCCTAGAGAAGAATGATTAAGAGAAAGAAAGCCTGGTTCCCCACTTTGGAGTCAAAGGAAAATTGAATCAACATTTACGCATGCATGAGAACATCAAGTGCATAAAAAAAAGGCATTGCATTGCATTCGCATTTCACACATAAACATTTGGTTTTTACAGATCATCCAATGGAAAAAAGATTCATGGTATTAAAATCACAACAAGTGGAAGCTAGAATTCAAACCTCAAACGCAGAGAATCATGTCTAAAAAGGCATAACCTGAAGAACAGAGTGGGCCCAATCCACAGAGGAAACATTACTTTAAAGTGGGCCATGTTGCCCAACCATTAAGTTGTTTTATAAATATCAAAATATGAGAAAGATTTCTCATTCAAATTTGAAAATTTGAAATTTTTAAAAAGTAAGAAAGGTTTATTACCTAGTAAACTATTTCCAAAAATTATAAATCCTTCAGGTCATCTTTAAGCCTTTCGAGCATGATGATTAAGTCATCCGAGCCATCTTAAGCCTTCACAAAATAGTAGTGAAACAAATTCATCTTAAGCATTCACTAAAGAGTAGTGAAGCAAATCAATCTTAAGCCTTCACGAAAGAGTAGTGAAGCAAATCCAAGATTTGATATTCCTTTTAGAGTAAGCGGAACAAGTCTCTCTTCTCCAAGATTTGATATTCCCTTCGGAGTAAGCAGAACAAATCTCTCTTTTCCAAGATTTGATATTCCCTTCAGAGTAAGTGAAACAAGTATGCCCTAATTCAATGGATCAAATTCCTTCAGATCTGATATTCCCTTCAGAGTAAGCAGAACATATCTCTCTTTTCCAAGATATGATATTCCCTTCAGAGTAAGCGGAACAAATCTCTCTTTTCCAAGATTTGATATTCCCTTCAGAGTAAGCAGAACAAATCTCTTTTCCCCAAGATCTGATATTCCCTTCAGAGTAAGCGAAACAGATCTCCATATCTTCCAAGATTTGATATTCCCTTCAGAGAAAGTGGAACAAGTTTGCCCCGATTCAATGGATCAAACTTTTCAGATATGATATTCCCTTCAGAGTAAGCGGAACAGATCTCCCTATCTTCCAAGATTTGATATTCCCTTCAGAGTAAGTAGAACAAGTTTTCCCCAATTCAATGGATCAAATTCCTTCAGATCTAATATTCCCTTCAGAGTAAGCAGAATAAATTTCTATTTTCCAGATTTGATATTCCCTTCAGAGTAAGTGGAACAAGTCTGCCCCAATTCAATGGATCAAACTCCTTCTAGATCTGATATTTGCTTCAAGAAGAAGCGGAACAGATCCCTATCTTCCAATATTTGATATTCCCTGAGTGCTAGTGGAATAAAATCTACCTCGATTCAATCTTTCATGAGTAACAGCGGAACAAATTTCTTAATCATATTTCAAACCTTGAGATTCACTGGACAAAAAATGTATTGTCTTTTCGTCTTTTCCCTATTCTTGTTAACACAAGAATATAACAAAGAGGGGCAGTTGTCGACACTTATTTTTCGATATTACTAATAATATTATTATATTATATTATAATATATTAGTATTATTAACAATAAAAATAATAATTTATTAATATTATTATTTTACAGATTACAACAAGCTTAGCGAAGCCCAGTATTACAAATATGAACCGGAGCCCATTTTACATGTTCAACCCGGTCTAGGCCCAGACCCGGTTTAAGCCAGACGACCCAAACCCGATTTTTTTTCAACATCTTCAACCATCATTCTCAACCGTTAGATCTGGATAGATCCAACAGTCCAGATATTTTCTAGCAGGAATCCTAGGGTTCACCAATCTTAGAGCTATTCCGGCGCCGGCTCCAACTGCTCCCTCCAACTTGCTACTGCCATGACGTCATCGTCGCACTGAAGGCTCCATAAGAACAAAGAGAACCACACAACTCATCGAAGCTAAGGTGAGTAACCATCGTAGATCTGATGACTCACCAAAATGAACGGTTGTCCAATGCCTATAAAAAGCCTTGACGAACCTGTAAAGAGGAAGAAAAAAGGAAGCATCCATACGAGAGGAAGAAAATGAAAAAAAAAACAGAAAAAAACAAACAAAACCGAAAGGAAAGGAAGAGAAAGAAGACTTACCGAGGAGCTCAAATATCGTCGGAAACCATCGTTAACCGAATGTAAAATTTCAGATTTAGTCCAATTGATTAGCTTTTAGAGAAAAAGAAACTCGGATTCAGGTAGAGGGTTAATAAATCTACATTTTGAGATATTTTGATTTTTTCCGGTCGTGAATAGTGATTGGAATAGTAACCGACGGCGGTGAATAGTGATCGACGGTGGCCAGAATAGTGACCAGCTGGTGGTCAGTCGGTGATCGAAGATTCCTCCGGTGAGGGAGTTTAGAGAGAACGGAGAGCTTCTCTCTCTTTAGAGAGAACGGAGAGTTTCTCTCTCTTTAGAGAGAGAAGGAATGAGGAAAATGGCCATTTAAGACCTATTTATACCCTCCTCAAAACTACGTCGTTTTGGGAATGGAGTGTCTGTATAATTTTTAGGGTTGGTTTAACCCTGTCCACAGTCCCTGTATTTTATAATCTTCCATTATAATTACCGAAATCAGGTTTCTATATCTTTTAATTTTGTCTTCGCATTTTATTTATTTTTATTTTAGTCACTACCCACATATTTACATATATTTAGGGTAAATATCATATTTTGTCCTTTTAATTATAATATTTTATATATTAATAACTGATTAATAATTAAGGATAAATTAGACTACTAGTATTTATATTTTTGTAATATTTCGAATTATGACCAATAATTGATATCTTATTATTTAATCCTATATTATTATTTTGGTTATTATTTAATTTTATTTAATTTTATTTTTTTACCTTTTATGTTTAAATATTTTAAATCTAGTAGTGTTTAAAATAAAATAAAATATTGAATAATTAAAATAATAATAAAGTGCTACCATTATTAAAAGTAATAATAAAAAATAGAAAGGTGGAGCACTATTATTGTGGACTCTCCACTAACTTTTGCCCATGTTTATTAATTTTTGCCAAATTTTATTATGTTCCCACGTTTTTTATTAATTATAATCACATTAATTTTTGTTTTTTAAAAAGGGCATTATAATTATGGATGTTCCACTTTAAAATGTATTTCACTAACTTTTGCCCATGTTTATTAAATTTTGTCATATATTTGATTGAATTCCACTTTTTTTTTTGTTTAAATTAATTTAATCAATTAACTTTAAGTTTGATGTTTTTTACTCCTATTATATACTAAATTATAATTTTACTGGTCTAACTTAACATTGAATTTAGGTTGCTCGAGTTAGTTTAATTTGTAAATTTAATATCTCTTTAGAATTAGTCCATGAACTTTTAAATTAGGGAATATTTAATTTGGCCATCACTTTAATTCTCAAAGATCCATTTTATCTATTTGATTGCAAGGCTTATTGTTGATTATTTATGTTTTAGTCTTACTTTTATTTCAATTTTAATTTTTGCATATTGTTTGCATAATAATTCATTTTAGTTATAATAATTCTTATATGATATCCTCATCAGCATAACTGGACTCGATTCAAAATAAATTGATTAAGTGTAATATTCAAACATTTTAATATTGTTATATAGTGACTATCTTAACGTATAATAAAATTACTTTCGATAATTTTAAAATGAAAGTATATCCCATCAAGTAACACCAATTAAATCGAATCTATTTTTTAAAATTCGGGGATTGAGGAAAATATCATAGTCTTCTAATTAAATTCACTGAGAAAAGAATTGAATCTATGGTCTCGTCTCGAGATATTTAATTAATTGAATATCCTTATTCTCATTAAATATTGGTAAAATAAATCAATTGTTTGATAGGCTTTTTTAATTTGTTTGACTTTTGTATGTGTTTTCAAAGGGTTTTCAAGTTCCATGCTTTGTATGGAAAAATAAACCTAACCGCATGATTTCTAGTTCGCATACATTTGTTTTTAAAATAAAGTAATATTAAGTAAATTAAAACACGCAACATGCTTTTCATTGTGTACTCTCTTTACAGGATCATATGGTCTGAGTAAGCTCGTATCTGGGTTCTAAGTTTACTACATGCTGGGTTTGGTTCTAAAGTAAGGGGTCCTCGAATTGTCCTTTATCGTACCCCCTTGGGCTATCGAACCCTCAATCCTGTCCCATCACAGGCTTTCGGATCGAGTTCAATTCGAGGGGACACACTTCCTTATGTCATTGCGGAGGTAAAAACCTCACGAGGATCATAAGGTGTGAGCCCAAGGAGCGTTTCACTATCCCTCACGGAGGTGAAAACCACACTAGGGAGTAGTTACTTACTGCTACTTATATAGGACAGAGTGGAGTTTTAGCTCATGTTATGCAAATGCAGTTGTGCAGTGTGTGAGGAAAAGCAAAAACAAAGCAAACAACACTGAACAGAAAACTTAAGACCCTGAACAATTATTTAATCTGAAAACATTATCAAATAAATTAGTACAACTATTTAGTGTTTAAACAAATTAAGAGTCAAAATGAAAACAAAACTTATTTAAAACCAAACAAGGGATCAAAAACCAAATTAGAACGAAATTGTAAGTTTATTTGCAAAAACAATTTATTAATCGACTAATGGCTTGACTCTCTAAAAAATCCCCAACGGAGTCGCCAAGCTATCGAAATGGTCTTTTACCAGATTAAATTTTAAAAACCACACCAATTTTTAATTATTCTCTTTGTGAAAAGTGAACGTGGTTTTAAAAAATCTCTCGTTTAATTTTTTTGGATTTTTTAAAAATAAAACGTACAGTTCAAAGAGTCTACGTTACCAATATTTGAGTTCGAGAGTCGGTTACGTGTGGGGAAGGATTAGCACCCCCACAATGCCCTAAATCGGTACCTAATCGATTAATAGATTATCTTTCGAATAAAATGTACAGTTCGAGTCTAATTTAATTTAAGATTCCCTAAAATAACATTTTTAGAAATTTTGGATGAAAAATAATAATATTAAACTATTTCCTATCGAGAAGAACTGATCTATCATACCTTGAAGCAATCGATTCTTACTCCAATCGAAATAAAAAATATTAAAATTCCATTATAAATTTAAAAATAATAGCACCCAAAATAATTTTAAGAGTGAACACAATAATATTTAATTATTGTTTCTGATCGAACATTATTATTTTGAAAACCCTTTGAAAACACATGCAAAAGTCAAACAAATTAAAAAGTCTATCAAACAATTAATTAATTATTTATTTTACCAATATTTAATGAGAATAAGGATATTCCAAATGAGGGGAATGCAGTTTCTATTATAAAAAAAAGATCTGATAATAATATGCCTAAATTTTGATAGACTGAAATATTCGAAAGATGTCTACTACATGTTAACCATCCAAAATTCAAATACCTGATCCCCTTTAATGTCTAAACCCCTACAACATATAACCTCCTAGGATATAACTAGAATAAGATGTATCATAAGAACACGTCTAAATTTTGATAAACTTCTAGACTAGGATTTCCCTCCTTACTCCCCTCCAGAGCTTCAGAAGCATACAACATAGATGTTTCTCTCTTTTTCTTCTTTTTTCCCCTTCCTATGTCTTTTTTTTTGTATGCTAGGAGAAAATATTACCTAAGAAAAAATATGAAGAAGGGAGAACCTTTTTGATTAAACTTATCAATAAGCGCACCACGATCACCCCCAGATGTCTGGCCATCCAACCGAAGATAGCGATACTGTTTAAAGGTGAGGTAGTCTTCCATCACGGTTAAAGAATGTCTAGAGAGACAGAGAGAGTTTTCGGAAGGTAGTGTCTCTCCAAGTAATGGCAGTTCAGTGCCTGGAGGAGTTTTTTGGGTAGCTTTTGTGGATAATCTTAGTAGGAGAGTGCCTAGAAGGGCTTTATGGGAACGTTTTAGTTTCCATGGCAAAGTGACTAAGGTGTTCATTCCGGTAGTGAATAGGAGACCCAATTATAAGGATTGTACGTTTGCGTTTGTGCACTTTGCAAGCAAAGAGGATTTTCTTTATGCAAAGGAAATGATGAACATTGTCTTGATTGATGGGGTGAGAGTAACGATGTCGATTGCAAAATACCAGAGGAATACTATTTCATCGCATTTGAAGTGAAATAACGTGTTGGGGGGATTTGGTACTGGAGAGAAGGAACAGATAGGGAAAAGATCAACATCCCAAGTTGGTGTTGGAGGGAAGAAGTAGTTGCTGAGCAGGTTTTTTGATGGTAGGTCTTACAAGGATACAATATTGGGAGTTAATAAATTTGAGGGCCAGAAAGTGGGCAATTATAGAGAGAAGAGGGGGAGGAAGAAGCCTCTGGAAGTGTTCATTCCTATGGAGGAAATGACATGGCTGAGTTTGTCCTTAACAGGTATTTGTAAGGTGATTTTTGATGTTAAATTTGTGCATAGAGCTTTAAAAACTGAAGGAATCAATGTTAAGGTGGTACGATGGGATTATGCAAAAAACTCATGTTTAGTAGTTTTTCGATCAGTCGAGGAGAAGGTTGTAACGATGGAAGGAAAGTTGGAGGCATTATCATTCTGGTTTGAAAGGTTGGAGCATGTTTTGGACGAGAATTGTGTTCCATTACTGTTCTGTGCAGTTTCTCTGATGGGTGTCCCATTAAATTACTGGTCAGATTCATTTTTCTCAAGTTTGGCTTCGAGATGGGGCAAGCTTGTGAAAATTCAGGAGCAAACAGTCAATCGAGTGGATTGTAGGGTGGTGCATATGCTGTTGAGGGTGGAAAGTCCGTTCTATGTACCCCCATATTACCATTAAAACGAATGAAAGGTCGTTTACTATTAAAATTAAGGTGGAAGGATATGCATATTTTTTCCTGGTGTTAGAAAATGTGGTTGATGAGGAAGGATCAGTGGATCCTGGGGAGAACATCTCGTCGGACGGGAGTCAAGAGGCGGTTATCGAAGGTCAGGATGGGCAGATGGGTTTTCAGGCGATGTCTGACTCTCACAACAGGGTAGAAGCATGGGACCGAGATTCTCCACATGGGGGTGGCACGCGTGTCAAGGGGAGTGTGAGTGGGAAAGTAGTTTTAAATAATTTTGGAGGTGTTAATTTTTATTCTAAGAAGACATCTCCAGGTGGAGACACAGGTCAGCAGAATATGTCAGAGCTTTTTATTGAAGGGGGAGAAAGAGGCTTAAGCATAGGGGATGTCATCTTGGGGTATGGAATGGCTGACCATGATAATGGGCATAATATTAGAATGGATTTGTTAGAGATTAGTGGGCTGCCAGTTGTCTGTGGGATTAATAAAATTCTAAGTGGGAATCACGTGGGTATGGGAGTGAGGGAATCTAATTTGTTGGAGGATATTGTGTATTCGATCGATAATGGAGTGGCTCATACGAATGAAGAGTTTCAAGCTGAACTGGCTGATGTTATGAACCAGTGGCAGTATGTTGGGCAGAGAAGTGGCGATGGGGTTCATGTTTTCAGTAATGTAATTACTGGAAAGCAAGAGTGGGGGAAATATTCTGTTGAACAAAAGGCGTACTCAAAGACGATAAAGTTGGTAGAAGATGTTCCTCAGTTGAACCTCAACGCCAGTAATGTTCTGAGTTCGAGTGTAAGAGAGTTAGATAGGAATCAGGGTGGGATATGCTCGTTATTAACTTTGGATGGAAAATGGAAAACAGGGGGAAATAAGGGGATTAGTTTTAAAAACTCGATTCAATTTCTTTCTCGCCCAAGGAATAATGCGAATGTAGAAATTATAAAAATGAGCTGTCAAGAGATTCTGTAATTATTTTCTTTTTTTCAATCCCTTATTTCAAGGGATTACATCTCCCAGGATTAATATCTTTTCTAACTTAGAGTTTCCTAGTTTAGAGGCATAATTTGTATATAAATATGAAATATGTTTTTACTGAAAGTATGCAAGAATAAAATAACAGACTTGTCTGTTTCCTACAGTATGTTTTCTACAATACAGTATGTTTTCTTTCTACAGTCTGTTTTCTACAGCGAATCAAAGAAAGTTAAGGATTGCCCCCACTCGTTCCGGTAGTGTTGGCTCGGAGGGTGAAGTTTCTATTAGTTTTCACGATAGAGTCTATAGAAGGGTATATAGGAGTTTGGTTAGGGATTCTTTGGATAAATACAGTGTAACTTCTGAGTATTCATACCCTTCTGTTAAGGAAAGAATTGAGGTAGCTGCTACCAGAGAGGTTTGTGACATGTTAGGGATCTCTTTTAAAGAGGGGCAACATGTTTTGGAAGAAGTGATCATGAAGATGGAGTTGAAAGGGGATTCAAGGGGTTCTTGAGTGTTGTTGTCAGTTGTTTAAGGTTTTTCTGATTGTCTCTTTAATGTCACAATTTAAAATGATTACCTGGAATGTTAGGGTACTTGGGAAAAAAGAAAAAATCTGAGCTGTTGCAAGATTAGTTAGCAGAGTTAAACCAATCATTCTGCTTCTACAGGAAACTAAACTGAATAAGTTCCAGAATGGATTATGGAGGAAGTTGGGGGGTATTTGGCTAAAAGGTATAAGCTGGAAGCCAACTGTTGGATCTGCAGGGGGCTTAATCTGTTTGTGGAATGAATTTTTTTTGAAGTCAGTAGGGAACATTTTCATAGCAGATTTATTGCTTTATCAGGGAAGTTTAAGGCGACTAATTTTAACTATGTTATTATTAACGTGTATGGTCCGGCTGTAGAGGTTGATAAGGAGGATTTCTTCAGAGAGCTGAGTAGTTTTGTGCAATCTTTAGAACTTCCAGTATGCTTAGGGGGGATTTTAACACTTACCTAGATCCAGAGGAGAAAATCAGAGTGGCTCAGAATTGGCATTCTTTGGATATTTTTAACGCTTTTGTCCAAAGCTTAAATTTTATGGAGCTACCATTAGTTGGAGGGAGGTTTACTTGGTGAAATAATAGGGAATCTTCCACTTGGATAAGACTAGATCGGTTTTTATTAAGTGACAATTTCTTTCAGAACTCTCCAAAAGTAATTCAAAAATTGCTAACAAAATCCCTATCCGACCATAACCCTTTGTTGCTTGAAGAAGAATTCAAAGACTGGGGTCCTAAACCTTTTCGGTTTTTTAACTACTTGCTAGAGGAAGATGGGTTTGCTGGGGTGATACAGAATTCTGTTGCTAATTTGAAGATGGAGAATGGTCGAAGGGGTTTACTTAGCCTACTTCAAGATATAAAGAAATCGATTAAAAACTGGCCAAACATTAATCAGAAGGGGTTTTCCGAGAAGATTTTTGATGTGGAAACCAGGATAAATAATTTGGAATTGAGGTCTCAAGGTGGGGGTATTTTTGTACATGACATGGAGCAACTCATGCGTTGGAGGAATGAATTGTGGAATTTGCATAGGAAGGAGGAAAGTATATGGCTTCAGAAGTCAAGACTGAAGTGGATAAAGGATGGGGATAGAAATACCAGATTCTTTCACTTATGTGCCCTGAATAGGAACAGAGTAAATGCCATTTCGACCTTGAAAGTGGCGGGTGAAGAGATTACTGATCCGAGCCAGATTAGAGCTACTATATCAGATTATTTCAAGCTCAACTATAATGCAAAATCAACTCTGGAGGTGGACGAAATTAATCTAAATTTCGTTAAATTGATAGATGATCAAAAGGATGGTTTAGAGGTTGATTTTTCGAAACATGAGGCTATCTTTTATTCGGACTGTAACAGCCTCAATACCGGGTTAGTGACTAAATTATAAAACTTCAGAATGTGGTGATTAAAATAGAATGATTGAATAGTGTTAAATTTTGTATAGGGTTGAATTGCAAGGAAAATGAAATTCAAGGATAGAATGGTCATTTGTAAGGGAAAATAATTAAGATTTCTTATATTTATATTAGTTACACGTGGAAGAAGGAAGAAAAAAACACAAGCTTCCAGAGTTCTCTTCATTTCTCTTCTTGTTCTTCACGTGTGAAGCTAAGCAAAGGTGAGATTTCTTTTAAGCTGATATGTGCTGAAATTTAAGTTGGGTTTTGACTATTAGGTGATAAGTAAGATTAAGGAAAGCTTAATTTGCTTCAAAATAACAAAATGAAGAGTGTAGGAGGATTTAAAGATTTGGAGTTTATGAATGAAGTTTCGAAATAGAGTTCATAATTGGAATAAAAAGTTGAATTTGACTTGTCATCTATCTAATTAAAGGATACAAAGTGTTGAAATTAGATTTTGAACATGTTGGAATTGAGGTGAAATTCTTGAATTCTATGTGGAGGTTTGGATTTTAAGTTTAAAGAAGTGATTATTGAGTAGTAATGAGTGTAAGTATATGTATGCAAGTTAGAAACATTTAAGGAAGTGAAATAAGAAGAATTGGGGAGAAAAAGGGATGAATTTTGTGATTAAAATAACAATTCTAGGCTATGTGCATCGATGCACATTCAATATGCATCGATGCACTCTGATAAAATAAAAACATCGAATGCCATTAGTGCATCGATGCATAAGTAGTGCATCGATGCACCCCATTGAATAAAAACATCGAATGTGATTCGTGCACCAATGCATAAGTAGTGCATCGATGCACCCGTTAAAGAATACATTGATACACTATAGAGTGCATCGATGCATACCCTCATTAAAGATAAATTTATCCTTTCTTTTAGACTAAGAAGTGATAGTTTAGCATATATTAATTAGTATACTGATATGCATTAATGTATTACTATGTAGATATAGAATTTAAGTCTGTTCCGAAACAATCAAAGGATTAATATCGAGTCAAAACGAGCAAGGCTAAGGTGAGTGCATCTTATGGTTTAAGTGTATGGAGATAAGACTTGTGATAAGTCTATCTCTGATAGTTGAATTCATAATTTCATATTCATGTATATGCATACATTCATTATTGTTATAGTGATTTTGTGCACAATTTATTATGCTTTAATATGATATTATGTGAACAAATGCCATTGCAAGGGTAATATGATACAGATATGTGAATATTGAAAAGAATCATGTGTATATGAAATAAATTATGTGCTATATGAGAAGTGATAGCAATGATATGATAATGAGAATTTTAATTAAGCCCATGTTCTTTAATATGAGAAATGTGGGTATAATTGGCATGCCAAGAGTCGAGGGATATACAGTGGTCCTTCGGGACATAGTGGTTCTTCGAAACAATCAGTGGTCCTTCGGGACATAGTGGTCCTTCGGGACAAATATTGAACGAATATTCGGTGCCCCATGAGGGAATTTATTGAGCTGTCGTGACAGCATTAGTGCACAACCTCAATTTACTCAAGTACCTCTGTTCTCAATAATGTACATGGGCAATTTAAAGATAAATGGAATGGAAAAGTGTATAAGTAAAGTTCATATGTGCATATCATGTTTACATATGTTATCATATAATATATATGTACATTGAAATATCATGATAAAAAGGTAAGGGTGCATATTCATGAATTTATTGTTACATGTTCATTTATTGCCTCACTAAGTCTGTGACTTAGCGTGTAAGTGATTTACACGTAGGTGCCAAGAAGCAGGAAGATCGGAATTAAGAGCTTAGTGGACAGTATACTTTACATGAAGGATCAGATCAGGAGTAACTTGCAATGTAGGTATTTTGTTGTAATTAGTGTGTTGGCATGTAAACAATTTGTGAGTTATAAATGCTATGATCGATTTTGTGTAGTATGATCAATCTTGTAAATTAACAGTCTTTATTTTGAATGAAAGTTTTTAAATTTCCTTATTTTTCAATAAGTGTCAAAGTTTGAAAAGTCAAGGTGACACCTCAGACTCGTATTCGGGTCGGATACAGGTTGGGGTGTTACATTTAATGGTATCAGAGCTACGGTTTAGTCGATTCTCGGCATGAACCGGTGTCTAGAGTGTCTTATAATGTGTGCATGCCAATAAAATAGTGAGAACTTCTGATCTGATATAACAGTAAGTATACTGTTTTGCTAATAGAATGATATGATTATATTATTATTATAGATGTCCGAACATGGTAGCTCTAAGAGTGAAGCGGGAGATGATAGGCCCACTGAAAGCAACAATTCACCTGCCCTGGCCAGGCAGAGTGAAGAGCAGGCACCCTTTGGAGTGCCTAGAGGTGAACAAGATGTGTTCTTTAGAACACTGGACGCGGTATTAGCGCATTTTCAACCTTCTGTTACTTTCACTCCCAGAATGAATGTTGCAAAAGAGTTGAAGAGTTTAGGAGCCCCCAGAGTTTAGAGGTGAATCCGAAGAAGGTCCTGTTACTACAGACCTTTGGCTTAATGACGTAAAGATTATGCTTGAAGGACTTCACTGTTCTGAAGCTGAGAAATTGGATGGAGTAGTCTCCTTGCTCCGAGGGCAAGCGAGAATTTGGTGGACCAATGTTACCTTGAGGATGTCTGGTGATCAAGTAACTTGGTCTTTCTTTTTAGAAGAATTTAAGCATAAGTACATCAGAGATCAGTTCATGTGCAGAAGAAACAAGAGTTTATGAGTTTGAAACAATGGAGTCGTACAGTGTATGAGTACGAGTGTATGAGTACGAGTGTATGAGTACGAGTGTATGAGTACGAGTGCGAATTCAATAGACTGAGCTGCTTTGCTGCTGAGCTTATTCCTACGGGAAAGGATGCTTGCGATTGGTTTGTAAAAGGTTTGCGTCCAAGAATAAAAGAAATGTTAATTGTGTTGAATCTATCGTCATTTCAAGAAGTGGTGAACCGTGCTAAAGCTCTGGAAAGAGCTCAAAATGAGATATTTGGAGATTCACGAGCTTAGACATCTAAGAGATCAGGTGCATCCTCGAGTTCTGCACCATCCAATAGAGGTAGAGATGCTGGTATTAGACCCCAAGCTAGAACAGAGTCGGTGACATCCTCCGCTAGAGGATCTAATCAGATGAGGGGTCGACAAATTCAGTCGGTGGGATCAAGTTCTGGGAGATCTAATCAGAATCAAGCTAAGCCATGTCCACATTGTGGAATCACTCGGGAACTTGTAGATTGATCTCTGGAGCTTGCTTTAAGTGTGGAGACACTGGACATTTTGTTCGGGATTATCCCATGTTAGCCGGTGATTCCGCTCAGCCAGAGAGTTTTTCCTCGGCTCCCCAGAGAGGTAGAGGTAGAAGCAGAGGAAGAAGTCAATCCGATTCATCAGCTCCACAAGAGATACGCTCCACCGCTCGGGTGTATAATCTCAAGACTAGCGAGGATAGAGATGACCCAGAGATCATAGCAGGTACCTTCCAATTGTATGACAAGAATGTGTTTGTATTGATTGATTCGGGGTCTACTTATTCTTACATTTGCAGTAAGTTGGTGCAAGAATTGAATATTTCTTTAGAAGTTACTAGCAGTGAGGTAATAGTGATCAATCCGTTAGGACACAATGCTTGAGTTAATATGGTATGTCGAGGGTGTCCCATACGGATTCAGGGAATTGAATTCCCTACTAATCTAATGAAACTACCTTTTGATTAATTCTAGGTGATATTGAGAATGGACTGGTTATATCGTTATTATGCTAATGTTGACTGTAGGCTGAAAAGAGTAACATTGAGAAGTCCAGAAGAGGTAGAAGTTATAGTATTTAGTGAAGGATGGAACCCATTGACTAATGTAATTTCAATGATGTCGGCAAAGAAGTTATTGCTACAGGGATGTCAAGGGTTTATTGCAAGTGTGCTGGATGTGAGAGCTAAAGAGAAGGGGATTGAAGAAATCCCTATAGTCAGAGAATTTTCTGACGTTTTTCCTGCAAAATTACCGGGTTTGCCTACAGACAGAGAAGTACAATTTCATATTGAAGTAATGCCGGGAACTGCACCTATCGCCGTCGTACCCTACAGAATGGCTCCGAAAGAGTTACAAGAATTAAAGATCCAATTGCAAGAATTATTGGACAAAGGATTTATTAGATCAAGTGTTTCACCATGGGGAGCTCCAGTTTTGTTTGTCAAAAAGAATGATGGATCTATGCATCTTTGCATTGATTATAGGCAACTCAATAAAGTGACCATCAAGAACAAGTATCCACTTCCCCGAATTGACGATTTATTTGATCAGTTAAAGGGAGCTTCAGTATTTTTGAAGATTGATTTACGTTCTGGGTATCATCAATTGAAGATTCAAGATAAAGATGTTACAAAGACACCATTCAGAGCAAGGTATGGTCATTATGAGTTTATTGTGATGCCGTTTGAAGTTACGAATGCTCCGGCTACTTTCATGGATCTTATGAACCGAATATTTCAACCCTACTTGGATCGATTCGTAGTGGTGTTCATCGATGATATCTTAGTGTATTCGAAGTCGGAAGAAGAGCATAATTTACATTTGAAGACAATTCTACAGACTTTAAGAGAAAAGAAGCTTTATGTCAAACTTTCCAAATGTGAATTCTGGTTGAAAGAAGTGACGTTCCTTGGACATGTGATTTCTTCCGAAGGAATTCGAGTGGATCCTCAAAATATTAAAGCTATTTTAGAGTGGGAAATTCCAAAGAATGTGTCAGAAGTCCGGAGTTTTCTGGGGTTAGCTGGTTATTACCGAAGATTCGTTAAAAACTTTTCTATAATAGCATTACCTCTAACTGAGTTATTGAGGAAAGATGTAAACTTTTCTTGGACTCCGGAGTGTCAAGAGAGTTTTGAAAAGTTAAAGAAGATTTTGACAGAAGCTCTAGTTTTGGTGCAACCCGAATCTGGTAAGAACTTTGTAGTGTACAGTGATGCGTCTCATAACGGTTTGGGATGTGTGTTAATGCAGGAAGGTAAAGTGGTGGCCTATGCTTCGAGGCAATTAAAATCAAATGAGAATAATTATCCAACACATGATCTGGAGATGGCGGCAGTATTGTTCGCTCTTAAGATATGGCGTCACTACTTATATGGTGAACGATGTTATTTGTACACAGACCATAAGAGTTTAAAGTATTTGATGACTCAGAAAGAGTTGAATTTAAGACAAAGAAGATGGGTAGAATTCTTAAAGGATTACGATGTGGTGATTGATTTCTATCCGGGTAAAGGAAATGTAGTAGCTGATGCTTTAAGCCGAAAGACGTTTGTAACTTTGTGAACTCTTAATGCCAGATTATCAATTAGTGAAGACGGTGCAATTTATATAGAAATAACTCTCAAGCTATCGTGGTTGGATCGAATTAAAGAATTGCAAGCTAGAGATGAAATATGTTTGAAAAAGCTACAACAAGTGAAAGAAGAGAAAGTAAAAGATTTTCAGATTAAGTCGGATGGGAGTCTGTATTTTCAAGGGAAGTTGGTGATTCCAGATCATGATGAGTTAAAGAAAGATTTGTTAACGAAAGCTCATTGTAGTCCATTGACTATGCATCCGGGAGGAAACAAGATGTATATGGACCTTAAAAGTCGATATTGGTGGCCTGGAATGAAAAGAGACATTATAGAATTCATATCTAAATGTTTGACATGTCAGCAAGTCAAAGCTGAACATCAGGTTCTGTTTGGACTGTTGCAACCTATGTCTATTCCTCAGTGGAAATGGGAGAATGTAACAATGGATTTTGTAGCGGGGTTACCTTTGACCCCGAATTAAAGAGATTCCATTTGGGTAATTATAGATAGATTGACTAAGTCTGCTCATTTTATTCCTGTACGAGTCGACTTTTCCATGGATAAGTATGCTGAGTTATACATCAGGGAGATTATACATTTACATGGAGTGCCTGTTTCTATTGTTTCGGATCGAGATCCTAGATTTACTTCACGATTTTGGAAATCATTGCATAAAACGTTGGGAACTCGGTTGAACTTTAGTACAACGTTTCATCCACAAACCGATGGGCAATCCGAGAGAACAATCCAAATTTTAGAGGATATGTTAAGAGCTTGTGTTATCGAGTTCAAAGGATCATAGGAAAAGTATTTGCCTCTTGCTGAGTTCGCTTACAATAATAGTTATCAATCAAGCATTAAAATGGCTCCCTATGAAGCTCTTTATGGAAGAAGATGTCGTACGCCCCTAAATTAGTATGAGCTTAAAGATAGAGAAGTCCTCGGTCCAGAATTGATTCAAGAAGTGAAAGGAAAAGTTCAAGTTATTCAAAATAATCTTAAAGCAACAGCTGATAGACAGAAATCATATGCAAACTCAAAGAGAAAGGAAATAGAGTATCAAGTTGGAGATAAGGTATTTTTAAAAGTATCTCATTAGAAGAAAATTTTGAGGTTTGGACGTAAAGGAAAGCTGAGTCCCAGATTTATTGGTCCATATGAGATCGTGAAAAGAGTGGGATCAGTAGCATATCAGTTGGAATTACCATCTGAAATGGGAAAGATTCATGATGTATTCCATGTCTCAATGCTTCGAAAATATCGATCCAATCCCTCCCACATCGTCACCCCAGAAGAAGTTGAGGTTCAACCGAATTTGACTTATGAAGAAGAATCGGTTAAACTCTTAGCATACGAAGTAAAGCAATTGAGGAACAAGACTATTCCATTGGTTAAAGTCTTGTGGAAGAATCATAAAGTAGAGGAAGCAACATGGAAGCGTGAAGAAGACGTGAAGAATCAGTACCCCCATTTCTTTGCGCAATGAAAATTTGAGGATAAATTTTCTTAAGGGGGAGATTTGTAACAGCCTCAATATCGGGTTAGTGACTAAATTATAAAACTTCAGAATGTGGTGATTAAAATAGAATGATTGAATAGTGTTGAATTTGGTATAGGGTTGAATTGCAAGGAAAAATGAAATTGAAGGATAGAATGGTCATTTGTAAGGGAAAATAATTAAGATTTCTTATATTTATATTAGTTACACGTGGAAGAAGGAAGAAAAAAAACATAAGCTTCCAGAGTTCTCTTCCTTTCTCTTCTTGTTCTTCATGTGTGAAGCTAAGCAAAGGTGAGATTTCTTTTAAGATGATTATGTGCTAAAATTTAAGTTGGGTTTTGACTATTAGGTGATAAGTAAGATTAAGGAAAGCTTAATTTGCTTCAAAACAACAAAATGAAGAGTGTAGGAGGATTTAATGATTTGGAGTTTGTGAATGAAGTTTCGAAATAGAGTTCATAATTGGAATAAGAAGTTGAATTTGACTTGTCATCTATCTAATTAAAGGATATGAAGTGTTGAAATTAGATTTTGAACATGTTGGAATTGAGGTGAAATTCTTGAATTCTATGTGGAAGTTTGGATTTTAAGTTTAAAGAAGTGATTATTGAGTAGTAATGAGTGCAAGTATATGTATGCAAGTTAGAAACATTTAAGGAAGTGAAATAAGAAGAATTGGGGAGAAAAAAGGATGAATTTTGTGATTAAAATAACAATTCTGGGCTATGTGCATCGATGCACATTCAATATGCATCGATGCACATTCAATATGCATCGATACACTATGATAAAATAAAAACATCGAATGCCATTAGTGCATCGATGCATAAGTAGTGCATCGATGCACCCCATTGAATAAAAACATCGAATGTGATTCATGCACCGATGCATAAGTAGTGCATCGATGCACCCGTTAAGGAATACATTGATATACTGTAGAGTGCATCGATGCATACCCTCATTAAAGATAAAGTTATCCTTTCTTTTAGACTAAGAATTGATAGTTTAGCATATATTAATTAGTATACTGATATGTATTAATGTATTACTATGTAGATATAGAACGTAAGTATGTTCCGGAACAATCAAAGGATTAATATCGAGTCAAAACGAGCAAGGCTAAGGTGAGTGCATCTTATGGTTTAAGTGTATGGAGATAAGACTTGTGATAAGTCTATCTCTGATAGTTGAATTCATAATTTCATATTCATGTATATGCATACATGCATTATTGTTAGAGTGATTTTGTGCACAATTTATTATGCTTTAATATGATATTATGTGAACAAATGCCATTGCAAGGGTAATATGATACATGTATGTGAATATTGAAAAGAATCGTGTGTATATGAAATAAATTATGTGCTATATGAGAAGTGATAGCAGTGATATGATAATGAGAATTTTAATTAAGCCCATGTCCTTTAATATGAGAAATGTGGGTATAATTGGCATGCCAAGAGTCGAGGGATATACAGTGGTCCTTCGGGACATAGTGGTTCTTCGGAACAATTAGTGGTCCTTCGGGACATAGTGGTCCTTCGGGACAAATACTGAACGAATGTTCGGTGCCCCCATGAGGGAATTTATTGAGCTGTGGTGACAGCATTAGTGCACAACCTCAATTTACTCAAGTACCTCTGTTCTTAATAATGTACATGGGCAATTTAAAGATAAATGGAATGGAAAAGTGTATAAGAAGTAAAGTTCATATGTGCATATCATGTTTACATATGTTATCATATAATATATATGTACATTGAAATATCATGATAAAAAGGTAAGGGTGCATATTCATGAATTTATTGTTACATGTTCATTTATTGCCTCACTAAGTCTGTGACTTAGCGTGTAAGTGATTTATACGTAGGTGCCAAGAAGCAGGAAGATCAGAATTAAGAGCTTAGTGGACAATATACTTTACAGGAAGGATCAGATCAGGAGTAACTTACAATGTAGGTATTTTGTTGTAATTAGTGTGTTGACATGTAAACAATTTGTGAGTTATAAATGCTCTGATCGATTTTGTGTAGTATGGTCAATTTTTGTAAATTAACAGTCTTTATTTTGAATGAAAGTTTTTAAATTTCCTTGTTTTTCAATAAGTGTCAAAGTTTGAAAATTCAAGGTGACACCTCAGACTCGTATTCGGGTCGGATACGGGTTGGGGGTGTTATACGGACAGTGCCAAGGCACCTGGACCGGATGGGTTTACTTAGGGATTTTTTAAAAAATTCTGGCCTATAATGAAGGAGCATATTATGAAATTTGTTCAGGATTTTCACAGAGGTAGGAAATGGGAGAATATGGTTAATCACTCTTTTATAAATCTAATCCCCAAGAGACTGAATCCAGAGGGCATTGAAGACTTTAGACCCATAAGTCTTGTTGGCAGCTTATATAAAATAAATTCCAAAGTGCTTTCGAAAAGGCTTGTTTCAGTTATTAAAGGCATAGTCAGCCCTTCGCAGTTTTCCTTTATTCCAGACAGAAAATTGCTTGACTATGCTCTTTTGGCAAATAAAGGCATATAATATTGGAGGAAAAAAGGAGGCGTGGAGTAGTTTTCAAAGTTGATTTCCGTAGGGCTTATGATTCAATTGAATGGTCAATCTTAATAAGATTAATGAAGGTTATGGGTTTTGGGGATAAATGAATTTCTTGGATTGATTGTTGCATTTCTACAGCCTTAATCTCGGTGTTAGTGAATGGATCTCCAACTGAGGAATTCCACATTAGTAAAGAGTTGAGACAAGGTTGTAGTCTGTCCCCTCTCCTGTTCAATTTAGTTGGGGAATTATTAAACTTAATGTTGATCAAGGTTGCTGATCTAGGCCTTTTCCAAGGGTTCAATATCAGTAGTGTTGAAAATTCCTTCCATTTGACTAATTTACAGTTTGCAGATGATCTAATATTATTCTGTAGAGATTCACCGATGCAGATATTAAATATTAGGAGAGTCTTGAGGGTTTTCAGTGTTATGTCTGGGCTGTATTTAAATCTGTCAAAGAGCACTTTGTATGGCATTAATATGGAAGTTGATATACTAAAAGATTGGGCTAAGGAAGCGGGCTATGGAGTGGGGTCTTTTCCAATGACATATCTTGGTTTACCAATTGGTTCAAGGAAAAATTATGTTGGTTTGTGGGAACCGGTAATCCATATTTTTAACAGAAAATTAGCAGGTTGGAAAGTTAATTCTTTGTCGATGGCTGGAAGACTTGTGTTGGTTAAATCAGTGTTGTCCTCATTGCCCATTTTTTACCTCTCTATTTTTAAAATTCCATTCAAGGTGACTCAGAAGTTGAATTCTTTGATAGCTAATTTTCTTTGGGAAGAAGATCAAGCAAAGAAAAGAATTCACTGGGTGAATTGGAACTCGGTTTGTCAACATTTTGAAGAGGGAGGGTTGGGAATCCTAGAAATTAGTTTGATGAATAGAGTCTTACTTGAGAAATGGGTTTGGAAAATTGCAAATGAAAAAATAGTTAGTGGAGAAAGATGATCTGCTATAAAAATAACGTTAACAACTTATCTCTTTCAATAACAAATGTTGCTTCACCTATAGATTCTTGGGTATGGAGAGGTATTCTGAATAATTATGTGAAAAAGGAAAAGATTGGAGACTGATTGAGAGCTAATTCCAAGGTCCAAGTGGGGAATGGTAGGTCGATTGCTTTCTGGACTGATGTTTGGGTGAATAATTTGACATTGAAAACTCAATTTCCCAGAATTTTTGCTTTGTCGACGAATAAATGGGGGCAAGTATCTGAGTTTGGTGGCTTTGAAAATAATGTTTTGGTTTAGAATATTCATCTAAGAAGAAATCTATGTGACTGAGAATTGGAACAGTGGATTCCTCTAATGTCTTTGCTCGATAATATTGTGATGTCCGGTTCAGTGGATGATTTTCTTTCTTGGTCGGGAAAGGGGTTGGATTGTTCTCGGTCAAGTCTTGCAGATTGATGTTGTCGAGCAATTCTGAAGGTAGGTTTGAGTGGAATAAGTGGGTGTGGACAGGATTGACTCCTCCTAGAGTTCAAACTTTTCTGTAGCAGATTTGTCATCATAAATTGGCAGTTAGAGTGGAGTTGAAGAAAAGAGGGATCTCTTTGGATAATGTTCTTTGTCCGTTATGCTGTTCTCATGAGGAAACAGTAGAACACATGTTCTTATTGCGTTCTGTTGCAAGAGAGATTTGGAACAAATTACTAAAGTTATGGGATATTTATACTATTTTGCCTCAAGATCCCATTTCCCTTCTTTGTTCTTGGTCGAATCTAAGGCATAATTCTATTATTTGGAGGTTTATCCCGACTATCGTGTTCTGGTCAATTTGGAAGCCTAGGAATCTGGTGGTGTTTGATAACGGAAATTTTGATAGCAATGCTCTCTTCTTCCTCATTAGATTTAGGTTGGTTAAATGGTATCTGGCAAAATACCCTACTGTCGGTATGCAGACCGATCTGCTCGTAGGGGATCCCTCGCAGTCTGATAAGATTTAAAACTCTTCTATCTCAAAGATGGTTATTGGTTGGTCACCTCCTCCATCGGATATGTTTAAACTTAATGTGGATGGGGAAGTAAGAGGGGATGGGTTGAAAAGTGTAATTGGAGTTATTTTAAGAGATTCAAACAGCTCTACCTTAGCCACTTTCTCTACAGCAGTAGGGCCTAGTCTTCTTATTTTGGCAGAATTGAAAGCTATTAAGGAGGGAATTGATGTTTTCGATTTATTTGATTGGCTAAGAAGGGAAGACTTATTATTGAGAGTGATTCTAAAAGTGCAGTGGAATGGATTTGTAACCAACACTCTACTCCTACTTCCTTCGGTGATCTGGTGGAGGAAATTGGGGCTCTCATTTCTGCTTTGGACGTTGTTCTTAGATGGATTCCTAGGAGCTGTAATATGGAGGCTAACAGGTTAGCTAAGCAGGGGATTGGTTGATTGTTTATAGGCTGATTGTTTAAATGTTTTGTGTTTTCTCGGTCATGCATACACTAAGAGTCTGTAAGGGTGGTGGTAGATTAGTAAAAGGTTAATTAATCAGAGGTTGTTGCCTTATCATAGTTGGTTTAGCCTAAGTCAGTGTTATTGTATTTGGTTGTTTACGGGTGTCGTTTTTTTCTGTTTTTGAAGGGGGTGTTTCTCCGGTTGTATCTTATGTAATTTCAGTTGTTGAATGAAATTCTAAGGCACTCCTTTCCTCCTTCCACTGATTAAAGAGCTTCTTTACAAGATCTTGTAATCAAGAAGGGGGTTTTTAACGAGGCCTTCAATTATTATAAAAAAAGGTAGTTGTCGGAACTGTCTTTCGGTTGGGCCCGAAATTGGGCTTCGACTTAGATTAACGAATTGGAGTCGCCACCGATCATTTATTTTAAAACAAATGGGTTGATCAGATACACTATTTCTTTCCTGATCTGCGTCTTTCCAAAGATGTGGCGGATTCGGGAGTCGGTTACAGTCAAGGAAGGGTTAGCACCCTTGAACTGCCCTTTCGGTACTACGCAATTTCCAGTTGTCTTAAATTAAGAAAATTGTAATTTAAAAGTAAAAGGTAAAAATACGACCCCAATTACTTACCTTAATTAGTTTTAAATGTGTGCCCTTAAGACGGTCAAAAAACCATGTTAGATAAAAAGGTAAGAAAGAAATAAATTAAAATGAAGAAAAAATAAAATAAATTAAAGATAAGATAAAGAAAGCAAAGATAAAATAGTAAATAAAATAAATAAAAATATATATAAAAAATAAAGAAAAAGAAGAAAAATATATATAAATAAAACAAACAAATAAAATAATAATAAAAAAGTAAAAATAATATATATATATATAATAAAAACATAAAAAATAGTAAATATATATAAATTAATAAAACATATAATAAAAATAACATATATATATATATATATATATATATATATGTAATCTAAAAAAAATAAAAATATATACTAAAGTAAAAAAAGAAAATGCATAAGATGTAAAAAAAGTATTACATGAAAAAAAGAAAAGAAAAATAACAAAACAATTAAATAAAATGAGTAATAAGGGAAATGTGCATATAAATAAAGTTAAATAAATAAAATAATAATAATTAAAACGTAAATTTAAGGGACCAAATCAAAAGGAAAAAACAAATCGATGGGCAAATTTCGAAGCAAAAAAAATAATTTATGGGTAGAATTAAATATTTAAAAACAGGAACACGCCTCGGGGGTAGATCTAGGTTCGAAACTTCGAAACCCCACCCCTTTTTGGTCATCGGCGCAACCTATGTTTTGGGTTATTCGAACCAAATCTCAAGAAAAAAAAACATGCACGTGAGAGAAATGAACGAATCAAGGTAAAAAAGATGCTACCTTTTATTTCTTTTTCGAATCGTTTACAATAGCTTTTCCTTTGTATTTTTTCGTGCTTTCCTATGTATTTTTGTATGTAAATCGTGTGTTACAAATAGGGAGGATTACATGTATTTATAGTAAAAAAACTAACTATTTTTAGAATCATATTAATAATAGAATCCTAATGCAACTAGACTCCTTGCTCGGTTGTTGCACGTTTGTTGGTGTGGTTGTTTCTTTAAAAGATATGGTAGTGGAAGAGTCCTCCTAGGAGAGGAACTCTTGCTAGTTCTATCTTTTAAGAAAAATGGGTGTCTACAGCTTCCCCTCTTTGTCCTTTTTCGTGGAACGAAAAATAGGACAAAGATAAAAAGACACAAATTTTCGTTCAGTGGAGTTGAAGAATAACTCCTTGTCGAATTGAATTGTGGATGGCTCCTCCGTCGCGAAGTTGAGTCCATCTTGTAATAATTTGAATCAGAATGTGGCTTCTCGTTGTAGTCCACTTTGGTCTTCTTCTCGGTTTAAAGACCATGGCTAAAAATTCGACTGGAAAATAATCTCTTGACTCCATAATGTGGTTGATATGCCCTCGAGCTGAATGAAACCGAACTCGAAAAGTCTTCGCTGATAGATAGCTTTTCTCGACTTAAGCCATTCTGACGGAAAAAAGGCTTCTTGCTACTAAGGCACGGCTAACCCAGACCTTTTTCTCGGCTTGAAAAACCTCGATTGCAGCCGAAAATTAGTGTGATTGAGGTGTCATCGAGCTGAATGGAATTGAACTCGATAATTTTATTGACATATAGCCCTTCATGCCTTGAGTTATACTGTAAATGGCGTGCCTTAGAGTTGAGCATAGTCAAACTCGAAGGTGTTTTGGTGATAGATAACCCTTCTAGCCTTAAATTATGTTGTAAATGATGTGCCCTCGAAGCTGAGGGTAATCGAACTCGGGTTTGGTGTTTCAAGAGAAATATTTTCAAAGGTTTTTTGTGTGTGTGTTTCAAGAGAAACAATTTCGAGGGTTTTTTTGTGTTTCAAGAGAAACTGTCTCAAGAGGGACAAAATTTGTTTCAAAAGAAACTGTCTCAAGAGAGAGACAAAACTTAGTTCTAAAAGAAACTGTCTCAAGGGAGACAAAATTTGTTTCAAGGAAAAGATATTCAAAGATTTTGTTTCAAGGGAAACTGTCTCAAAACTCGTTTGAAGGGGAACTGATTTAAATAGTTTGTGTTTCAAGGGAAATATTTTCAAGGTTTATGTTTCAAGAGAAACTATCTCAAGGGAGACAAAATTTTGTTTCAAGGGAAACTATCTCAAGAGAGACAAAATTAATTTCAAAGGAAATGTTTTCAATGTTTATGTTACAAGAGAAACTGTCTCAAGGGAGACAAAATTTTGTTTCAAGGGAAACTACCCCAAGCGAGATAAAATTTATTTTAAGGGAAATGTTTTCAATGTTTATGTTTTAAGGGAGACAAAATTTCGTTTCAAGGGAAACTATCTCAATCGAGATAAAATTCATTTCAAGGGAAATGTTTTCAATGTTTATGTTTCAAGGGAGATAAAATTTTGTTTCAAGGGAAACTATCTCAATCGAAATAAAATTCATTTCAAGGGAAATGTTTTCAATGTTTATGTTTCAAGAGAAACTGTCTCAAGGGAGACAAAATTTAGTTCCAAAAGAAAATGTCTGAAGGGAGACGAAATTAGTTTCAATGAAAACATATTCAAATATTTTGTTTCAATGGAAACTTGGAAACTGTCTCAAGAGAGACAATGGTGAGCAAGATTCCCTTTGTCGTGAAGTTAAAATCGTGGATGACCCATTCATTGTGAAGTTGAGCCTTGGAATTGGATATCCTTTGTCGTGAAGTTGAAATGCAAGTAAGTTTTATTGTTCCAAGTCCAATATACTCTGCCGTGAAGTTAAATTTGGCTCTGGAACTAAGAAATTGTTTATTGACAGTCAGCCACCCCTTCGTTGTGAATTTGAGCTTGTGCTATCTTGAGTCCAATATCCTTCACTGTGAAGTTGAAATTGGCTCCAAAATTGGGAAATTTTTTGTTGACAACCAGTCGTCCCTTCGTTGTGAAGTTGAACTTGTGTTGTCTCGAGTCCAATATCCTTTGCCGTGAAGTTGAAATTGGCTCTAAAATTGGGAAATTATTTGTTGACAACCAGTCGTCCCTTTGTGGAGTTGAACTTGTGTTGTCTTGAATGGCACGATATCCTCATTCGTGGAGTTGAAATCGTAGGTGGCCCTTTCATCGTGAAGTTGAGCCTTGACTTGGATATCCTTCGTTGTGAAGTTGAAATCCAAGTATTGTATGTTGCGGGTAGACACGATTCCCTTCACCGTGAAGTTGAAACTGTGGATGAACCCTTTATTATGAAGTTTGGTTTCGAGCTAGATATCTTTCGTCGTGAAGTTGAAATCTACTCTCGAGCGAATTGTGTCACTTTGAGTTCAATATCCTTCACCGTGAAGTTGAAATTGACTCTGATTGAAACTGGAAAGTTGTTTTTGTTGTCAGACAGTCACCTCTTCACTGTGAGGTAGAGCAACCACCATGTGCTTTTGAATCGAGCATCCTTCATCTTGAAGTTAAAACTTGACTCTAAAAGATGAAAAAACTTATGTATAAAAAAAATGATAAATGCGATGCTCTTAAGTATGTCTAAGATGCATGTAACATGAATTAGTTATGTTTTATCCCCTGGATGGAGTCTCGTGCTTTGTGTACTTGTTCCTGCATATGGAGGAAATGCTTTCAAAAGGTCTTATAATTTGCATCAGGATGTTGAATTCCCAAAGATGCCTCAATATTCGATGTTGAATCTCAAAAAATGTCCCAACATTTGATGTTAAATCTAAAAAAATACCCCAACATTTGATGTTGAATCTTCAAAGATTCCCTCATTGTTCCTGATTTCTTGCTTCAGTATTGATTCTAAGCATGAGTTTTGTGTTTGAGAGCCACATGTCATTTACCAAGATCCACTCTAGAGAGATTGTCTTATTTTGAAAAAAAAATGTTTTTTTTCAAAGTTCTGAAAATATCAAAAAAAGAGTTTCGAAAAATGTTTAACCAAAAGTTTTGAAAATATTGCCCCTTTCACGGTTTTACAATTGAGACAAATCATAAAACTTGAGTTTATTGTATATCAAATAATTAATTACATTGTTAATCCTTCAATAAATTATAGTTGTTTGACACGTGCCAATATCAAATCTATTTTTGGGAAATGGTTAAGTAAGGAAAGGATAAAAATGTCTCAGATTATTGTGTTTGGTCAAAGGTTTGGCATTTTTGTTTATTTGATGCTCAAAGGTTTGATGGGGTTTCTTGCATGCTCCTCTATTGGATGTGTTCTCCGATTCCCAACTTTCATGGTCAAGCTCGGATTGTGCGATGCCTTATCAAGGAATTCGTGCGATCGCCTCAGTTGCCCAATTTTTGTATTCGAGCCGCCTTTTCAGGTTTTCAACTCGAATCCTCCTTTGGTTTCAAGAAGTTATTCTTAATTTACGTCTTTAACCCCCTTTTGTTATTTTTCTCTATCATGCATTAATTACACTATTTTTTTACAAATAAAGATTAATCCTGATGGGCGGGATGAAATCTGAAGATAGTTTCTTCTGTTTAGAAATCCATGTATGATTAGAATAGACTTTTAAGGCACGTAACGTAGGTCATGGTTCATGGTTATGAAAGACAGGGATAAAAGGCTCAAACAAGTGTTTAAGGGTGATTGAACCAAGGATCAATTCATTCTGATGTCTTCGATAATATATTTCTCAATTTGAATATGCCCGTATGTGTCTCTCTCTTGATGCTCCATGATCTTCGAGTGGAGTGATTCAGTAATTCAGAAATGATTGTGCTTGATCGATCTCATTTGATGATCTATGATCTTCGAGTGAAGTGGTTCAGTGATTCGGAAATGATTGTGCTTGATCAATCTTATAGTTTGAATCTCGATGCGTCATTTTAATCGAGAAAATCTTTGCATATGCATCTTGTCTTCTTTTTTCTTCAATTTTCCTTTGTTTTTTTATCTTTTTATTTTCTCTTTGTTTTTTTTCTCTTTTTCTCTTTTTGCTTTGATTAAATCTTTGCACTTGGCATTTGGTTCACTTTTCAGTATCTCATCTGAATCAATGTCTTCACTCATGCGAGCAGAGTTTCTCCACTTTGCCCCCCAGTGTGGAGGGTGATCCTTGGTTAGGGTTGAATCAGAAGAAAAATACTATAGGCTCAAAAGGGGACACAAGGGATATATATTTTCTGCTGTTGTGAAGGGATGAAGAAAGAAAGTCGTTCATCATTTCATACATGGAAGTCCTCACAGAAGAGGTATCCCGAGGGGGATAGATTTTCAGAATTATTTTTATTCACATGAAAACAGTGCAATTAATACATGGTAGAATTATTCCGAGTGAATTCTTCTTTCTGCTTCTTGCCCCCAACATGTCTCAATGTTCATGCTCCCTGCGAGATGCCCCAAGTTGTGTCTTAGAAGAAGGCTCATGTTCAAATGAACAACTCAATGCCTTGGGTTTTAATGGCATAAAAATGTCAATTTTGAGTCTAAAAAGACAATGGTGTGACTTTATTTGACTCAAAGAAAGGTATGGGTGTATCAAAAGATAAAGGAAATGTTCAAAAGTTTCAAAGGGAGGTAATGTCAAAATTTGGTCTTTTTGGTAATGACCATGAGTTATTTTGGGTAAAGAATCAAGTTATTTTATTTTGGGGCTTGAGACAGGATAAGAAAAGTCTAATCTTGCCATATGTCAAAAATCTATAATTCTTGAAGAATTAAAAGAATCCTTAATTCATTTAATATTCGAAGAACTAAAGATTAAAATTTGTTCAATTGCTCCACCTTAGAAAGTAGCATAAATTCAATCATTTAAAAGATTAAGCAAACATGAAAGATCAAAGACGTGTTCAAACAAAATAATCCTCTAAGTGCAAATGATATATGAAATGTCCCCTTCTTCGGTTGTCCATGCCCCTGAATCCATCAGGTTTTGGATCTCGCGCTTCAGCGTCTTATAGTTCTCAGAGGAATATATGGAGCATCCTATGTGGCAACTGCAAACAACTTCAACATCGTAGCCCTTAGGATACGTGGACTCTTTTCTTAGATCATCCTGGCAGGCTTAGTCGTACAACCAGCTGATCGGGCTCATTCGTTATGATTTCAGTTTTTTTCTTTTGATGTTACAATCTTGTTTCCATGTGGTGTCATGTGGTTAAAACCACTTCATCGAATTCTCCATGAAGAAATTTCATGTTTATGAAAATGCTTAAAAAATGAAATGTAGATGCAAAATGCAAAAATGCATGAAATGTTCGAGGCATTGATCCAAAAACATGTCTGTTATTATAAATAATCTTTATTGGGACAAAAGTGTTTTATCTTTTAAGAGACAATAAACATATTTAAAGGTACATCTAGACTAAATACTCTAGACCCTAAAACAAGTTAACTAGTCTTCTACCTTCGTCTGTCACCGGTCGAATACCCTGCCGAACCGCTCTGGCTTCTCTAGCTAAATCGTACAAGTGACGAGCTGTTTTTTGTACTTGTTCCCAGAAGTATCGAATGACTGCATCTCTGTCTTTCATCCTTTGATGAACCTGTTCTATAACGGAAACATCATTAAAATCCTCCATCAAAGGGATTATCTGAAGTTCATTGAATTTGTTGACAATGGCTTCCAATTCAGCTATCGTTTTGTCATCTTGTTCTTGTTGTCTTTGAAGGGACTCTCGAGGTTAGTAACCTTTTTCTCGTCTTGCCCCTGCCACCTTTGTCAACCCATTTTTGAAAAGTTGACTTTTGATCTATTTGATTGTGGGCACCATGTCTTCTTGATCGAATGTGACACATAGTTGTCATCCAGATTTTCCTTATTTTCTTTCTGAGTCTTTTCTGACCATAGTCGGACCCCCGTGTTTTTCACCTCTTGTATTACAACCCTTTTTCCATTAATGCAGATTATTCATGTTTTAACAAACATTTTTTTGGTGGATCAACACCTCTTTTAAATGATGCAAATGATGAAAACAAAATAAAAGAGAAAAAAAGAAAAATAGAGTTAGTGAGGTAAATCAAAACAATAATAAAAACGAAAAATCCTACCCCACATGATATCTACCCCATATGTTTTATTATTCCTACCCAGACATGATCTCTATCCCGCATGTTGATTTTGAACAAGTCTTAACCGCATAAATTTCTAGTTCGCATGCTTTGAACAGAAAGTAAAGCATGAAATAACTCAAGACAACCTATGGCTTGAAATGAAGTTTTGGGGTGGGCTCTAACTCCTTGTAGTTTCCCGGTTCAGGTTCTAAAGAAGGTACCTGAGTTCTCCTTGCTGATGCCACCTTGGGCTTGCCAGACTCTTAGTCATAAGCCTATTACAAGCTTGTGTGCACTAAGTTAAACTCGAGAGGAAACATTCCCTTATGTCTATACGGTGAATAAATTCACACGAAGACATAAGATATATGAATCCCGAAGGCTACTTTCTAGGCATGTGCGGTGAATAAATTCACACGAAGGAGTCGCTTTCATCCCCACTTAAATAGGGTTCGGAGCTCGAGTTTAGTGCCTTAAGTGAAAAACAAGCTTTGAAGGGCTGAAATCATTAAAAACGGTTAGTACAACTATTTACTCGAAAATATAATCAAAAGTAAGCAATAAGGATCGAAATGTTACCTTACAATTTAAACTTACCCTTTTTGTTAAAAATATAACTGGAAATTACCTTAGCCTAACTCCCTTACATGTCCCCAGCGGAGTCGCCAAGCTGTCGTAACTGTCTTTCGGTTGGGCCCGAAATTGGACTTTGACTTGGATTAATGAATTGGAGTCGCCACCGATCATTTATTTTAAAACAAATGGGTTGATCGGATACCCTATTTCTTACCTGATCTACGTCTTTCCAAAGATGTGGCGGATTCGGGAGTCAGTGGCAGTCAAGGAAGGGTTAGCACCCTTGAACTGCCCTTTCGGTACTACGCAATTTCCAGTTGTCTTAAATTAAGAAAATTGTAATTTAAAATTAAAAGGTAAAAATACGATCTCAATTACTTATCTTAATTAGTTTTAAAGGCGTGCCCTTAAGAAGGTCAAAAAACCATGTTAGATAAAAAGGTAATAATTAATTAATTAATTAAATTAAAATGAAGAAAAAATAAATTAAATAAAATATAAGATAAAGAAAGCAAAGATAAAATAGTAAGTAAAATAAATAAAAATATATATAAAAAATAAAGAAAAAGAAGAAAAAGATATATAAATAAAACAAATAAATAAAATAATAAAAAAAAGTAAAACTAATATATATATATATATATATATATAATAAATAAAAACATAAAAAAATAGTAAATATATATATAAATTAATAAAACATATAAAATGAGTAATAAGAGAAATGTGCATATAAATAAAGTTAAATAAATAAAATAATAATAATTAAAACGTAAATTTAAGGGACCAAATCAAAAGGAAAAAACAAATCGATGGGCAAATTTTGAAGCAAAAAAAATTGATTTAGGGAGAGAATTAAATATTTAAAAACATGAACACGCCTCGGGGGTAGATCTAGGTTCGAAACTTCGAAACCCCACCCCTTTTTGGTTATCGGCGCAACCTATGTTTTGGGTTATTCGAACCAAATCTCAAGAAAAAAAACACGCACGTGAGAAAAATGAACGAATCAAGGTAAAAAAGATGCTACCTTTTATTTCTTTTTCGAATCGTTTACAATAACTTTGCCTTTATATTTTTTCGTTCTTTCCTCTGTATTTTTGTATGTAAATCGTGTGTTACAAATGGAGAGGATTACATGTATTTATAGTGAAAAAAACTAACTATTTTTAGAATTCTGTTAACAATAGAATCCTAATGCAATTAGACTCCTACTTCGGTTGTTGCACGTTTGTTGGTGTGGTTGTTGCTTTAAAAGATATGGTGGTGGAAGGGTCCTCCTAGGAGATGAACTCTTGCTAGTTCTATCTTTTAAAAAAATGGGTGTCTACAGTAGTCTTCCATCACATCAAGTAGCCTAGTCATCGTGGAAAAGAAAATAATCTACAAATTTGAAATTGAGAGGGTGAACCTCTCATTAATTTATCCACAAAATAAAATTATAATATTTACAAGCATTAACCAAAGAAGGAAGAATGTGAAGGTTCTTGCAAGGCAAATCACAGATGATCCTGTAAAAACTGCATCTTATGCATTCCAGCAAAATTAAAAAGAGTGCTTAAAAGAGAAATGCAAAATAAACCAATGGAACAAGATTACGAATAATACAATTCAGCAATAGGATCTGTTATGCAAACAAACAATTAAGGTACCACAACGCATCCAAACGCAGCTTCTAGAAATTATTAGGTCTTAAATAACCACATAAGAAGATTTGCCTACCCGATGATCAGTTGCCTTCAACTTAGGGAGTAATCGATCCAACATCTCAAGCTTGCCACAAAACCTAATAATTGGGGGCAAATAATGTTGTGGTATTAAACTATCAACCTACAATAATTGATCCAAAAGTTAGGTACGTACCAGTCGAGGCAAAATTTGTACCAGTCAACTAAGGATACCCCTAGTTTGCTACAAGAAAATAATAAAACACTACTGATTTATTCCACGATTATTACATAAAGATAAAAGATTAAAGGACGCTATAGAAAAGAGACCATCCTATACTTTCTAATCATTTATCTTCCAGAAGTTTGAAGAAAACTAAGCATATTAGTAAACAGGGAAAGGAGACATGCCTCCTCCACGTGAAGCTGGCTCAGGTATGGGTGATTGCATATATTACGAAGCTCCATAACAGAGTTGTGCACCGATCGAGCCTGTGAAAGGAGAAAGATCAGAATAAACAACCGTAAATATCTAAAATAGTGGCATGTTTAGAGTTCATCTTTACATGTCTATAAATAAGGATCAATATCATAAAAGAACCTTTGAATTTCCTATTGCACCAAGATTTTCTTCAACCCTCTTCGTCAAAAGTTTTTGATAAGCAGAAGCCTCGCATCTTACAAGTCTTTCGATCTTCTCAGGAAGTTCATTTTCAACCTACAAAAGAGATGCAATACAATTACCAAACTAGAATTCTCTGAGGATCTTAATACCACACAAAACAAGGACTTCAAAACATTGTGCCACTCAATATCTCATGAGTGCTAAGTCATGCATTAGCGTATGATGAGCCAAAATAAAAACAGCAGAACAATCAGTAGTCAATAAAGAAAAAGTGATCCCTAACACAATCCATGTAAATACAAAACCTTATGCTTCAGCCTTCGAAGTACAAAGGGTCGAAGAACTTGATGAAGACGGTTTATGATCAACAAATTTTCCTCCTCGGATAGTAAGGCCTAGTCAAAATAATTAGCATAAGCACATAATTTAGATAATAGAGTGAAACACTCCAATAGGTAGATGGTAGAAGTTCAGTACTTCATCAGCAGAATTATCTCCATTACTCTCAAATGGTTTATTGAACCACTGTGAAAAATCTTCTGATGAATTAAATATATTAGGCAATAAGAAATTCAGTAGTGCCCACAACTCCTCGAGATTGTTCTACATAAGAAGATAAGTTAAAAATTAGTATTACACTGAATCAACACAATAACTCAAAAAGAAGCAGCAGGAAATACAGCTGGCTCACCAACAACGAAATGGCAGCAAGCATCCATAACAAATGTTAAATGAAACCGTATTTAACAGACATCCAAATAAAATTATCTGTAACCTGTAATGGTGTTCCAGTTAACAGCAATCTATGAGAGCTCTGATAGTGCTCTAATTCTGCATTCAACTTGCAAGAAGCATTTTTTATCCGATGACCTTCATCAATTATAATATAGTGCCAGTGAATTTTGCTAAGTTTTGGTCTATCATGCTTGTTCATTAGATACTCATATGTTGTCAGGAGAATGTTAAATTTCTGATGTACAATCATCTCCCTGCACCAGAAACAAATAATAATCAGGCTTACATATTTTTTAAACAACAAAAAGTATAGGATAAGAAAGGTTCTTATTCATGGTTTGAATCTCATTACTTGAATAATCTACGTCTCTCCTCCGGGGTACCAGAATATACAATTTTGTGTAAGTCAGGTGCCCAGAAATTGATTTCCGACACCCATCCAGGCAAAACAGAAGATGGTACAACCACTAAAAATGGTCCTCTATTATTTTTGGTTTCCATTAGGTAACAAATAAGAGAAATAACCTACAAAGTATATAACATTATAAATGAAAATATTTTACAACAAATTATAAAATAGACTGCAAACAAAAGAAGATACAGAACCACCAATACCTGAACAGTCTTCCCAAGGCCATTAAGATGATTATTGTATAGTGAAACCAGCCATCTAAGGCCATTCATCTGGTACCTACACATCAAAAGTACAATTTCAAGAAACATCATGCAAGAGAATGAACACTGCACCCCCTATGTCAGACCTTCCCCCCTCTCTCTCCATATATATATATATATATATATATATAAATATATATATATATATATATATATATATATATATGTATGTATGTATGTATATATATATATATATATGTATGTATGTATATATATATATGTATATGTATGTATGTATGTGTTGGTAAAGTGCATATTGTACTCACTCTCGTAATTTTCCACCCTTAAGAAGAGTTTGTTGCTCATTGATGTTTTCTTTTATGCTGCAAAAAAATAAGTTTTAGCTGTGAAACTTTTAGCTATTACAAGTAATTCAAATATTCAATACTAGGTTAGGCGATTTCAAAAATCCTTTCTTTGTAAATCTCATACACTATTACTTATGGCGAGTAAGGTGATTAGATCTGTTGGGAAAAGTTGTGTTACGGTGATCATCTTTAATATTCCAGAGTTTCTTCATCATCAAGGTCTTTAGCAATTTTTTGATAGATATGGTGAAGTGGTTGATTCTTTCATCCCTAACAAAAGAAGCAAGGGAGGAAGTAGGTTTGGTTTTGTTCGTTTCACCAGATTGGAGGACGCGAGGAAGGTTGTCAACTGTGTTGATAGATCTAGGATTCAAGGTAATATAGTTAGAGTTTTCATGGCGAGATTTCAACCTCGTGAAGCTTTCTGGAGAAAGAAGTTTGCTGGCCCAAAACTAGCTGAGGCTCATAAGCATTCAGAGGCTCCCATTGTCGGTGTTGTTGATGAGGACAAGCTCTTCACTCTCAGAAATAGCTTGGTAGGTCGGTGCAGAAAATTTTCAAAAATGAAAGAGTTGGTTGCTCTTATGCAAAAAGAAGGCATTTTAGGTCTAAAAATTATGAGGTTAAGTGGTTTAACAATTTTAATCATTTTCGAAGATGAATAGAGTAGGGATTATGCTCTTAATAATCATATTGGGGCATTAAAAAATTGCTTTGACAAAGTGGAAGTGTGGTCGGAAAATTTCCAATGCAGCAGCCGTCGGGCATGGCTTTCGTGCATAGGGATCCCACCATTGGTGTGGAGTCATTCCACCTTCAAAAACATTGCAGACAAATAGGGAGATCTTATCTCCATTGAGGAAGGGACATTATATCCAGGCTCGTTTGATAGGGCAATGTTTTAGATAACTACGAAATGTCAAGCTCGAGTGGTAGAATACTTAGATTTGAAAGTCGGGGAATGGATCTATACAGTTTATGTTTCTGAGTTTGAACCTTGTTTCAACCCAGAATCTGTCTGGGTAGATTCGTCCTTGATGGATAAGGGATTTGCCTACCCGTTATCCACGGTGGGGGAACTTGTTAGTGACTAGCCAGTTTTGCCTTCCGCGATGGAGAAGTGTGCTGAGGAAGCAGGAAGAAGCGTGGACTCACTGGTGGAGAAGACTTCCGAGCGGTTTTTTGAGAAAGAAGATAGTCTTTTATGTTGTTTGGGGAACAGATTTAGAGGCAGCAACCTGTAGGGTGAAGATGAGGAGAATAGGAATATAGGGGAGGAATTAATTATGGGTTTGAGGAATGTGGTTGCTGGTCAGGGGATGGTACAAATGAATTGTGAGGAAGTGGAGCAACACGAGGAAGTGCTGGACTATGCGGAGAGAGAGGCTTTTGAGGGTATTAAGGATTATTTTATTACCTGGAATGTTAGGGGGCTTGGGAAGAAAAAAAAAATTAAAGCGGTGGTAAGGTTGGTTATTAGTGAAAAACCGTCAGTTTTGTTATTACAAGAAACTAAAATGTATGTTTGCCGAAGTGGATTGAGGAGAAAGCTTGGGGCTAATTTTCTGCGAGGCATTAGTTTCTCTCCAGCTGATGGTTCTGCAGGTGACTTGTTGTGCTTGTGGAATGAGGATGTTTTTGAGGTCAGTACAGAACATAAGGAGAGAATATTTTTGACTATTTTAGGGAATTTTAAAAAGAGCAATTTTGATTGTGTTATCATTAATGTGTATGGTCCATCAGTAGAGGCTGACAAAGAGGAGTTTTTCAGGGAGTTCATGTGTTTTGTGAGTAGTTTGACTGTGCATGTCTGCTTGGGTAATGCTTATCTCGTCCTTGATGAGAAATGTGGTTTCACATATAACTGGCATTCCATGGTCCTGTTTAGATCTTTTGTTCAATTTTATAACCTGATGGACTTACCATTAGTAGGGGGAGGTTCACTTGGTATAATTTTAGAGAGTCCCCCACTTGGGTTAGGCTGGACAGATTTCTGATTTTTTGTTCCTTTTTAAATCATCTCCCTAATATGATCCAGAAAATACTACCCAAATCCATTTCGGATCATAATCCAGTCATGTTAGCTGATGAAAGTTTTAATTGGGGTCCTAAGCCGTTTCGTTTTTTTAACTATTTACTAGAGGATGAGGGGTTTGCTGGGGTAATTGAAAATTCAATTGCTAATTTGAGGAATGACATCGGGTGTAGGGGTCTATTCTCTCTTCTTAAAGGAACTAAGCTGGCTATCAGGAATTGACCAAGGATTAATCAGAGGGGGTTTTCGTTAGCAATTTCAGATTTGGAATCTAAGATAAACGGACTGGAGTTGAAGTTTCAGAGTGGGGGGATCTCTGCTCAAGAAAGGGAGCTGCTTGATTTTTCGAGGAAGGAATTGTGGAATTTGCATAGGAAGGAGGAGAGTATTTGGTTGCAGAAGTCTAGATTGAAGTGGAACACTGAGGGGGATAGAAACACCAAGTTTTTCCATCTATGTGCCTTTAATAGAAGCAGAATTAATTCCATTTCAGCATTGAGGGTGGGTGGTGAGGTTATTTCAGACCCTGAGCAGTTGAGAGGTGTTATTTTTTACTATTTCAAGGCTGTCTACTATTCGAAATCTACTCTTGAGGTGGAGGATATTGATCTCAATTTTGCTAAACTGAATTTCGAGCAAGTGAAGGTTCTTGAAAGGAATTTTTCTGAGCAAGAAGTGTGGGAGGCAGTTTCTCAATCGGACAGTTCCAAAGTGCTAGGTCCTGATGGTTTCACGATGGGTTTCTTTAAGAAATTCTGGCCAAACCTGAAGGTTTTTATTATGAAATTGTTGAAGATTTTTACAATGGAAGAAATTGGGAGCATGGGGTAAACCATGCTTTTATAGCTCTGATTCCTAAGATCAGAAATCTGGAAGGCATTAAAGACTATAGACCAATTAGCCTAGTTGGCAGTTTGTATAAAATTATTTCCAAAGTACTGTCTAGAAGGCTTGTGTCTGTTATTAAAGATATTATAAGCCCTTCCCAGTTTGCATTTATCCCGGGTAGGCAGTTGCACGAATGTGCTTTCTTAGCCAATGAAGCTATTGATTATTGGAGAAAAAAGGGGAGGAAAGGCGTGGTCTTTAAGGTCGATTTTCGGCGTGCTTATGATTCGGTGGAATGGCTGATTTTATTGAGGTTATTGAAAGATATGACTTTGGAGATAAGTGGATTTCATGGATTGAACTTTGTATTTCTTCTACTTCTATTTCGGTTCTTGTTAATGGCTCTCCTACTGAGGAATTTATGATGGGCAAAGAGTTAAGACAAGGTTGCAGTTTGTCTCCTTTGTTGTTTAATATAGTCAGGGAACTACTGAACCTTATGTTTGTTAAGGCTACTGACAGTGGACTGTTCGAAGGGTTTAGGATTGGTAGGGAGGATAATCTCTTCATTCTGACCCATTTGCAATTTGCAGACGACTTAATTATTTTTTACAGGGATTCTCCTACTCAGATTCTAAATATTAGGAGAGTGTTGAGGATCTTTAGTCTAATGTCAGGGCTAAATCTTAACTTATCCAAGAGTAAGTTGTATGGTGTTCATTTGGAAGAGGATCTTTTAAAAGAATGGGCTTCTATGATAGGTTGTGGGGTGGGTGTTTTACCTATGACATATCTTGGTTACCGATTGGTACAACCAAGAATTCTGAGCTGCTGTGGGAGCCGGTGATCCGGAAGTTTTCTACCAAATTAGCAAGTTGGAAAGCTACAACATTATCGTTGGCCGGGAGAATGGTGTTAGTGAAATCGGTGTTGTCTTCATTGCTGATTTTTTTCATGTCCATTTTCAAAATTCCTCCTAAGGTAAATCAAAAGTTGAATTATATAATGGCTAGATTCCTTTGGGGGGAAGGTCCAACAAGAAATCAGATTCATTGTGTTAATTGGAATTTGGTGTGTCAACCGTTTGAGGGGGTTTGGGTGTTTTGGACTTGAATTTGATCAATCGTGTGCTACTTGGGAAGTGGGTTTGGAAGTTTGCTAATGAGAAGGATTCTCTATGGAAGAATTTGCTTTGCTGCAAACACAATAGCAACAACTTATCTCTATCCATAAGTACGGTAGTTTCTTCTCATGATTCTTGGATTTGGAAAGGAATTAGGAATAACTATGAGAAGAATGATGATGTTCAAGATTGTTTGAGGTTAAATTCGAAGATGCAAGTGGGGAATGGTAGATCTATTTCTTTTTGGAATGATGTCTGGGTTAATAATTCAACTCTAAAAGTTCAATTCCTAAGGATCTTTGCTCTCTCTATTAATAAAGGGGGGAAAGTTGCTGAATCTGGTTGTTTTGAATATAGTGGATGGGTTTGGAACATTCAATTAAAGAGCAATTTATGTGACTGGGAACTAGATCAGTGTATTTCTTTGATGTTATTGATTGATATTATTGGTTTGATTGATTCAGTTGATGATTTTTTGGCATGGTCTGGAAAAGGTGATGGTTTGTTCTCGCTTAAGGCCTGCAAATTGTCTATTTCTGGCAGATACAGCGGGAATTTTCAGTGGAGCAAATGGGTGTGGTCTGGTTTGGTTCCTCCCAGAGTTCAAACCTTTTTATGGCAGCTATCTCACCTTAAAGTGGTTGTTAGAGTGGAGCTGAAAAAATGAGGGTTGCCATTGGAAAATGTCTTTTGCCCTTTATGTCTTAAGGATGAAAAAACAACTCAACATCTTTTTATCTTGTGTTCGGTTGTAGGGGAGTTGTGAAATAGGTTCTTAAGATTATGGGATGTAGTTACAGTTCTGCCTAACGATCCTCAGTCCTTACTTTGTTCTTGGTCTCATCTTATGGCATCTTCTTCTATTTGGAAGTTTATCCCCGGTGTTGTTTACTGGTCTATATGGAAAGCTAGAAATTCTGTGGTGTTCGAAAATGGTAAAATTGACATGGCTTTACTGTTCTTCATTTCCAGATTCAGGCTGGCGAATTGGTTTTTAGCAAAATATCCAAAGGCAAATATTCAGGTCGATATTTTGGTAGGGGATCCAAGGCTTGCTGATAGTATTGTAATTTCCCTCCAAAGATGAAGAAGGATATGTGCTGGTATCCTTCTCCACCTGACTTTTTTAAGTTTAATATGGATGGGGCGGTAAGGTCTGATGGTCTACAAGGAGGAATATGAGGTATTTTGAAAGACTCGAATGGCTCTAATCTTATCTCCTTTTCTATTGTTGTGGGACTTGGTCCGCCGATGTTTGTCGAGTTGAAAGCTATTAAAGAGGGAATTGATTTTTTTTTTTACTCCCAATGGGCGGAGAAAGGAAGATTAGTGTTAGAGAGTGATTGTTCAACGGTAGTGGAATGGATTTTACGGCCTGTTTCTGCCCCTTCTTTTTTCAGATCTCTGGTTGGGGAAATTGGTGCCCTAGTTTTTTCTAAGGACATTATGGTTAGATGGATCCCTAGGAGTTGTAATTGGGAGGCGGATAAGCTAGCTAAGGAGGGGATTGGTTGAACGTTTATTGGTGTACTGATGTTATGTTATGTCTTGTTAGGTGTTTTATAGTGTAAAGTGTATCTTATGTAATTTCGGGGTATTAATAAAACTGAGATACTCTTTTCCTCCTTCAGTTAGTTGTCTCTTTTAAGAGGCAACGATGAGGGAGGTTTTTAACGAGACCTCCTATTCCTATAAAAAAAGGCTTATTTTATAGATTTCCCCATGATGGATGGTCGGGTAAAGTCAAAGGTGGTGGAGGATGTGAATAATGTGGGCCTCACAAATTATTGTGCATTCAAAAATTCAAAGGGTGAGCCAAGGCAGAACCGGAGAGCAAAGAAGGGGAAAAAAATTTCAGCTCTCTCCGAGACTGCCGTAGCAAGAAATACCAGAGTAAGGTGCAACGAGACGAAGAATGGCCCGAACTTGAAGGTAGATCCTTATATGATTTTGATTTTCGAGCAAAGTGGTGGACTCAAAAGAAGAAAGCGGCAGATTCCTTAAAGAACAAGAATGATTTGGGTTTAGAGTCTGATGGCTCACAAGTGGTTTTTATTACGAAACATTATATCACTGGATGTATTGACAGAATCATTAAGTTCTGAATAGTTTTTAGGGGACTAGATTATGATTTATGTTTATGGAGTTGGAGGTTCGGAGGGTCTTCGATGTGTAGTTGAGCAGTTAGTGGCAAAAGGGCGATTACAGTTTTTTCAAAGTTTGTTTTGTTCAACTGTTATAGTGTGGAAGCTCGTGGCTTTGGTGTGTGTTTTTGGCTACTATGGATTGTGTCAGTTGGTTTATTTGGCCTTTATTATTGTTGTATTGTGTTGCAGCATGATAGAGTTAGTGTTGCATTAGTGGAGTGCTAGTGCAAAAACAACAGGGTATGGGCTAGAAAAGCAGAGCATGGGCAGCATGGGGTACTGTGTAGCAGTATGGACAAATTGGTTACTACAGTCTCTGTTGTCAAGACTAGTTTAAAGTGGCAGACAGGCGGTTATGTGCTTTTGTTTTGTATTCTTTTCATGTGGAAGCTTTTGGCTTTTGTGCTAGAACTTGGATTCTATCTTCTATTATCGTTGTTTCTTTTGTGGCGTCTTTCAGGCCACGTTTAGGTTTTCAGTATAGTCAAAGTCTGTTTTTTAGGCTAATGTCTTTGCTAAGATGGATTAGGCTGTGTCTATGTTGTTTAGGGTTGTTTGCATTTTCTTTTGGTATTATGTTTATATTGGGGGTGGCTCTCAGGTTGTATCTTGTATTTTCTAACGATTAGTGAAATCTTAAGGCACTCTTTTCTTTCTCCCGCTGATTAAGGAGTTTATCTATAAGCTCTTTTAATCATGAAGGAGGTTTTTAACGAGACCTTCAATTCCTATAAAAAAATATTCAATACTAATTGAGAAAAGAATTCGGAATTAAAACAACCCCAAGACATCCAAAGTTCAATTAAAAAATCAAGCAGGAAAAAAAAAGAAAAATCGTTACCTATGAGCCATCAGGTAGTACTTTTCATTGCTTTCCAAATAATGCCGCAGATCAGATTGATGACAAGAAAAAGTCAACATTAAAGTAAAGGATGAGCGAAAGCTTGTGAGAAAGGAAAGACGATTAGAAACTCCAAAAAAATGCACAAGAAAAAACTTGCCTTTGCCTCATCTTCATTCTCAACAGTAGTATCATTTTCAAAAACACTTGCAATTCTCATCTCATCCATATCATTCCCAAAACGACCTCCGATAGCCTTTGCATCCTGTAACTTGGATCCAAGTTTCTGAAGATATTTCTCAGTTTCTTTCAGTAGTTGTTTAACACGATCTGATTTAGCATCCTGTAAATATCAAGAATAGTATTCATAAGAACATGTAAGATGAAACACTACTAGAGGGTGTAAACCTAAGATTACCTGAACCATTCGCAAATAACCCTCCACATCATTGATTTTGAGCAAGTTAATCTTCTCACGCTGAATTCTGTCAATCTTCTCCCGATGTATACGCTCCTTTCTTTTATGGAACTCCTTTAAATTTCTATTGAAGCCTTCCATTGTTCTCTCCTAATTTTAAACACATCATCCAGCCTTTCCCTGGGTTTCAATTTACCAAGAAGTTAGAAAGGATGTAGATTTATGCAAAGCAACCAGTGAAGACTTGGGCATTTATTGGTAAGAAAGAAAATCAGTAAGTACTTGTGAACTCCTATCTCACTGAAAAATTCCTTCTGCCTCTCACGAATTCTCTTTTGTCGCTCTTCTTTCATTTTCTGCTCATATTTTTCGAGTTGTTTTATCCTTCTACCATGGCGTTCCATATCATTTGTAATTGGTTTGAAAAAAAATCCTTCAGGAAATCACTGTCAAAATTTAAGAAGAAAATGTCATGAGAAATCAAAACAAAATCAAAGAAACAGCCAAAGCTACAACGTGCAACAATAAAACAAGATAAGAAATAAAAAGATAATAACTTAATGCTCCGTTTGGGAACAAGAATTTGAAATTTTGGATTTGGATTTCATTTGCTACGTAAATGATAAGAATGAAATTCATATATTATGGATAAATAGTCAAGATTCAATATAATATATAGATAAAAAGTATACAAATTTGGATTTATCTAATCCAAAAATCCAATGATTTGAGAAATAATCATCAATGTTACATTTCTAAATATTTTATTACTCAATTAACACCATCTTTGAAATCTAAGTTCCCAAAAGCCACCTAAGGGGAAAAAATTTACATATAAATTACCTCCGCATGCGATTGGAGCTGATAGAAGTTATGTAAAAGACGGAAAAAACCACTTTGTTCTTAAACAGGAATAAGTTCCAACTAATATGTTGGACAGGTAGAATATAAATAAAATTTAACAAAAATATTCGGTATCAGGAAATACATAAAAAAAAACTAGTTACTAACTGCATAAATTTTGGGGGTAAGGAGGGGTGACTCACAACGAGTAATAAAGAAAAACCTCTCAATATGGGTAAAGCCCTCATTTGGCTTATTTACCAACATGTTATTATACCGCCAAGTTAGCTGCTTACTCAAGATTGCAAGCTTAATTACTAAAAACGCCCATTTCTACACAATAAGAGGGCTTTACCGAATTTTAGGGATGAATTCCTTTCAATCTTGATCACAGTCTATGATGCAGCATCACTCCAAATTCTAAAGCTAAATATAAAATGGTTCACTTGCTTTTCACAAAAAATAAATATACTTGAAAAAGAACGAAATCTACAAAACTTTTTTTTGTTAGCGAGAAAATGCAAACAAATTAGAAGTGGATAGTTGTTTTATTAGCACAATAGAACGTATCTGGTGGTCTTTCCCATTAAACTTCAGCTTTCTACTCCAAACTCACTCATTTTTTCATTGATTTTACAACCTTTCTTCCACTTCTGTTTTTCATACAAAATTTGTTGATAGCAGGGGACACATTTCCTTTTCTTTTCAATAGATTCATTGATTTTACAACCTTTCTTCCACTTCTGTTTTTCATACAAAATTTGTTGATAGCAGGGGACACATTTCCTTTTCTTTTCAATAGAAGCGCACAAATATTAGAGCAAATAATAGTTGTATCCTTAACAATGTTGCAGCATGGCTTTACAGACAAATCAGAAGGGAAAACAAGGTTAAACCAGGAATTAAGAACTTCAGAATAAAGTTTTTAACAAACCTTTAGCTGGGTGAAACAAGTTTGAATTTTTTGATTTGTCTTTTACCGTTTTAGAACCCACTTCTGCTCAGCTAATAGCTTCCGTTTTTTCAGATCCATAATCCATTTCTCTGACATAGTGTGCTTTGGAGAAGGTAAAGGATCAGTAGATACAGAGTTATCTTCCTCGTCTTGCTCTGTGTAAACAGAAATCATTTCTTAGCATATGATTAATAGAATGAACTTTGTACCTAGTTTGGACTTCGGATCCTCTGCACCAGAATCACCACATCCCAAAAATTCATTTCATTTGATCTAAAAGGCTTAGGGATGGTCATTCTAGTTCCAACTAAGTTAACCGATAAGAAGTTAAGTGACCATAAGGGGGGGGGGGGAACAAATTGATTCAGTAACTTTACCAGAACTTTGAAACTGAGAATCGGGATCTTTTCTCTCTAGCATCAAATCATGCTGGATTGTAGCAGCTGGCAAAGATGCCCTCGAAGTGAAAACCTCATCATGACCGCCAATTCCAGACCAGCCCATCATTTCAGGGTTCACCTGCTAATTAGGAACCATCACAGAAGAAATTAGATCAGGCTTTCCAATTTGCAGATGGCAATTATCCATGTCATCCACAGATTTACTAAAAGTAAAGCCACCCATAAAGTAGCAGAGTCAGGCACTCTAGTCAAATACACCTGTGGTTCCACTGTCTCATGGCTCTGAATTGCAGCCTCTGCCTTCCTTCTAGCTAGAATATGTTTCCTTTCGTCCACAATTGCTGAAAGATAAAAAGATGGGCCATTACTCTCCTCCACTCTTAATGCTTCTGCTTCTTTTGACAATGAATCAGCCTCTTCCAGTAGATGTAGAACCTGACGGTGCATTATTAATCCTTCCAAATGGCATTGCAGCTTCAGATATGTTACCCGGCTCATTGGAAGTTTGTGATTTCCCTCTATGGTCATTCAATTCTTTGAGAGGGTCGTCCGTATTGCCATCCGATGATTACCAAGTAAATGACATAGACTTCTGAAAATGAAATTTGCAAAACAAATTTAAATGATTAAAGCAACCTTCTTGGGGAAATAAGTTTCCAAGTGCAATTTCAAGATGCAACTTCTTTGGCATCAAGCAATTTCTGCAAGTAGAAAACACAAATTATAGACAAAAAAGAAAAACAACAGAGTATGAAAAGATTCTTACCACTTATACCCCCATTAGAGAGGTAGCATTCTAGCATATATTGCAAGAGTTCGGTACATATCTGAAAGCTAAAAAAACAAGGCACTGGGCTCTAAGCTGTTTCAACTGTTGTTCCTTGAGCACTATTAATTTAATTTATAAAAATTTAAAATCATAAAAGAATCAACATATGATTATAAATTAATTAAAAAATCTAAACGTAAATTATCTAAAATAAATTATTAATTATATTATTTTTCATAAATTTTTTGGGTAGATTATACTATTGACCACCTAACTATTGTCTCTTTTCATTCTTATCATCATTTTTGAAATTTTTGAAATTAGGTCACCCAACTATTTAAATGCATTCAATCAAGTCATTTGTCGTTAACATTTAATGGAAGAGTTGACATGACAGTTAATAAAATTAGTATAATTACACATTTAGCCATTATTCCTTACACAATAATAATTTTATTTAATTCAATATATGTAAGAGAAAATAACTTGAGTGGCACAAAATGTCTTATAATATACGATTTTAACCAACTTTTTTGGATTTGCAAAAATAACCAACAAATTCGCAACTCAGTTTCGAATTCGCAACACGAAAGCCAATTTCGCAAAACAGTTTCCGAATTCGCAATTCGAATTTGGAATTCGCAACACATAAGTCGAATTCGCAACTCGAATTTGACATTTTTGCAACACGAATTTCTTTTTCGCAACTCGATTTTTAAATTCGAAACACGAGTTTCATTTTCGCAACTCGATTTTCGAATTCGCAACTCGAATCTTGCTATGAACGGAGATTTCAGAAGTTATCCAAAAGGGATAAAGCAAAACATAAGAAGAGTATGGAAGAGAGCTTAGCTTTCAATGAGAAAGAGAAGAGAAGACAAAAGAGAGAGAGAATAATCATAAAACTTGAAGGAATGGGTATTATATGTTAGACTTGGAAAATCTTAAAAGGCGGTTTGAGTAGGAAAATGACAACCAAAGAAAACTGGAAAACTGAGGAAACAATTAAGCTTTGAGTCTGAGCAAAGAAAGAGATTCTTTTTATTACAATACTAATGGAATTAAGGAAGAAATAGTTGATGTTATGATGAACAAAAGTGGTAAAAAATTTTGTTTTATCTTAAGCTGAAGGTTAAAGGTGAGGCAGCCATGGAAGCACCCCGCCCATGGAGTCCATACAGTCTGGTTTTTTGGGACAATCAAAATGGGAAGGTCACTAACCTTACAAAAGTGGTAAACTCTTCTCATGTTTTTCTTTGTCCCTTTTGGATAACTTCTGAAATCTCTGTACATAGCAGGATTCGCGTTGCGAATTTTCGCGTTGATAATTCATAATTTATATTGCTAAAATGAAATTCGTGTTGCTAAAATAATATATTAATATTTTCCCACCCCGACCTGAAAATATATTATTTATACCCAATCCCTCTCAGACTCAATTCAAATATATTAATATTTTAAAATAGGTAAAGTAATATATCGATAATCATTTAAAATATTTTAAATGGTTATATTTATATATTTTACCTTAAACCTAACCTGATTCGAATATATATATAAATGAGTAAACTAATAATTTTTACCAGGTTGGGTCGGGTCGGTGATTTTTCACCTTAAACCCGACCCTATCCTGCCCAAAGTTATCTATCATATAACCCGCTCCACCCCGCCCCAAACCCAAAATTTCAAAAAAAAAATACCTAAGGATGACAATTTAATATGAAGCCGACGGATTTTGCCCCGACCCAAACTAATAGGGTCGATTTTTTATTGTTGAAATTTGGGTCTGGGGTCGTCAATAATAGATAGCTTCAGGGCGGGATAGGGACGGGTTTAAGGTGAAAAATTATTGACCAAATCCAATCCGATATAAATTATTAGTTTATCTTTTTATATATATTTGAATCGGGCCAGGTTTAAGGTAAAAATATTATTTTAACTATTTTAAAATATTAATATATTGGAATTGGATCAAACTGGACTGGATTGGGTATAAATAATATATTTTCGGGTTAGGGACGAGACGGTTAAAGAAATGATATGCCCTGCATCGTGTCTATCCTTAGTAATATACCAAAGTTCGAGTTATTTTATTGTTACTTTTGTTTTTATTTTTCTAGCCTTCATTATAGTATAAGATAAGTAACAAATATTGTAAATATTATATTAAGAATTAATGTTGGTGCAGTAAATTTGGAAAAATATTAAAATTAAATAAAAATTAAATTAAAAAATCCCTCCAATGATGTCATGACACATGTCGTCATATGATTAGAGGATTAGATATGTTGAATTAAATAAAATTATTACCAATTTGATAGATTGTGTAAGGAATAAAGATTAAATGTGTAATTATATTAATTTTATTAACTGTCACGTCACTCTTCCACTAAATGTTAGCGACAAGTGGCTTGAATGGATGCATTTAAATATTTGGGTGACATGATTGACAAAATTTCAAAAATTATGGTAAGAATGAAAATAGACTGTTGAAAACATTTTGATGTTACGATATAACAAATAAAGTATAAATGAATTTTAATATTTTATATTCGATTTCAAAAATAATATTCAATTAAATTATTCAAATATCAAAAACATTACTCCAAGTTTTCAAATGTCAGTTTTAATCCTTACTTAAGTGTAAAATTGTGTTTTAATCTTAAAATATTTTTGAAACAATTTTACAAAGTATTTTGAACCTTAATCGAGCCAAAAATGAATTTTAAGTAGGGGTGTACCGATACACTCCTAGGTGTATCGATACCCCTAAATTTTGAATGTAATAAGGGTACCGATACACAGCCGACTGTACCGATACCCCTCTTATATTAATTGGCTCTGAGAAACATCGAATGTAATTAGTGTGTCGATACCCCTAGGGTGTACGATACACTCGGTCAAATAACGGTGAAAATATTTGAATTTTACACTAGGTGTACCGATACCCTTTGAAGATGTACCAATACCCCTACGCTCCCAACAGGTTTTTTAAATGGTATTCACACCATAACGGCTATATTGACTTCACCAATAATCCCCAATGTTCAGAATCAATCCAAGGTGTATATAAACAAATTCTGAAGCCATTGACCATCAAGAATTACAAAGAATTAAGAAAGAATCAAGAGAGAAGGCGTCCGCTATTTGTGAGTACTAAATATGGTGCGGAAATATGTGCAAGTATACACACTCGAACAAGTAATACAGTGATGAGCGAGTATCGTCTCCACGGGGATTGGAGGAAATTGATAAGTTCAATCAAAGCACTTTACTATGTTACCTAAGTAAAGTTAGTGATGTTATTTGCAAATGAAAATGCTGTGGCAAAATGAATGGATGTTGTGGAAATTGTCTGATGGTAATATGGTAGTAAATTGAGATGTTATGGAAAATTGAATTGTGCTAAGTGCAAACAAATGTAAAGGCAAAATAAACTGTAAATACTGGATTTTCTTATAAGGACTTTAGACTCCTCACACGACAAGCTACTATGGGAATGAGTGATAGGAGTCACTTAGGAAAATCTAAGTCTACTTCTCAGAATGGTCTTACTTCTATGCCTTATCTGCCCGACAAAGTTTACTAAGGGTGCCCTATGCTATCTCTAGTTAAGGGACTCGACAGATTAAAGATGCATTGGCAAAACCGGTTGGTGTTAGCTACTGCAGGGATCCTATTGGTCCAGATAACATAATATGTCTTGGCAATACCTTTTTACGGCATCATTAACATCTAACCTATCGCTCATGCACAACTCCTTTTAGTCGAATGAAATCCTAGCCTTATCTCTAAGGTGGATTAGGCCTAGTTACTATCTAGAACCCCTGGCTTATGTGGTTCCTCCCTAGTTTCTCTCGAGTACTAAGGATGTGCTACTTAGACATTCTCTCGAACACTAAGTAATCACCTAAGGAATGACTACTCTCATAGCTCCTAAAACCTTAAGGCATTAAACTTCATAAGCAAAGCAGATAACAACATAGAAAAATAACCATTCCTTGAAGCAAATCTTAAATATCCAAAATAAACTCCCACCAAATAGGATTAGTTCATGGTGGGGTTCGAAATAAGCAAGCAAAAAGTAAGTTAAATCGTTCCTTACAACCCAAAAGATAAAATATGAAATCAAAGAGCAAAGGGAAAGAGGAAACGCCTTCGACGTGCACTACGGAGCTTCCTTTGGCCTCCATGAACTGTCCCAGCAATCTAGCTCCTCTCAGATGCCTAGTTCACCACTCCCTCTAGCTTGTCAATGGAGGAATGCCATGGAAAAAATGATTGACAAAAAAAAAAGAGATCATTTTCTCCGAATTTTTAGGCTCTTAGCGGTTGTCTAAAAGTTTCAAAGTCTTTTTTTCATTGTGGATTCATCTTCTATTTATAGGGAGAGAATGAACCTAGGTTTTGCATTAAAACTACCCTAGTACCCTAAATTCATTCCTTTTATGTGAAAGATGGTGCATAAGTTGTAATGGGCCCCTTCTTTATGGTTGATTGCAAAAATCACACATAGACAATGCAGCCGGCTCTTACTAAAAATATATTATTTTATCTTTTCTGCCTAGGAATACCATCCGAGTTGTCGCGACAATCGTATTTTTCTCAGTAGTCTCATCATGTCATGTCAATTACCTTCTACTTATTCTTGCTCCCAAATCCTGCACGTCATTAAATAAATCACCTTCCCCATAATGCAACATTGATTACAAGATAAAATACCGCGACAAACAAAATTTCACCACATGCAACTAAATGCTCCTAAATGCATCTATATGATCCTAAATGCGCTCTTAGACAGTCAATAACTTAAGTGAAAATGTCCCAAATGTGACCTTTTTACGGAGTTATCACACCCCAAACTTAAGCTATTACTTGTCCTCAAGCAATGAATAGAATTAAGCAAAATAAAAATACCATGACAAGTTCAAAGTAGAATAGTTATATGGGTAAAATTTCAGCCCTCAGAATTTGGCTTCAACATGCTAGACTAGTTTGAGAAATCAAGTACTGTCCCCTAGGGAAAGATTCTTTGTGTGGGTGTGTGCGTGTTTGTATCCAGTCCATGCTTAACAAACCTAACAATTTTCTAAGCAAGATTTCTTGTGTTTCCACAACATTTACAAATTTTACTCCCACATTGTTTTCTTTTCTTTTTTTCTTTAATTCTGCTATGAGGGGAGTCAACCTATCACACCTACCATCCCACACTCTAGGTGAAAGGGAGCATACCTTCCACCCTCGAGCTAGTCAGGTAGAGACATCACGTGACTGCTTTCATTCACTCATATAACATAGTTGTCATTTATTTATTTGTAGTTTCCAGGTAATGCCATGGCATAGCGGAGTGTCCCTCTACAGATATACCGAAGCATTTATTCACAACTTCATTCTTTTTGTTTCTTTTTTTCTTTTTTTTGTGGGGTTTCCATCATTCAAAGTTTTATGCCATTACATTCAAGAATTCTCTTATAAAAAATTTCTAAGTTCCTTAAGCATGGAAAACATACAATCGTGAATTCAAAGGGTTCAAAGAAGCAAGTCCTAGAGTTGGTTCTATCATCCTCAAATGTCATGTACATTCTATCCTAGCCATCAAGTGTTTATCATCATCGGGCATCATTAATTTTTTCCAGAAAACTAATTCTAACACTTACTAATGTCATGGCATATTTATTCTACTAATACTACCATGCAATTATTTGAGAACCCTACGTCCCCCAAACTTGAGAGAAGAATTGTCCTCAATGCTAAAAAAACTAAGGAAAAAGTAAACTACATGCTATGAAATGCAAGGTACCTTGACTTCATGCTGGTGGTGGTGCGGCGGTCGTGCGACTTGTGCGCTTTTGAAATTTTGTGGGGCTGGAGTGTTTAGAATCTAATGTTGGTATGGTTGAAATCTAGATGGACCCTAACCTTGCAAAGAAAAATAAAATGGTAAAGGAAACTGAATAAAAATAGTACCAAAATAAACATTTATTTATGCACAGGAGTAAATTTAAAATGTAACGACATCTTCAAGATGCTTAGCAGATTTCGACATCGTGCAAGAAGAATGCAGATTTATCACGCATGGGAAGAGCTCTTGATAAGCCTTCAGACGTTGTCCATTGACTTTAAAAACGGATCTATCATCCATATTCTTGATATCCACAATGCCATGAGGGTAAACATGGTGTACTTCAAATGGTCCTGACCATCGTGACTTCAGTTTTCCAGGGAAGAGCTTTAGCCTCGAGTAAATAAGAGCACCTGCTGGCCAATATGAAAATGTCGTGGCAAAAGCATTGGTCATGTCACTTCTTGGTTTTTTCCTTGTAAAGCTTTGCATTTTCATATACTTGTGCTCGAAATTCTTCTATTTCATTCAGATCGAGTAACCTTTGCTCCCCAGCTAATTGTGCATCGAAGTTCAGCTTATTGATCGCCAAGTATGCCTTATGTTCTAACTCCACAGGTAGGTGACAGGCTTTTCCATATACCATATTGAAAGGCGATGTTCCTAGAGGTGTTTTGAATATCGTTTCAATAAGCCCAGAGTGCTTCGTCCAATTTTGGGGACCAGTCCTTCCTTCTAGAGTTCACCACATTCTCTAGATTTGCTTGATTTCTCGATTGGATACTTCAGCTTTCCCATTGGTTTGTGGGTGATATGCCATGACAATCTTATGTCGCACTCCATATTTTTGTAATGCCTTCGTAATTAGCTTATTATCAAAGTGAGTTCCCTCGTCACTGATGATGTCTCTTGGTACTCCAAATCAAGTAAAGATGTTATTATGAAGGAATTTGAGCACCATCTTAGAGTCATTTTTCAGTGTGGCAATTACTTCAACCCACTTAGATACGTAGTCCACGGTAAGCAAAATATACAAATTTTTGAAAGAATATGGGAATGGTCCCATGAAATCAATGCCCCAAACATCAAAGGGATCTATCTCCAGAATATTTTGCAATGACGTTTCGTGTCATCTGGAAATGTTTCCAGTATATTGGCATGTATCGCATGCTTTGAAAAACTCGCGAGCATCCTTAAATAGTGAGTGCCAATAGAAGCCTGATTGGAGGACCTTTGCAGTAGTCCTCGCACCTCCAAATGCCCTCCACAGGGTGCTGTGTGGCAATGGTGTAGAATGTCTCGTTGCTATTCTTCAGGGACACATCATCGAATCATTTGATCGACGCATTGTTTAAACAAATATGACTTATCCCAAAAATAGAACTTGGCATTATAATAGAACTTCTTCTTACCATGGTTGTTCAATTCATAAGGAAAATACCACTAACAAGAAAATTAACAAGGTCAGCGTACCACGAGATTGTCGTGGCATATAAAATTTTCTCATCAGGGAATTCTTCTTTAATATAAAAAATGTCATTGCATTCTGAAGTGTTTTCTAGCCTAGATAAATGATATGTAACCTGGTTCTCAGTACATTTCCTATCGATTACCTCTAAGTCAAATTCATGCAGTAGTAATATCCACCTAATAAGTCTAGGCTTGGCATCTTTCTTGTTCACTAAGTATTTTATAGCTGAGTGATCAGTGTGAACAATGACTTTGGTACCTATCAAGTATGTCCTAAACTTGTCAAATACAAATACCACAACAATCAATTCTTTCTCAGTAGTAGTATAGTTCAATTGTGCCTCATTCAAGGTACGACTAGCATAATATATAACATTGAAAATTTTACCTCTACGTAGCCTAAGTACATCTCCCACGACAAAATCACTTACATCACACATCAACTCGAATGGTGATGTCCAATCTAGGGGATCCACGATCGGTACAGAGATAAGTCTTCGTTTCAGCTCATTGAATGCACTATGGCATTTCTGATCGAACACGAACGGCTGGTTCTATTGCAGTAGGGTGCACAAGGGCTTGGATATCATGGAGAAGTCCTTGATGAATCTTCTATAAAACCCAGTATGTCCAAGGAAACTCCTAATGCCCTTGACAAAAGTTGGCAGGGGTAGCTTCTTGATAACCTCGATCTTGGCTTTGTCCATTCAATGCCCGTTGTAGAAATTTTATGGCCTAGAACAATGCCTTCGATCACCATGAAGTGACACTTTTCCCAATTCAGTATGAGATTGACCTCCTCACATCGTTTGAGTACCTTTGCTAGATTACCGAGGTATTTCTGAAAGTCATCTCTAGAAACAAAGAAATCATCCATAAAAAATTCTAGAAAATCCTCAACCATGTATTAAAATATGGCTTGCATGCAGCGCTGAAAAGTTGCAGGGCATTACAGAGTCCAAAAGGCATTCTTCGAAAAGCATAAGTGCCATAGGACACATGAATGTTATCTTCTATTGGTCCTCTGGTGCAATGGCAAATTGATTATACCCCGAGTATCCATCCAAGAAACAATAATATGCTTTGCCAGCATGTTGATCCATCATTTGATTGATGAACGAAAAGGAAAGTGATCATTCTTGGTGTCCTTGTTCAGTTTGCGGTAGTCCATATAGATTCGTCACCAGGTGACAATGCGTGTAGGTAGTAGTTCATTGTCTTCACTTGTCACCACGATCATGCCTCCCTTCTTTGGCACACATTGGACGAAACTCACCCAAGAACTATCAGAAATGGGGTAAATCACTCCAGCGTCAAGCCATTTGAGAATTTATTTCTTACAACTTGCTTTATGATTGGGTTTAATCTTCGATGTGGTTCTATGGATTTTCCAAGGCAATATTCCAGCATGATTTTGTGCATGCAAATAGTTGGACTTATTCCCTTCAGGTCTGCCATTGTCCATCCTAACGTTTTCTTATGCTACGACAAAACACTTAACAAACTAGATTATTGGTTAGGAGTAAGGGCAGAGGAAATAATCACATGTAAAGTTTCATTACTACCCAGATAATCATATTTAAGATGTTGTGGTAAATTATTTAGCTCTAGGGTAGGAGCATGTTGTAGTGAGGGCTTAGGAGTAACAAATTCTTCAAAATTTAGAGGTTCAAAATGCGTACTTGGGCTAGCTATGAGAAAGCTAGCCTGTTGTTCCTTGGAAGAAAAATCATTAGGCTCTTCGACCTTTAAGTCTTCAAGTAACCTCTCATTAGTTTCCTGCTGAATGAAATTGTCATGGAAAAATTGATATGCTTCTCTTGCGATTATTGTATCCACTTATAAAATGGTCTGGCATTCTTCAGAATCATTCATGTATTTGAGAGATCGGAAGACGTTCACAGTGACGCATTGGTCGGCCACTCTCATGGTCAGGTCGCCCTTCTCGCAGTCGATAAGAATGCGACCGGTAGCTAGGAAGGGTCTCCCCAGAATTATGGGTGTTGTGGCATCGACCTCACAGTCCAGAATCAAAAAATCGATTGGAAAAACGAATTTATCAACCCGCACAATGACATCTTCGATTCGCCCTTCGGGACAAACATGTGAACGATCAGCAAATTACAAGATAACAGAGGTGGGTGTCACATCTTCTATCCCAAGCTTCATGAAAATTGACTTAGACATCAAGTTCACGCTTGAGCGAAGGTCACATAGTGCCTTCCCAACAAATTTGTATCCTATCGAACATTAGATGATAAAACTGCTCGGATCATGTCTCTTTGGTGGCACCTTGCTTAAAGAATAACAAAATTCTTTTATCGTGGCAATTGTCTCATACTGCTCATCCTTTCTTTTCTTGGTAAAAATCTCCTTGAGGAATTTAAAATATATAGGCATTTGTTCCATAGCCTCCAGAAAAGGAACATTGATTTGAAGTTGACTCATAATGCCAATAAACTTTTTGAATTAAATATCCTCGTTATGTTTCTTCAGTCTTTGCGGGAAAAGAGGCGGGGGTTTGACTTCTTGTACTAACGGGGTGGGAACAGAATTTGGCTTGGCATTTTTTTTGCTCCCTCAGTCGATTTACTCGATGAATCCTCATCATTATCCTCTTCCTTTGGTGCTTCTTCTAGCACTTCTTGATCAGCTTGCACAGTCTCAGGGGGTGAATCATTCTTCAAACTTCCCCCAAACTTGTCTTCGACATTGATTTGTGTACCACTCTGTATAGTTAGCACATTGCAGTATTCTTTGCCATGAGGTTTTGTGACTTCAATGTTACACGACAGATTTCTTGGTCGTCGTTCTTGTAATGCCGCAACAATTTGACCAATCTGGCTCTCCAATGCCCTCAATGACGAACTGTGGCTCTAAAACAGAGCTACTTGGTTTTTTATGGAGGTCATATGGTCTTGCAGTATTGTCTTCGTTGTTGCTATGAACTCTTACATTGTGCCCTCCAAAGAACTGGTGGTAGATAAAGATGGCCCTCCTTTGTTAGAATTATGCCCTTGCATATTCGATTGAAAACCCTGGGAGTAATTGAAATTCTACTGACGAGCCAGTTGGTGAGTATTATTGGATCCTTGATTTCCCATAAAAAGTTTGGATGTTGACGCCATTCAAGATTATATGTGTTAGAATATGGGTTATTGTTGCCTCGATTGTAGTTTCCCACGTAGTTAATGGATTCTTGATTGGTTGGGCAGTCACTCTTATTATGGTTGCCGTGGCATAATAAACATGCTGAATTAGCTGCCTTCACTTCTCTCACCTCACTTGGCCTTTGCAAATTCTTCAACATATTGGTGATAGCAGCAAGTTGGGCGGATATCGTATCCTTAGAATCTAGCTCGAAAGCTCCATGTGATTTGTGCCCAAGTTGAAGCCTTGTAGATGGAAATTGATAATCGTTGGTGGCAATCCTATCCAGAATGTCAAATGCCTCTACTAGTGATTTGTCAAGTAATGTCCCATTTACCGAGGTATATAGCATCGTCCTCGTGGGTGCATTAACTCCATTATAGAACATCACCACTTGCGTCTAATCTTGAAAACCATGATTTGAACATTTATGAAAAATCCTTTGTATCGATCCCAGAATTCATACATTGATTCGTCATCAGCTTGACGAAAAGAAGTAATGTCGTTCCTCAGTTGGATGTTCATGTTCGGAGGATTATACCGCGACAAATTTTTTTTTAAACATATTAGTCCACGACTCTATTGAACCAGCTAGAACGCCACTCAACCAAGCCCTTGGTCGGTCACGCAGAGAATATGGAAATAGCTTTAACTTCAATACATCTTCGTGCACTCATTGTTGATGAAACGAATTGCACACCTCCAACAAGTTTCGAATATGTTGCCTGGCATCTTCATTTGACATACCCTAATTTGCCCTATGGAAATCAGTATATTAAACATGACAAGTTTGAGCTTGAAGTGGGCTGCCTGAATTTCTGGTGCCACAATTCCTGGATTTAAGTCATCTAAGATTGGATTTAAGTGATCACAAATGGCACAAGGTCTGGTCATACACAAAAAAAAAACTGAAAAAGATAAGGAAAATAAAAAGTAAACCTATATATAAAAGAAAAATAAACAAGTAAAATAAAAATACTATGACAAAACAAATTAACTTCTAGTTGCCAATCCCCGGCAACGGCGCCAAAAACTTGTCCGTTATTTATGAGTACTAAATATGGTGCGGAAATATGTGCAAGTATACACAATCGAACAAGTAATACAGTGATGAGTGAGTATCGTCTCCACAGGGATTGGAGGAAATTGATAAGTTCAATCAAAGCACTTTACTATGTCACTTAAGTAAAATTAGTGATGTTATTTGCAAATGAAAATGTTGTGGCAAAATGAATGGATGTTGTGGAAATTGTTTGATGGTAATATGGTAGTAAATTGAGATGTTATGGAAAATTTAATTGTGCTAAGTGCAAACAAATGTAAAGGCAAAATAACTATAAATACTGGATTTGCTTATAAGGACTTTAGACTCCTCACACAACAAGCTACTATGGGAATGAGTGATAGGAGTCACTTAGGAAAATCTAAGTCTACTTCTCAGAATGGTCTTACTTCTATGCCTTATCTGCCCGACATAGTTTACTAAGGGTTCCCTATGCTATCTCTAGTTAAGGGACTGATAGATTAAAGATGCCTTGGCAAAACCGGTTGGCATTAGCTACTGCAGGGATCCTATTGGTCTAGATAATAGGATATGTCTCGGCATACCTTTTTACGGCAACATTAACATCTAACCTGTCGCTCATGCACATCTCCTTTTAGTCGAATGAAATCCTAGCCTATCTCTAAGGTGGATTAAGCCTAGTTACTATCTAGAACCCCTTGCTTATGTTTTTCCTCCCTAGTTTCTCTCGAATATTAAGGATGTGCTACTTATACATTCTCTCGAACACTAAGTAATCATCTATAAAATGACTAATCTCATAGCTCCTACAACCTTAAGGCATTAAACTTCATATGCAAAATAGATAACAACAAAGAAAAATAATCATTCATTGAAGCAAATCTGAAATATCCAAAATAAACTCCCACCAAATAGGATTAGTTCATTGTAGGGTTCGAAATAAGCAAACACAAAGCAAGTTAATCAGTTCCTTACAACACAAAAGATAAAATATGAAATCAAAGAGAAAAGGGAAAGAGGAAAAGCCTTTGACGTACACTACTGGAGCTTACCTTGGCCATCATGAACTGTCCCAGTGATCAAGCTCCTCTCAGACGCCTAGTTCGACACTCCCTCTAGCTTGTCAAATGAGGAATGCCACGACAAAAACAATTGATGGAAAAAAGAGAGATTTTTTTCTCCAGATTTTTAGGCTCTTGGCGGCTGTCTAAAAGTTTCAAATTTTTTTTTCATTGTGGCTTCATCTTCTATTTATAGGGAGAGAATGAACCTAGGGCTTTGTTTTAAAATTACCCTAGTACCCTAAAGTTTATTCCTTTTATGTGAAAGATGGTGCATAGGTGGTAATGGGCCCCTCCTTTATGGATGATTGCAGAAATCACGCATAGACATTGACAACTAGCTCTTACTAAAAATATATTCTTTTATCTTTTCTGCCCAGAAATATTTTTCGAGTTTTCGAGAAAATCGTATTTTTCTCAGTAGTCTAATCATGTCATGGCAATTCCCTTCTGCTTATCCTTGCTCCCAAATCCTGCACATCATTAAACAAAACACCTTCCCTATAATGCAGCACTGATTACAAAATAAAATACCGCGACAAACATAATTTCACCACATGAAACTATATGCTCCTAAATTCATCTATATGATCCTAAATGGACTCTTAGACAGTCAATAACTTAAGTGAAAAGTTATGTGACCTTTTAACGGAGTTATCAAAAAGCATCAAACCTCAAGTTGAGAAATTCAAGCATATTTTCATTCAATATTCATTTTGCTTTCAAGAACACCATTTTTGCTCAATTGTATTTATTTTTTAGTATTCTTTCTTTGTTCTAGAATTGTGCAAACATCTTTCCTTGAGAGGTTTTTTTGTAAGTTTGTGAAACTTGTAATTTTCTCTTAGGGAGAGAGTGTTCTCAATATTTTGGGGTATAATTCTTGAGGGAGTTGTAAGGTTACTCTTTATCCTCAAAAGAAAGATAAATTAGTGAATTTGTGGAAAATCCTTAGTGTGGAAAGCTAAGGTAGTGTCGTAGACTTTGGTTGAGAAATTCGAACCACACTAAATTGCTGTGCAAATATTTTCAATTTTCTAAAAAGCTTCCACCGAATTTTTAATTTCCAATTCACCCCCTCTTGGCTATTTTTTCAATCGATTAACTTAACAATTTGTATCCGAACTACACTCATTTGAAGGTTTTACCACCTCTTGAGTCGATTCGGGAAGAGTCATATCGATATTCAAGTCATCAATGGCCTCCGCTTCAAACTTCGACTTCGTTCTTGATTCTCAGTCCGTCAACAAGCCTCCTTTCTTCAATGGAGCTAATTATACTTATTGGAAGAATAAGGTGAGATACTTCATTCAAGCTAGTGACATGGGAGAATGGAAAATCATGGTGAACGGATACATCGAACCATCTACACATCCAAATTTATGGAGTAAAGAAGAGACAAGAATGTTCCAGCTCAACTCAAAAGCTATCGTATTCTATTTTCTGCTCTTGGACCAGATGAATACAAGAGAGTTTCATCTTGTACAACTGCCAAGAAAATATCGGATAAACTACAAGTCACTTGTTAACTTCCTAAAAAGGCTACTTTTAAGGCCTTTTTCACTTAAGTTATTGTTTGTTTAAGAGCTCATTTTAGTCATTTATGATCATGTAGTTGTATATAGTTACATTTGTGGTGGTATTGTTGTTTTATTTCTTAATGGTGTTGTATGAGAGAAAGGTACATTTGTTTGTGGTGTACAGGGAATAGCAAGCAAAAAGTCTCTTTAGGAAGGAATACCGTGGCATCGCACGTTGCTGAAGCATATTGAAATGCCTTGGCATTTCTGGCGCAGAAAATGAAAAAAAGATATAGCTGTACGAGGACAGTTGGCTCTGCACGTGAAATGATTGATGTAACCGCCTGCGAGAGGACCACTACCACCTGGTAATTTGCACCCAACATCACCCAACAACCTCATCATTACCCTAGATATTTTTATTATATAGGACACCTCACAAGGGAGAGAGGGAGACGCATAGGTAGAGCAGAAAAATCCCATTTTTATTTTTCTTTTCCCTTCTTCTTCTTTTGGTTTTCCTCTATTGATAAAGCTTCAAGGAGTGGCGAGCTAGGCGTCCGAGAGGAGCTAGTGAGCTAAGGTGGTTCATGGTGGTTGAGGAGACCTCCAGTGGCACGCGTCGAAGGCTTCTTCTCACTTCTCTTTGCTGCTATTTATTTGTGGGTTATTGGAACAAATATTTTATGGCTTGTTCTATGGATATTTCGAACACCACTATGAACCAACTTATTTGGTGGTGGTTGGTCTCATGGTTGTTTAAACTTTATTTTAATAGTAGATTTATGTTTATCTTGGTTATTTGCTTACTTTGCTTATGAATACTTCATCATCTAGGCTTGTAAGAGGCATGAGAGTGTCTATTTCTTAGATAAAGGTTAAGTGTTCGAGAGAAAACTAAGCTAAAAATACTTGTAGTATTCGAGAGAAACACAAGACAAGATCCTCATAAGAAATGGTTATAGTGTTTTTCAAGAGGCTTTGAATCGGCCTAGGAATACTACATCCTAATCCCTTAGTGCTCGAGAGAGACTAGGATAGGATTTCAATGACTAAAAAGGGTGTTTTTATCAATAGTGTGGGTTGTCATCATCATTGAGTAAGAGCAGATGCCATGGCATCTTATTCTGTTAGGTTCCTTTGACTAGAGATAGCAGGAACACTTTCGGAAGACCCTGTCGAGTAAGTAAAGATTAGATAACATAAATCTACATGAGAGATAAACTTAGCATCCTTAAATCAATCCCTACCATTCATTCCACTGGACGCTTTCCATGTGAGGATTATCTACTCATCATTTATTTGTTATTTATTTATTGTTTTTACCATTTTTCATTGCCTCGACATTACACCATTTTCAATACTAAACATATGTTCTTGCCACTGCATTTCCATTTGCTACACCATCATACCATCAATCCAAATCCACCTTCATACACTTTTCATTTGCCGTGACATTTGTATATATCAAGACTAATTATACTTAGATAGAATAATGCATTGCTTTGGTTAGACTTTTGTAATTTCACCCAATCCCTGTGGAGACGATACTCACTCATAACTTTATTACTTGAGCGATTGTGTATACTTGTACATTATTTGCGTATAATTTTATAGTACTCATAACACGCAAACAAGTTTTTGGCGCCGTTGTCAGGGATTGGCAACCTGAAGTTATTTAGTTTTGCTAGAGCTTTTTATTTTTGCATTTTTATTTGTGTATAGTTTACTTGATATTTTTGTTTTATATTTTTAGGTTTATTTAGTATATGCCTAGAAGACATTCTGAAGAGCCTTTGGAATCGATAGAACCTAGATTGAAAGACTCTTCAGACAAAGAAGACGTGCTCAACTTGCTCAAGAAAATATGTATAGATTGGAAACCAAGGCATTGGTCAAGACGATGTAAATCAGAATGTATCGACATTAGACAATGATGATCCTGTTGGTAGGCCACGTGTTATTCGTGATCATTTAAATTCGATGTTGGATGATCTGAATCCTAGAATTGTGGCACCTGAAATTCAAACTACACATTTTAAGCTTAAACCAGTCACGTTCAACATGTTGAATTCTATTGGGCAGTTTGGGAGTATGCCAAATGAAGATGCTAGGCAACATATTCGAAATTTTCTGGAAGTTTGTGATTATTTCCGCCAAGAAGGAGTGCATGAGGATTTTCTGAAATTAAAGTTATTTTCGGATTCATTGCGTGATCGAGCAAGAGCTTGGTTGAGTGGTGTACCATCTGGTTTGATGGATCATGGGTTGATCTTTACAAGAGTTTTTATTGCGGTACAACCCACCGAACATGAATACTCAACTAAGGAATGATATAGTATCCTTCACCAGGGCAGCGACGAATCCATGTATGAGTGTTGGGACCGTTACAAGAGTTTGCTTCGAAAGTATTCAAATCATGGTTTTCACAATTGGACTCAAGTAGTTATGTTCTATAATGGAGTCAATGTACCCACGAGATAATGTTGGATGCCTCAGCAAATAGGACATTGTTGGATAAATCACCTACTGAGGCATTTGCTATCTTGGACAAAATTGCTAACAATGATTATCAATTTCCTTCCTCTAGTCTTGGGAGTGGAAAGAGAGCACCTGGAGCATTTGAGTTAGATACCAAAGATTCGGTGTCCCCTCAACTCTCAGTTATCACTAATTTGCTAAAAAAATTACAACGTTCTACTGATGTGAAGGAAGTGAAAGCAAATAGCTTGGCATGTCTGTTATGAAAAGGCAATCATCGCGAGAGCGATTATCCGACCAACCATGAGTCCATCAACTTTGTAGGTAATTTCAATCGAGCCAAAAAAATCCTTACTGTAACACTTATAATGTTGGATGGCGTCAACATCCTAATTTCTCAGTTATCACTAATATGCTAAAAAAATTACAACGTTCTACTGATATGAAGGAAGTGAAAGCAAATAGCTTGGCATGTCTGTTATGAAAAGGCAATCATCGCAAGAGCGATTGTCCGACCAACCATGAGTATATCAACTTTGTAGGTAATTTCAATCGAGCCAACAACAATCCTTACTCTAACACTTATAATGATGGATGGCGTCAACATCCTAATTTCTCATGGGGAAATCAAGGAGCTCACAATGCGAATCAGCCCATTAGGCAGTAGAATCACAATGAGCCTCAAGGTTACCAAAATGCTATGCCATGGCATAATACCAACAAAGGAGCTTCAACTTCATCGAGCATAAGTTCATTGGAAGCTATCATTCAAGAGTTCATATCTACTACGAAGACAATGCTGCAAGACCATTCTACTTCAATTAAGAATCAATGAGCTTTACTTCATAGTCAAGGCGCCTTACTTCAAAGCCATAGCTCGTCCTGAGAGCTTTGGAAGAAAAAGTTGGTCAGATTGCTATGGCATTGCAAGAGCGTCAGCAAAGATGTTTTTCAAGTGATACGGAAGTCACTAAAGGGCATGGAAAAGAGCATTGTAATGTGTTAACTCTTAGGTGTGAAACACAAATCAATAAACAAGTCAAAGCTAGTGGGCACAACATGAAGACTCTACTCCCACTACTGAAAGTGGTGAAGCTGAATTACATGATGGTATCATTTCTGAGAAGGACAAGGAGGAGGATTCTACTAAGGCACCAGATTATAATGCCAAGGAAAAAGAAAATCATATTCCTGCAGTTAAAGAAGCTAGACCTCCACCACCCTTCCATCAAAGATTGAAGAAGCATAATGATGAAGTTCAATTCAAGAAGATCATGGACATTCTTGATCAGCTCCATATCAATGTACCTCTCTTAGAAGTTATTGAACAAATGCCGATGTATGCCAAATTTCTGAAGGAAATTTGTACCAAGAAGAGGAAAGTAGAGACTACTGCCACGACAATAGAATTTTTTTCTTCATTGAGTAAGTTTCCACCAAAGCTAAATGATCTGGGCAACTTCATTATTCCTTGTTTGATTGGAGCTAATTTCATTGAAAGACACTGTGTGATCTTGGTTCAAGTGTCAACTTAATGTCGAAATCTATATTCTTGAAACTTGGCATAGGAGATGCAAGACCCACCTCGGTTATTTTACAACTTGCCGACAGATCCCATGTGAAACCTGAAGGGAGAGTCGAAGATGTCATAGTAAGGTGGATAAGTTTGTGTTTCCAGTCGACTTATTAATTCTGGAATGCGAAGTTGATGCCAAGGCACCTATCATTCTGGGAAGACCTTTCCTAGCCACTGGATGTTTCTTGATAGACTATGAAAAAGGTGAACTCACCATGAGGGTGGTTGATCAGTGTGTGACTGTCAATGTGTTACAAACTCTCAAGTATGTCGATGACATTGAAGAATGCCAAGGCATTTCTGAATTGAAATCAGTGGTTGAAGAAGAGACTGAACACTTTGCCAGAACAATTTCATTCAGCTAGCAGAAAATGAATATTGGGTGGATGATGAAAGCTTAGTGGAGTCTGACAACTTTCCAATTTTGGAGGAAAAATCTAGCTTATTACAAGCTAGATCAGGTATGAATTTTGAACCTCTGAATTTTGATGAATTTATTCCTCCTAAGCCTTCATTATCGCATGCACCTACTCTAGAGCTTAAGACTTTGCCAGGGCATCTTAAATATGCTTACTTAGGTAGCGATAAAACTTTACCGATGATTATTTCCGCTAACCTTACTGCTAACCAAGAGCAAAGTTTGTTAAGTGTATTGATGCAGCATAAGAAAGCAATTGGTTAGAATATGGCCAATTTGAAAGGTATCAATCCCACGATCTACATGCACAAGATTCTGCTTAAAGATTGCCACGACAATTCAATAGAACCACAAAGAAGACTCAACCCTTTTATGAAGAAAGTGGTGATGAAAGAAATTCTGAAATGGCTTGATGCTGGAGTGATCTACCCTATCTCAAATAGCTCATAGGTGAGCCCTGTCCAATGTGTTCCGAAAAAAGGAGGCATGACGGTGGTTACTAATTAGGATAATGAGTTATTACCCACTAGCACTGTTACCGGATGGAGGATATGCATGGACTATCGAAAACTCAATAAAGCTACAAAGAAGGATTATTTTCCTCTACCTTTCATCGACCAAATATTGGATTGATTGGCCGAAAAGCATTCTATTGCTTTTTGGATGGGTACTTGGGGTACAATCAAATTGCCATCGCACCAAAAGATCAGGAAAAGACCACATTTACTTGTCCCTATGGCACTTTTGCCTTTAGGAGGATGCCTTTTGGACTCTGTAATGCCCTGCAAAATTTTAGTGCTGTATGCAAGCTATATTTTTATACATGGTTAAGATTTTCTGGAGATTTTCATGGACGACTTTTCTGTTTATGGAGACGATTTTGAACGATGCCTCGACAATTTAGCAAAAGTTCTCAAAAGATATGATGAGGCTGAGTTGGTCTTAAATTGGGAAAAATGTCGCTTTATGGGGACTTAAGGCATTGTATTAGGCCACAAAATTTCTCACAAGGGTATCGAGGTAGACAAGGCGAAGATTGAAGTAATTGAAAAGTTGCCACCACCAACTTCGATCAAGGGTATAAGAAGTTTTCTTGGACATGCTAGATTCTATAGAAGGTTTATCAAAGACTTCTTCAAGATTTCTAAGCCCTTGTGCACATTGCTTCAACAAAACCAACCCTTTGTGTTTGACGAGTTATGCCTCGGCGCATTCACTGAGCTGAAACGATGATTGATCTCGGCACCTATTGTAGTTTCTCCCGATTGGACATCACTATTTTAGCTGATGTGAGATGCAAGCGATTATACTTTAGGAGTTGTTTTAGGGCAACGTCGAGGTAAACTTTTTAATATTATTTATTATTCTAGTCGCACTTTAAATGAAGCACAATTGAACTACACCACTACTGAGAAAGAATTGCTTGCGGTGGTATTTGTTTTTGATAAATTTAGACCTTACCTAATAGGCTACAGAAAAGGATGCCAAGCCTAGACTTATTAGGTGGATCTTACTTTTGCAAGAATTCGACTTAGAGGTGGTAGATAGAAAAGGAACTGAAAATCATGTTGTTGATCACTTATCTAGGCTACAGAAAAATTATGAATGCCATGACACTGTAGATATTCAAGAGGAATTTTCTGATGAGAAAATTGTATATGTTGCGGTAATCCCGTGGTACGCTGACCTTGTTAATTTTCTTGTTAAAAGAATATTGCCTTTTGATTTAGACAGCCAGGGTAAAAAGAAGTTCAAGCATGATGCAAGGCATAATTTTTGGGACGAACCAAATTTGTTTAAACATTGTGCCAATTCATTAGATGATGTGTACCTGAAGAAGAATAACGCGACATTTTGTACCATTTTCATTCGGCCCCATGTGGAGGCCATTTTGGTGGAGCAAGGACTGCTACTAAGGTCCTTCAATCAGGCTTTTACTGTCCAACTCTGTTTAGAGATGCCCAAGCATTTTACAAAATGTATATTTTCAAACATCAAACAGCTTTGGGGATGACTCTAAGACCATACTCAAGTTTTTTCACAAGTATATTTTCACTCGGTTTGGAGTACCTCGTGCTATCATAAGTGATGAGGGAACCCACTTTGATAACAAGTTGATTGCCAATGCATTGAAGAGATATGGAGTTTGACATAAGATTGCCATGACATATCATCCGCATAAGAATGGCCAAGATGAGATATCCAATCAAGAGATCAAGCAGATTTTAGAGAAAGTGGTGAACCCAAGGCATAAGGATTGGTCGTCGAAGTTGGATGAAGCACTTTGGGCGTACTGAACAGTGTTCAAGACTCCTTTGGGGATTTCACCATTCCAGTTGGTGTATGGAAAAGCTTGTCATCTCCCGGTTGAACTTGAACATAAGGCGTATTAGGCCATCAAGCAATTGAATTTTGATGCTCAACTAGCTGGGGAGCAGAGATTACTAGAACTTAATGAAATGAAAGAGTTTAGAGCACAAGCATATGAGAATGCTCGGATATACAAGGAGAAAACCAAGAAATGGCATGACCAGAAACTGATGCCACGACCAGAAAATGATGCCACAATATTTTCATGTGGGCCAACAAGTATTACTTTATAACTCCAGACTCAAACTCTTTCCTGGAAAGCTCAAATCTCGATGGTCAGGGAAATTTGAGGTGCATTATGTCTACCCCATGGAGCTGTTGACATTAAAAATACAGATGAGACAATCTTCAAAATCAATGGCCAGCGTCTGAAAGCCTATAATGGAGTTCCACCACCACACAACAAAGCAGTTTTGCATCTGCACGATGTTGAAGAGTGCGAGAAGAAAATCAAATTTCGATGCCACGGCATTGAATTTGTGTCTGTGCATAAATAAAAATTTAAAATTTAAACTTTTCTTTATTTTTATTTTTATTTTGTTTTGTAAATAATTTTTGATTTGATTTATAGGGACCACAGTGCTACAAACCGTACAGGGAGCGGTTACCAAGGGAGGAAAGGACAACACATTAAATGGGGAAGATATTCTTTTGATTTTTTTCTTTTTAATTTATTTTATTTATGATTTTTACTTTTCTCTCTCCACGTTTTTTCCCATCATCATCATTACTTTTGGCAGGTTATTTTTTCCCCATACACGCATTAACCCCCCACCCACTCAATTTTTTTAACCATCCTATCACTCATTTTCCCTCTTATTTTTAACTTTTTGTTTTCTCTTTCATTCTTAACTTTTTTTCTTTCATCTTTAACTTTTTCTTTTTTTCTCTCTCATTTCTTCATCATCTTCTTTCATTTTCCTCCATAGTCGAAAATCCTTCAAGTTTTTAACAACATCAAAGCTTCTTCATTTTTCATTTTTCTTATCTCTTTCATTCTTAACTTTTTTTCTTTCATCTTTAACTTTTTCCTTTTTTTCTCTCTCATTTCTTTATCATCTTCTTTCATTTTCCTCCATAGTAGAAAATCCTTCAAGTTTTTAACAACATCAAGCTTCTTCGTTTTTCATTTTTCTTACTTCAAAACCACTAAAAATGTGCGTACAAGACCGGCTACAACCGAGGCTTCCACTTTGCAACAGTTCGAGAATGATGAAGCCAAGGCACAATTTCAAAATTTCAAGAATCGAAAACTCTTATTTGAGTTGGGTTTTATCTTTACCGATAAAGTCGATAGTGGCTTTGGACCGGACGTGATGGAAGAAATTTGCAATGAATCCGGGTTCGTTTAATGCCTTGTTAGTTAAGGAGTTTTACGCCAACATCTCCAAGTTGAACCAACACTCCATTTTCATGTGAGGTAAACAAATTTGGTTTACACCCTCTGCGATTAATAGGTATTTTCATTTACAGGATGTGGAGGACCGATATTCCACGTTCGAAAATGATGTCAATAGCACCACCTACGATGGGATTTTGGAGAACTTGTGCTTCGTAAACACCGACTAGAATGGGTGCCAAACCAGTCGATATTCGGTCAACCGTGAGCGTCTTCAACCGAGCGCCAAGTTATGGAACCATTTTCTCAAACACAAACTCATGCCTACATCACACAATACAATGGTATCACTTTCTCGTTTGATGCTTTTACACTCGATCATGGTATCCTGTCCTATTATTGTTGGTCGAATCATTGTTCATCAAGTTCATGAGTGTTTGGGTAAAAAGGCAAGTAATTTAGTGTTCCCTAATTTAATAAATGCTTTATGTCATAAGAAAAAGGTCAATGAGAATGCTTTTGATGAGATTTTACCTAGAATATTGGGCATTACTAGGGCTAGATTACACTGTTATTAGGAATTGAAAATCCAAAGTCTAAGGACCCTACTCATGAGCAGTTGTAGGTACTGAACAATCAAATGCCGAGGCAAGGTTACTTGCTCTTAAAGAAGCTGTGATGCAGACTCACCTATATACTTTACATGGTGACATTTGTAATTTCTTTGGTTATGTGAAGCATAGAGATGTTGTAGTGGAAACGATGTTTCAAGAAATTATTCCCCATGGTCAACGGAATTTCCTTGGCTTTCTTGATGAAATTCTGTCAGCATTCAATGCCGAGGCATCTCTCGAGCCCGAGCAAGATGCAGCCGATCCTCCAGTTGATGAACCGACTACTTCCCAACACCGTTCTAAGACTCCTGAATATCTGCCTACTATACCTGTTGAAGAAACACCCAGTCCTGTTCCTGCGCCCGATCCTTCTCCTGCACCACGTAGTGGCCAACGTACCAAAACCACGGCTGGAAGCATCAATATTGCATGTCATCACTCCAGTTCTTTAGAGTCCATCCCAGTACCCCTACACAAGCGCACCAGACGAGGAGCTACTAGTAGCTCCAAGGCAACACCACCACGCAAATCATGAGGTACTTCACTTGCATCCATTTGCATTTATTTTGCATTTCATTGCATGTCATTTAGTTTTTATTTAGTTTAGTTCTCTTTACGCATTGAGGACAATGCTTCCCTTAAGTTTGGGGGAGGTAGTGTTCTCGGTAGAGCATATGCATGATAGCATTAGCGTAGTATTATGCCATGACATCATTAAATAGTAGGACAGTTAGATAGAATATTTTGAAGATACCCGATGATGATGAATTTTTTTAGGCTAGAATTTGAATGTAATTGACTGTTGAGAATGATATAACTCACTCTAGGGCTTGATGCTTTGTGAAATATGAAACTGTGAATAAAACGTAGGTATAGTTGTAGAGGGACACTCCTCTTTGCCGTGGCATTGCCTGGAACTCTCTTTAATAAATGGCAGCCTCGATATATGAGTGAATGAAAACAGTCACTGATGACTCTACTTAACTAGCTAGGGGTGGAAAGTATGCTCCCTTTCACCTAAAGTGTGGAAAGTATGTGTGATAAGCTGACTCCCTTCGTAACAACATTTTAAAAAAAATAAGTTAAGGAAAAGGGGAGTAAAAATGTGCTTAATGAATAAGTAAATGCCTTGACAAAAACTAGAGGACTTGATTAGAAATATTCTAAATTTTCTAAGTATAGATTGGATACAATCACACACACACACGACCACAAAGGATCTTGACCAGGGGAAAAGTACTTGACTTCTTGATATGTCTAGCATGTTGAAGCCTATTGTTCTGAGGGTTGAAATTCAATTTTGTCCTACTATATTATTGTTGAAAGTTGCCATGACATTCTGCTTATGTAACTGCTATCCATTGCTTGATGAGAAGCAATAGCTTAAGTTTGGGGGTGTGTTAACTTCCTAAAAATGCTACTTTTAAGGCCTTTTTCACTTAAGTTATTTTTTTAAGAGCTCATTTTAGTTATTTTACGATCATGTAGTTGCATTTTGGTGGTATTGTTGTTTTATTTCTTAATGGTATTGTATGAGAGAAAGCTGCAGTTGTTTCTGGTGTGTAGGGAATAGCAAGAAAAAGGTCCCTTTGGGAAATAATGCTACAACATCGCACGTTGTTGAAGCAGATGGCACATAAAACGATAAAAAGATACAATTGTACGAGGATAACTGACTCTGCACGTGAAATGATGGTTGTAACTGCCTGCCAGAGGACCACTGCCAATGGAGGATAATGTTCACGCATATGGTGTGATTCTAGGGGTATGAGGGGTATTTTGCACCCAACATCACCCAACAACCTCATCATTACCCTTAGATATTTTTATTATATAGGACATCTCACAAGGGAGAGAGAAAGATGTATAGGGCAGAGTAGAAAAATCTCATTTTTATTTTCCTTTTCCCTTCTTCTTCCTTGGGTTTTCCTCTATTGATAAAGCTTCAAGTAGTGGCAACCTAGGCGTCCGAGAGGAGCTAGCGAGCTAAGGTAGTTGGTGGTGGCCGAGAGAGCTCCAGTGGCGCGCGTCGAAGGCTTCTTCTCACTTTCCTTTGCTGCTATTTTTATTTATTTATTTTTGGGTTATTGGAACGAATATTTTATGGCTTGTTCTATGGATATTTCGAACCCCTCCATGAACTAACTTATTTGGTGGGTTGGTTTCATGGTTGTTTAAACTTTATTTTAATGGTAGATTTATATTTATCTTGGTTATTTCTTGCTTTGTTTATGAATACTTCACCATATAGGCTTATAAGAGGCATAAGAGTGTCCATTTCTTATATGAAGGTTAGGTGTTTGAGAGAAACCTAAGCTAAAAATACTTGTAGTATTGAGAGAAACACAAGACAAGATCCTCATAAGCAATGAGCTATAGTGTTTTTCAAGAGGCTTTGAATCGGCCTAGGTACTCGAGAGAGACTAGTATAGGATTTAAATGGCTAAAAAGGGTGTTTTTATCAATAGTGTGGATGTCATCATCGTTGAGTGAGAGCAGATACCATGGCATCCTATTCTATTAGGTTCCTTTGACTAGAGATAGCAGGAGCACTTTCAGAAAACCCTGTCGAGTAAGTAAATATAGTTAGCATAAATATCCTGAGAGATAAGTTTAGCATCCTTAAATCAATCCCTACCATTCATTCCAGTGGAAACTTGTCATGTGAGGATTATCTACTCATCATTTATTTGTTATTTATTTATTGTTTTTACCATTTTTCATTGCCTCGACATTACACCATTTTCAACACTAAATATTTTTCTTGCCACTGCATTTCCATTTGCTACACCATCATACCATCAATCAAAATCCACCATCATACACTTTTCATTTGCCATGACATTTTTATATATCAAGACTAACTATACTTAGATAGAATAGTGCATTGCTTTGGTTAGACTTTTGTAATTTCACCCAATCCCTGTGGAGACGATACTCACTCATCACTTTACTACTTGAGCGATTGTATATACTTGCACATTATTTGCGCCTAATTTTATAGTACTCACAACACGCAAACATCACTCATGAAGGCACCAACGAGGTAAAAGAAACTAAAATCAGTCTTCTTACTCATAGCTATGAAAATTTCATAATGAAATCGAATGAAGACATCAAAGCTATGACGGATAGATTTTCTATGATTTTCAATGGCCTCAAAGCATATGGAGAAATTATTCCAAATGAGAAGCTTGTGAGGAAGATAATTTATTCTATTCCAAAAGCTTGGTAATAAAAGAAGACGGCGATTATCGAAGTTAAAGATTTAAAGTCTTTAACTCTCGATGAGCTTATTGGTTCTCTCCTCATGCATGAAATGATGATTCAAGATGAGATAGACCTCGAGAAGAAGGATGAGAAAAAGAAGGAGACGGAGAAAAAGAAGAACGTTAGAGTTTCTCTCATATCCATAAAAGATAAGAGTGATTCTGATGATGATGATAATGATGAAGAGATGGCATTATTTGTCAAATGGTTCAGAAAATTAATGAAACCCAAAAGAGGAAGAAAATTCAAAAGAAATGAAGGCTTCAAAAATGAACCAAAGGAGAAAGACCCGATCATTTGCTATGAATGCAAAAATCCTGGGCATGCCAAATACGATTGCCCGTAATTAAAGAAGAATTGTCAATCAAAGAAAAAGAACAAGGCACATGTGGCTACTTGGAGCGATGATGATGAATCATCAAATGGAGAGGAACAAGAAGTAGTGAACCTGTGCTTGATGGCCAGCGGGGAAGATTCTCAGGTAACCTCTAACTCATTTGATTTCAAAGAATATTCTTAGGATGAGTTATTAGAGGAATATACTAGATTGGCTTCGGATTATGAGAAATTATTTTTAAAATACAAGAAAGATATTTCAAAATTGAAAAATGAAAATAATCTCATATCTAAGACCAACAATGATCTTGAAAGTAAAATTAATGAATTGCAAATCAAAATCAAAAATTTTGAAAAGAAAAATTATGATTTGCATAATTTACTTTCAAGAGTCAACGATGATCAATAAAAAGAAATTGATGATCTTAAAGTTTCTTTTGATAAAGTTTGAACAAAATATTTTGAAAAAGGAGAAAGTTCAAAATCCAATTATATTAGAAAAAGCTTTAAAAATTACAATCATAGAGGTCCCCAAAGAACCTCTAATGGAAAAATCGTTAGAAGTATATGGGTTCTTAAAGGACTCAATACTACTAAGGATAAGGATATCCTAAATAAATGGATACCCAAGGGGACTAGAATTTAGAGACTAATGAATATAGACCCAAAAGAATTTGGGTACCAAAAATAAAAAATTAATCAATGTTTGTAGGAAAATGAGCATTGCTACAAGGCATAAAATACAAGTTCAAATTCATGGTTCCTTGATAGTGGATGCTCAAAACATATGATCGGAGACAAGAGTCGATTTATAGACTTAATGACAAAAAAGAAGGAGTGGTAACCTTTGGTGACAACTCAAAAGGTTACATTGAATGTATAGTTACTATAGGTAATACCTCTTCCATACAAATAGAAAATGTATTTTATGTGAATGGGTTAAAGCATAATCTATTGAGTATTAGTCAATTATGCGACAGAGGATACAATGTATTGTTTGAATCAAATGGTTGTAAAGTCATTGACATTGCATCTAATCGGATTATGCTTATTGGTCATAGAATAGGAAACATATACATGGTGCATTTAGTTACAATAAATATGACTAATTTGTGCCTAGTTGCTAAGGATGAACATGAAGTTGGTTATGGCATAGAAGACTATAACATACAAGCATGAGTGCTTTACAAATATTCAAGGAAATTTAGTAAGAGGATTGCCAAAACTAAAATTTGATAATGATAAAATCTGTGATGCATGTGCTAAAGGAAAACATAAAAGACCCTCCTTTAAATCCATTAATGATGTATCAACTAATAGAGTATTACAATTGATCCATGTAGATCCTTTTAGGCCAATTAGGAGTACTTGCTTGGGTGGAAAAAAATATGCATTTGTCTTGGTAGATGACTATTCTAGATATACTTGGGTTCTATTCTTAAGTACTAAAGATAAAGCATTAGACAATTTCATCACGTTTTCAAAAGTAATCCAAAATGAAAAAGGTTACTCCATTTATAGTGTTAGGAGTGATCATGGTATTGAATTTGAAAATCTTGGATTTACTGAAATTTGTAATTCAAATAGAATTAGCCATAATTTTTCAGCACCTAGAACCCCTCAACAAAATGGAGTTGTTGAGAGAAAAAATAGAACTTTAGAAAAAATGGCTAGAACCATGCTTTGTGAAAACAATTTGCCAAAATATTTTTGGGCGGAAGCCACAAATACCGCTTGTTATGTTGTTAACCGAGTAATGATTAAGCCTATTTTGAAGAAGACTTTATATGAAATTTTTAAAAATAAAAAGCCTAACATTAGTTATTTTCATACTTTAGGATGCAAATGTTTTGTTTTAAACAACGGTAAAGATAATATTGGCAAACTTGATGCTTAAAGTGATTAAGGAATTTTTCTGGGTTATTCCTTAAATTCTAAAGCTTATCGAGTATTTAATAAAAGAAATTTAGTGCTAGAAGAGTATATATATGTTGTTTTCGATGATAATCCCTTTCGAGGAAGGATTCTTGTGTTGATGATGACGTAGGTATTGTAAATGCACATGACGTTGGACATGACATTGGAGAACCATCATCAAATGAAGAAGTGAAAGATGAGGAAACTCAAGATGTTCTCGAGAATCCAACCATTAAAGAAAGGAAAGTCTCTTACCCAAGAGAATACAATTATGTCAATGATGGTGAAATTATAGGTGATCCATCCAAAGGGGTAACTACTCGATCTTCTCTTAGAAATATACGTAATTATGTTGTATTTATCTCATGCATAGAGCCTAAGAATATCCAAGAAGCATTCAATGATGAAAATTGGATTATGGCTATGCAAGAAGAGTTAAATCAATTTGAGTGAAGTAAAGTATGACATTAGTCGAAAGGCCTAGTGATAAATCTACTGTAGGTACTAAATGGGAATTTAGGAATAAGCTTGATAAAAGTGGTAATATAGTGAGGAACAAGGCTAGACTTGTTGCTCAAGGCTATACTCAAGAAGAATGCATAGACTATGATGAAACATATGCTCCCATAGCTAGGATGGAAGTAATAAGAATGTTATTAGCATTTTCATGTTTCAATGAATTTAAATTGTATCAAATGGACGTTAAAAGTGCATTTTAAATGTTTTATAAAAGAAGAAGTGTATGTGGAACAACCTCCTGGTTTTGAAGATTCAAAATTTCCAAATCATGTTTTTAAAATGACAAAAACTCTTTATGGTTTAAAACAAGCTCCTAGAGCTTGGTATGAAAGATTGTCAAATTTTTTAATTGAAAAAGGTTTTTCAAAAGGGAAGGTTGACACTACATTATTTTTAAAGCGAAAAGGTAAAGATTTATTAGTAGTTCAAATTTATGTTGATGATATAATATTTTGGTTCTACTAATGATGCTTTTTACCAATAATTTCCTAAGCTAATACAGAGTGAATTTGAGATGAGCATGATGGGGGAGTTTTCATTTTTCTTGGGGCTCCAAATCAAGTAAAGAAAAGATGGCATCTTCATCAATCAAGCAAAATACATCAAGGAATGCTCACGAAGTTCAGCTTGGAAAATGTCAAACCCCAAGCTACTCCAATGAGCTCATCTACAAAGCTTGACAAAAATGAAGGAGGTAAATGTGTAGGTGTTAAACTTTATAGGTCTATGATTGGCTCTTTGTTTTATCTAACTGCAAGTAGACTGGATATTATGTTTAGTGTTTGCTTATGTGCTAGATTTCAATCATGCCCTAAGGAATCACATCTAAAAGCCATTAAGAGAATCTTTATATACCTTAAGGACACTCCTAGTTTAGGACTTTGGTATCCTAGAGACTCTAGCTTTAGCTTGCATGCCTTCTCTGATGTGGATTATGGAGGATGCAAAATAGATAGGAAAAGCACCTCCGGTACTTGTCAATTCCTAGGAAATATGTTGATTTCTTGGTTTTCAAAGAAACAAAATAGTGTTGCATTATCTACCACTGAAGCGGAATGCATTTCAGCTGGTGGTTGTTGCGCACAAGTTTTATGGATAAAACAACAACTTTTAGATTATGGAATTGAAGTAGGTACCATACCTATCAAGTGTGACAATACTAGTGTTATTTGTCTCACTAAAAATCCCATCCAACACTCTAGAACTAAGAACATTGAAATTAGACATCATTTCATTAGAGATCATGTCACAAAAGGAGATGTAGTTCTAGAATTTGTGGATACTTTACTTCAAATAGCTGATATTTTTACAAAACCTTTAGATAAAGAAAGATTTTGGACACTTAGAAGAGAATTAGGTTTAACTAACCTACCTTGACTTAGTGTTTAAAATAATTTGAGCACTTTTAATTAGAATTAAAAAAATGCTTATAAAAATAACACTTTTGATTGCATTCTTTGCTAATAGTTAGGGGGAGTTTATGATCTTTAGTGAAAAATTAATAATATGTAAAATAAAATTTTAAGGATAGATTTTATTGATTGACATAGTTAATTTTTGAAATATGAGTTTCCAATACCACTAGAGCTAATTAATTTAGCATTCTAAGTGTTTGAAAGCATATTTTGACATTTTTGTGCAAAGTGTATGATACCTAGGTATCGATACCCCCTCGCTATGTAACATATCACTCCTCTGTCGTTCATCTCTCTCTCTCACCCTACTCTCTATTTTGCTCAAAACCTTCAATACAAGTCGGAATTCAACTAGTTTTCAACGTAGAATCCTACTAGCATCATCAAATTAGTACAAATATCAACATATTCCACTCAAACCCAAAATTTTCAAGGTAATTATTCTAAAATAATATTTTATTGATTTTTAACATAGGACTAGTTTTATTTAGTTCTAGTTAGAAATAGATGTTAGGCATTGCTTATATTTTGATTTCTTACAACAAATTTCATCAAAAACACAAAAATTTTCAAAAAAAAATAAATTTTTGAAAAAACAATATTTTATTTTAAAATTTTTTTTTATTTAATTATGTTGTTTTAATGAAAACTATACATAAAATATTTTCAAACTTAATTTTCAAAAAGTTTTTAAAATTGCCCATTAGGATTAGTTTTAGAGAACCTTGAAATATTGAGGACTTATATTGAGTTTTGGGATTGATATTATTGCATACATGTATTTTTCAAATTGCAGGTATTCCTTAATCCCATTCTGATTTAATATCATGTCTAAACGCCCTAGGTCTTCGTCTTTCGGTCAAACCAATCACCAAACCGACCTCTTATTCCACCTCCAAATCCAAACCCAAATGAATCGGAAATGACTATCCTAAATTCATGTTTTAACGAACCTTGCCATCGAGAAAATCTCTACCATAGGTTTGTTAACCTATTCAAGTCATATAATATCCGGGAAGAGCTTATCCCCTCTATCCAAGCCATGGTTGATATGAATTTCAATATCTTCCTACCCTCAAATCTTGGAAACTTGATAAACGTTTTCAGCTTAAACCTATCGTTTATCACTAACTCGTCCGCATTTTCTATTCCAATGTAGTTTGTGTCCAAAACGAGTCTTAAACTGCCACTGTTAGTATTCAGTCTTATCTCTAGGCCAATACATTCATATTAATTCCGACTCAATCGCTAGGATATTTGGTCTAGATAACGATGGTTTAGATAACGAGAGAGAAATTATGGCTACCCCGTTATAGAGCCAAGGCTAGTGCGAGTACATTGTCAACTCATCATGAACGTTTTCTTCATTTGATCATCTCTTGGTGGTTTAGACCATCCAGAGGTAGGTACTCTACCCTTAGAGCTTTATATTTATGGTGGTTACATTGTATCCAACATAATAAGAAAATAAATTTGCCACAAATTATTTTTGCTGAACTAGTTGAAACCGTAAACAACGTCGCGTCTAAACACGTAGAAACCTTAGTTTACGGTTATCTTCTTAGTAATTCTTTCTCAAATATAATCTTAGGGTTCAGTTTGATGTAGTCATCCCTCTAAAAGCCAAATAAATCTTAAAACCTTAAAAAATCAGGATGGTCCGAGGATAAAGATCAATGGGTTCGATCAACCCAGAAAACATCAGGTACTAGTTATTTATGAGCAGCATCGACACTGGCTGATGATGATCCATAACTTGAAGATCTTCTTCGGGATTTCGATGATCTCGTTAACCTAGCTGAGAACGAGCCGGACCAGCAAGATAGTCAGATGGCTCCATATTTTTTATCGTTCATGGAGACATTTGATCTGAGGTTTGCATCCATAAAGTCCCATTTAACTGCTATGGGGGCTCAACAATTGGAGAACCAACGGGAGATGCGAGCTAATCATGAAGCAATGAACGAAAGACTCAATGCTTGCGCTCACACTAGAAATGGCTGCTCTACGAGCACATTCTCCTCCTCCCGACCCACCAATGGATGATTGAACCTTTTTCTTGCTTATTTTCTTGTGTTGAATTTGAACTTATTGTTAAAACATTTTGAATGCTTTGGATTTGTGTGTTTTGGATTTTGGATTTATTTGTTTTTTTTTTGAATGATTATCGAATGATTATTTGTTTTTAACTTAAATTACATTTTCTATCGATTTTGCATCATTTACATATTAGATATTGTTTATATGACCAATTCCCAATTTACATATTATTTATGAATATTGATTATGGATTAATGACTAACAATTCTCTTGATTGTGATCTTAGCAGCTATAGATATATCTATTAAATTCAATTGGCTATTTTTCTTAAAAATTTATTTTAAACATTTTATAGGGTTTTTTTGATTTAACAAAAAGGGAGATAATAAAATAAGGGGGAGTAATTTTTCAAAATTAATTTCAAAAATGATTTTCAAAACGAAAATCTTAAAATTACTAAAATGTTTTGTTATATCAAAAGGGGGATATTGTTGAAAACATTTTGATGTTTCGATATAAAAAATAAAGTATAAATGAATTTTAAGGTTTTATATTCTATTTCAAAAATAATATTCGATTAAATTATTCGAATAACAAAAATATTACTCCAAGTTTTCAAATGTTAATTCTAATCCTTACTTAAGTGTAAAAGTGTGCTTTAATCTTAAAATATTTTTGAAACAATTTTACAAAGTATTTCGAACCTTAGTCGAGCTAAAAATGAATTTTAAGTAGGGGTGTACCGATATACTCCTAGGTGTACCGATACCCCTGAATTTCGAATGTAATAAGGGTACCGATACACAACCGACTGTATCGATACCCCTCTTGTATTAATTGGCTCCGAGAAACATCGAATGTAATTAGTGTACCGATACCCCTAGGGTGTACCGATACACTCGGTCAAATAACAGTCGAAATATTTGAATTTTACACTGGGTGTACCGATACCCCTACGCTCCCAACAGATTTTTTAAATGGTATTCACACCATAACGGCTCTATTGACTTCACCAATAATCTCTAACGTTCAGAATCAATCCAAGGTGTATATAAACAAGTTCTGAAGCAATTGATCATCAAGAATTACAAAGAATTGAGAAAGAATCAAGAGAGAAAACATCAAACCTCAAGTTTGAGAAATTCAAGCCTATTTTCATTCAATATTCATTTTGCTTTCAAGAAAACTATTTGTGTTCAATTGTATTTATTTTTAAGTGTTCTTTCTTTGTTCTTGAATTGTGCAAACATCTTGCCTTGAGAGGTTTTTCTTTAAGTTTGCGAAATTTGTAATTTTCTCTTTGGGAGAGAGTGTTCTCAAGAATTTGGGGGATAATTCTTGAGGGAGTTGTAAGGTTACTCTTTGTCCTCAAAAGAAAGACAAATTAGTGAATTTGTGTAAAATCCTTAGTGTGGATAGCTAAGGTAGTGGACGTAGACTTTGGTTGAGAAAGTCGAACCACTCTAAATCGTTGTGCAAATATTTTCAATTTTCTGCAAAAGTTTCCAGCGAATTTTTAATTGTCAATTCACCCCCTCTTGGCTATTTCGTTGATCGATTAACTCAACAGGGATAATAGTTAGGTGGCCAACAATATAGTTTACCCAAAAAATATGGAAAATAATGTAATTAATATTTTATTTTAAATAATTTATTTTTAAATTTTTAATTAATTATAATTATACGTTGAGTCTTTTAGAATTTTAAATTTTTATAAATTAAATTAATAGTGTTCATCATGTAACACCCCAACCTGTATCCAACCCGGATACGAATTTGAGGTGTCACATTGACTTTTCAAACTCTTTGACTCTTTTAAAAGGCAATTAAGACTTGATAAGGAAACCAACTTTTACAAAACATAGTTACAAACATATCAGAGCATATATTACTTACACATTTTAGTACATGTCAACAATCAAATCACATACTATTTTGTTTACTCTGATATGATATCCTTCATAGCTATGATGTCCTGCCCTTGCTTACTATGTTTATGTCTCCAAACCTACGTGTGAAAATAATCACACGCTAAGTCAATGACTTAGTGAGACAATACTGAGTATAGTAAAATAATAAAACATTTATGTAAATATTTCCAAAAGAATCATTAAATATTATAACATCATACTCTTCATAACTTATAACATGTACTATCACTCATTGATTAATTATATACATTTGACACTTGCTTATACATTTTCTTGAAATATTTAGTATAAAACCGATAGACACTTCATTAACATTTTAATATTGTTACTCATTATTCAAATTATATAAAGTTTGTTTTATTAGCCCAACGTATATCACTGAGAACTCAAGGTATGAGAATACATTGAGGTTGTGCACTAATGCAGTCACCACTGCTCATAAAATTTGCACCGAAGTGCCACGTAAAATTGTCCCGAATGACCGCGTAGAATTTGTCCTGAAGGACCACGTAGAATTGTCCCGAATGACCATATAGATTTGTCTCGAATTACCACATAGATTTTTCCCGAATGACCGCTAAAACCCTCGACTCTTGGCATGCCAACTATAACTTTTTTCTCATAAAATATACTTCGAGCTTTTGTTTTATAATTAATTTTCAATGCTTTATTCCAGTGTCTTTTATCTACATAGAACACTTTCACCTTTATTATTCAAGTATCTTTTATTCACATAAAGAATTTACTCATAGCATTCCTTTTAACATTTCTCATTTCTCATTTATGTTCCATAGAACATATTCACTTAGCACGTATTTACATAACATTTCATATAGAACATTGTCACATAGCATTATCAAATTTTATTATTTATTCACATTCAAACAATTACTCGTAGTATTTCATTTCACATAACATTATTCAATATTTTATTTAATCACATATAACATACATTCATAGTGTTTCACATAATTATTTCATGTTACATATCATTATTCAACTTATCCCTTTACTTATATAGAACATATTCACATAGAAATTCTTCACATATACTCATAGCATTTCAATTTGTTCAAAAACATTTGAGTTGACTCATCGCAAGCCGTCCTTAATCATAAATAAATTAAGTAAATAACCTCACATTTGCCTCACTTAAGCCTTAAGTAACTCTTTTTACACTTTAACTCCCCAACTTTATACATCATTTTGCTCAGCACTTGCTATCAATCAAATCTACACTAACATGATCAATATAAATGTTGGAGCTCAATTAACATCTAACCAATTAACCTTTACTTAAGAGAAATGGAACACCTAATTAACATTTCTGATGAATAGTATCGATACTCTACCCACAGTACCGATACTTCTCTCCTATGGTACCGATACCCACTTCAGTAACGATACCATTTTGACATTCTAGAAATCGGATTTCAATTACAGTATCGATATCTTACTCTTGGTATCGATACCTCCACATCAGTATCGTATCGATATTGTTCATTATATTCATACTCTTCCCTTACATTTTAACCTTATAGTATCGGTATTGTTCTTCCAATACCGATACTCTTACCCAAAATTCATCTATTTCACTTGAAAATTTACCCAACTTCACTTAAATCTCCTACTTTAAACTCTATCCATACCTTTAAACTCATTTACACTTATTATTACTAACTTATCTCCATTAAAATCCCTTTAACATATAAAATCTTCCATAAAACTCTTGAAACTAAAAATCATACCAATTCTTCAAACATGTTCTCAATCATTTCTAACACTTCTAACATCTTTTCTAAAACCCTTGACAAGTCAAATATTCCTTTAAAATCCAAATATTTATCATTTTCTAACAATTCCCTTAAAAACTCATTTTACTAATTCACCATTAATTCACTCATCTCTTAGTTTCAACTCATCTTTAAGCTTTATTAAGCTTCTATATTACCCAAAGAACCAAAACCAAATAAAAAATGAAAGAATTAATCAACTTCAATTTACTTACCTTAGAAATGAGAAGCTTATGGTGGAGAGGAAGAAGAGAAAGCCAAAGCTTCCATACTTTTCCTTTATTTCATTCCTTATTTCCCACATGCTTAAATAACCTTTAAAATGAATTTTAAATTCATTCACGCTAAACAACCTCTTTGCCCTTCCATTCTTCCATCTTTGATAATAAGTCTCAGACACAAATTCCAAAATCAGTCCTTAAACTTTTCAATTTATTCAAAATTGATGTAAGGAGAATCTACACGCTTTGGGAGAAGAGGGTAGATAGCCTTATTGTGTCCCGATCTAGGATTGACAAGTACTGATGTCCTTGAATTTATAAGTTTGGGCTACAAAATAAGATAAGAAAATAATGATTAATAATGGAATTAAATAAGGGGATAATAATATGAGTAATGAAATGAAATATTAAGAATGAAATGAAATAAAGAAAGGATAGAGATGGATACGAAATTGATTGAAGAGATGTATGATGTTGATGATGAAGGCAATGGTGGTGATGTTGTATCTCAAACACGCCAAAGAGGAAACTATGCTATGAAGCACAATCCCGGTCTTCACAAACTTGCTTGAGGGGTGTTGATAGTGTCTTCAACCCACTAGATATCAATCTAGGAATTTTGGAATCAAGATGGAAGGAATGACGCCACAAGTATAGGAACTATACTTGTTTAATCGATAAAGTTCATAAAGAATTGAAGAGAAATAACTCACAAGAGTATGTTTTATATAAGAGATGAGATGAGCAAATGAAGGTAAACCACTCTATTTATAGGAAATGAGAGGGCTTGGCCAAATAGTTACATGATGTTTCGGCTAGATACATGTCTTTAGGAAAATACATAATGCTTGAGATGAATGAATAAGTCCTTTGGGCTTGTGATGGTTCGGCTAACTCTTCATGAAAGGCCTTAATGATTCGGTCAAAGGGTGGAGAGACATCTCCCTTGGCCGAATGGTGCATGCTTGTTTATCTTGGCGCCAATTTCCTCTCCTTGGCCGAATAGTCATGTGCCTTATCATGTTTGGTCCAAAGCTTCCATGTGCAAGGCATGTGGTGTGACGAATAGGCATGGAGCTCTATCTCAGTCTCTTGGTGATTAAGCTTCCAATGCTAGCAATTCCTTCACCAACGTGCTCCTAGATGAAAAAACATCTTCATGGGGCATCATTCATGAAAGGTCACAATGTTTGAGAAAGGTGAGCTAAAGGTGAGCTGGTCATAGATGACTTGTGACATGGTGAATGTTTGGGGGCAGCTCCTTGTGAAAAGGTACCTCTTGAGGTGGCAACTATTCACGAAAAGGTACGATTTCACAACTTTTGAATTAGGACATATTTGAAGTGTCCTAAGTGGTGATGATGATGGTGCAACTCCCCAGTTGAAATAAGGTCATCTTGTAGCTCAAATCTTCAGTTCAATCTAGCTATGAGCTCACGGCCTCCGGATAACTTTTCACCAATTGTTCCTTGTGCTCTCCTAATCGATCCCATGTAAGTTTCCTTGTTGTTACATGCTCCATTTAGCTCTAATACAACTCCCAAGTGTTGGCCGAATGTGCCTACATGCATAAACATAAAGAAATAAAATAAGTATATAAGCTTATAATGTGTATATTAAAGATTGTGACTATAGTATATGATAATAACTTGTATCTCATATATAAATGGATAACTTAGTATCATAATAACTATAGGTATATATATATATATATGAAAATAACTATCTTATAACATATGAAATAAGCATCTATAGGTATAAGATAGAAAGTTTCTTCCCTGGAGAGGTTGGAATAGCCATGGTAAATGATGCTGAATTAGATCACATCATCCTCCCATTCTTTTAATCGATTTGTCCTCAAATCGAATGATCATCTTTTCCTAGCGTCCTTCCATTCAATCTTTATAAAAAGGTTCATATCCATTGAAAACTGCTTTGGAAGTTCTTAACCTGAAAAGAAAGAAAACTTTCATTAGTAAAAATGTGATCAAACATAACTAAAGTTAAGAAATACTTCCTGTAAATTGTATGTTCAAAGTTCATGTCTATTGAAGTCATTTTGCTTTGAACGTTTGCGCCCTTTTACATTCCAAAAATCATGTCCCTTTGTTCTTCAATAGATGTTTGCATTGATTCGTGAAAGATGATGACTCTTGGAATGGTGATGTTCTCATAAGTCACGCCCCTTGGTTGAAAAATCGCTTCCATTTGATTTTCATTAGGCATAACTCTTGATTCTTGAAGGATCACGTCCTTTGGATGAAGAATTACAACTCTTTGCTTTTCAAAAATCGCACCTTTTGGCTCTTGAAAGGTTACGTCCTTTAATTTCCAAATCGATGGATTGTGTCACTTGGATCATCCTGTAAATCAAAGGAAATTCCTGCATTGTCAAAGTTAGAAAAATCTTCATTGACCTTGCGCCTCGTCAGTAAACTTTGTAACAAGCACTTAGATGTATAAGCACTTGTTTTGGAATGTTTTCTTCCTGGATTAACTTTGATTTTCCTTTCCTCATGGCCTCAACACTTTGTTTCATCTTGATTTGCTCAACTTGGAAGTTAGGCGTCAAAGGTGTTAGGATGATCTTTTTTCCTCCATGGTTGAATGAATACTGATTGGTAAAACAATCATGAATGGTCCTCCTATCATATTGCCATGGTCTTCCAAGGAGTAAATGGCTAGCATGCATAGGAACAACATCGCACATAACCTTGTCCTTGTACTTACCAATTGAAAAAAGGACCATCACCTGTTTGTTGACATTAAGTTCACCTCGTTCATTGAGCCATTGTAGTTTGTAGGGATTTGGATGTTTCAACGTTTGCAATCACTATTTCTCCACCATGATGGTGCTGGCAACATTAGTACAACTCCCTCCGTCTATAATCATGAAACACACTTTTTCATTCACATGGCAGCGGGTATGAAAGATGTTTTCCCGTTGTGCATCATCTTCTACTACTTGGGCACTTAGACTTCTCTTGACCACTAGGGCTTCACCTTCTACAGAAGCACCAATTTCGGCTTCTTCCTCCACTTCTGTTGGTGGTTCTTCTTCTTCTTCATGGTCAGATTCAATCTCACCATTTCCAAGTAATAACATGGTGTTTCTATTGGGACATTGTGTGGATATATGGCCCCTCCCAAGACATTTAAAACAACGGATGTCTCTTGTTCGTTCAGGGTCTCTTTTCCTCGATTCTCCTTACCAAGTTGGGATGCATTTGATGATTCGGCTTTTTCCTTGATAGGAGTAGGAGTAGACTTCTTCAAATTATTAGGACTCCATCTCGAAGGCATGGTAGTGCGAGATATAGATCTCCTTCGTAATTGCCTCTCTATTTTCATAGCCATTTGCACCATTTCATCAAGTTCGATATAATGATACAATTCTAGTGTGTTGGCAATCTCAGGATTGAGTCCAACAAGAAATCTAGCCATGGTTGCTTCACGATCCTCCTCAATATTGACTCGGATCATTGCCACTTCCATTTCTTTATAATAATCCTCCTATACTCCGTTGGCCTTGTTTCAAATTCTGCAATTTCTGAAACATGTCTCGGTGATAATGAGTAGGAATGAAACGTTTACACATGATACCTTTCATTTCGAGCCATGTTGAAATTTCTCATTCCTTCTTCGAGTAATAGTAAGTTGATCCAACCATATCAAAGCATAATAAACAAACTCTATGGCTGCAATCTTACTTTCTTGAGTTCGGAATAGTTATGGCAACTAAACACATGTTTCACCTTGCTTTCCCATTCAAGATAGGCTTCTAGATCAGTCTTCCCTTGGAATTGAGGAATTTTGATTTTGATGTTGCTCATATTATCATCAACATTGACACGCCTAGGTCCTTGTATCAATGTTGGTTCTTCTTCATCATAAGGATTTGGGACATCATCTTTTGGAAGAGGTTGTTACCTCCGAGGAGTATTATTATTTCTAATTTGTGGTAGATCTTGTCTTTGGTCTACTTTCTCATGGAGAGCATCAAATTCTGTTCGAAACATTCTCATCATTTCTCCAATCAATGCTTGCATTTGCAAATTAGGTTAACCTGTATTTCCTTTAGGACTTTGAGACATGGTTAGTAAATAAAAATAAATAAATAAACCTTACCAGCATACTCACAAAGTCTCACAGTTTCACTCCAAAGAAAAGATAAGATCACTCCACTCAACACTCATGTTTACTCTCGGGAATATATATTTGGCTTTTAACAATTCCCCTTCTGATCTCACTCTCTCAATAGCCTTTTCCTTTGAGGAACTTACTCAAGATTATAACAAGTTAATTCCTTCCTTGTGTGCGTCGGCTGCAAATAGGTTAGGGTAGAAAGAATAGAAGAAATGAAAGGTAGAAGAAAGGTTTTAAGGTATTAAACGAAATGGTTGAAGACAAGGAAAATGAAATTACGGAAAAGAAAGAGGTGACTTACAATTCAAGAAACAACACTTACTGCAACCTTTCTCAAGAAACAATAAGGTTATCTTCTCTTAGTGTAGATGGCCTCTTTGATGTACTTGCAAAGGTATAACACTTTTCCTTGGCTTGATTTCTCTTTTGAATTTCTTTTCTTTTCTTTTTTTTCTGATTTTTCTCTTCTTTTGTCTTTTTCTTTCTTTTTGCACTCCAATTTTGATGTAGGAGTCGTTTTCTTTTGCTTTGCACGCCAATGACACTTTTGTTGTCAATCCAACTATGCTCTGATTACCGCTTGATGTAAGGCGAATCTACAACGCTTTGGGAGAAGAGGGTAGATAGCCTTATTGTGTCCCATCTAGGATTGACAAGTACTGATGTCCTTGAATTTATAAGTTTGGGCTGCAAAATAAGATAAGAAAAGAATGATTAATAATGGAATTAAATAAGGGGATAATAATATAAGTAATGAAATGAAATATTAAGAATGAAATGAAATAAAGAAATGATAGAGATGGCTGCGGAATCGATGGAAGAGATGTATGATGTTGATGATGAAAGGCAATGGTGGTGATGTTATATCTCAAACATGCCAAAGAGGAAACTATGCTATGAAGCACAATCCCGGTCTTCACAAACTTGCTTGAGGGGTGGTGATAGTGTCTTCAACCCACTAGATATCAATCTAGGAATTTTGGAATCAAGATGGAAGGAATGACGCCACAAGTATAGGAACTATACTTATTTAATCGATAAAGTTCACAAAGAACTTTGAAGAGAAATAACTCACAAGAGTATGTTTTATATAAGAGATGAGATGAGTACAAATGAAGGCAAGCCACTCTATTTATAGGAAATGAGAGGGCTTGGCCGAATAGTTACATGATGTTTCGGCTAGATACATGTCTTTAGGAAAATAAATAATGCTTGAGATGAATGAATAAGTCCTTTGGGCTTGTGATGGTTCGACTTACTCTTCATGAAAGGCCTTAATGATTCGGTCAAAGGGTGGAGAGACATCTCCCTTGGCCGAATGGTGCATGCTTGTTCATCTTGGCGCCAATTTCCTCTCACTGGCCAAATAGTCATGTGCCTTATCATGTTTCGCGCCAAAGCTTCCATGTACAAGGCATGTGGTGTGACCGAATAGGTATGGAGCTCTATCTCATGTCTCTTGGTGATTTAAGCTTCCAATGCTAGCAATTCCTTCACCAACGTGCTCTTAGATGAAAAGGCATCTTCATAGGCAGCATCATTCATGAAAGGTCACAATGTTTGAGAAAGGTGTCCCTTCATGTTTGAGCTGTTTGAAATGAGCTAAAGGTGAGCTGGCCATAGATGACTTGTGACATGGTGAACGTTTGGGCAGCTCCTTGTGAAAAGGTACCTCTTGAGGTGGCAACTATTCGCGAAAAGGTACGATTTCACAACTTTTGACTTAGGACATATTTGAAGTTTCCTAAGTGGTGATGATGATGGTGCAACTCCCCAGCTGAAATAAGGTCTCTTGTAGCTCAAATCTCAGCTATGAGCTCACGGCCTCCGGACAACTTTTCACCAATTGTTCCTTGTGCTCTCCTAATCGATCCCATAAGTTTCTTGTTACATGCTCCATTTAGCTCTAATGCAGCCCCAAGTGTTGGTCGAATGTGCCTACATGCAATAACATAAAGAAACTAAGTATAAGCTATATAATGTGTATATTATAAGATTGTGACTATAGTATATGATAATAACTTGTATCTCATATATAAATGGATAACTTATTATATATAACTATAGGTATAATATATATTTATATGAAACTAACTATCTTATAACATATGAAATAAGCATCTATAGGTATAAAGATAGAAAGTTTCTTCCCTGGAGAGGTTGGATAGCCATGGTAAATATGATGCTGAATTGGATCACATCAAAAATAAACCATAAAATTTTAAATCCTTATATATGAAAATAACTATCTTATAACATATGAAATAAGCATCTATAGGTATAAAGATAGAAAGTTTCTTCCCTGGAGAGGTTGGAATAGCCATGGTAAATATGATGCTGAATTGGATCACATCAAAAATAAACCATAAAATTTTAAATCCTTATATTTTAGTTACTGACCCAAAGTTTGGGGTATTATACATCATTAGCGGTGCTCAACGATGCTCGTCGAGCGTAGCAGACTCATCCATTAAATAAAACATGATAGATGGAAACTTAATTTGTCTAATTGTAAAAGGTAAAGTACACAAATAGTTCATCAACTATAAGGTCATGCTTTGTTGAGTCCCAACTATTAAAAGTTATTAAATGGTCCATCGACTATAAGACGTCACTTTCTTGAGTCATCTGACTATTAAAAGTTACAAAATGATCACCATGATTATTCATTTGTTCCAAACTCGTTATTTTTCGTTAAAAATGACAGTCATCTGTGTTGAACATTAATTTGTTGACTAAGATACGATAAAATCATATTTTAATGTCTACTAAAACCACAGATTTTAACGAAAAAAGCCGAGTTTATAACATATGAATAGTCAGAAGACTATTTGTAACTTTTAATAGTTGAAGACTCAACAAAACAATAATATATAATCATGGAATCATTTGTATACTCTATCTAATTTTAAAACTACGGGTGCTCTTAAAAGTATTTTTACCAAAAAATAAGGGTCAAAATGTACTCCGCTTACCATCAAAACTAAAATATTTTTTTCTAAAAGAATATATAATTCAAAATATTAAGGGACTACTTAATTTATCTACTTTCAAAATTTGGAGGACTTAAAAAATAATTAAATTTAATTTTTAAGAATAAAGCATGTAAATATCATATCTTAAAAAAATGAAAGATATTAATCTCACACTAAGAAGAAGAAAATCTAGAAGTTTAAAAATATTGGCATTGCATATCTTTTATCAGACATGTCTTTCAAGAATAAAGTAATTATCTCGTAACAAATGATATCAGAACAACCTTTAAATAATATTGTAAATTTGATATTTTTCTATAGAAATTACGAAGTAGTATATGTTCTAAAGATTCTTAATCACTCAACAATGAAAACTCAATCACTCTTATAATGTCTTGTGCTGAAACCAAAAATATTTAAAGATGGCAATAATTCATTTGACCATTATGGCCTAAACTTTAAATATATTAGATTATAATTATCATTAATTTAAAATTTTAAAGATTATAAATAATTTAAATATAATAAAATAAAAGTACTTCAATTTTTTAAATTAAAATATTTCTTTTTCGACCTTGATTAACGGATAGCAAAGCAATCATTATAGGCTAACAACTATATCAATCACAGCAAAAGTTCACCTATCTTTTGTTCTTCTTTTCCCTTTCCCCCTCCATTGCCAACCTATATTATCTCATCATCAATTATGATTTGCTACGTGGAAATCGGTCCCACCTAAATCCTCCATGATTATTTTTGAATAAATTACATTCGTGATTACTTAATTATGAAATAATTTTAATTTGATTACTCATTTTTAATTTATCAATTAGACTAATTATTTAAATGATGTCAATCAAGATCTATCATTAACATTTGACGGAAGAACTAATGTGAAACTTAAATTCGGAGACGGATACTAGATTTTATGTCGGGAGGGGCGAACTTATAAAATTTTAAGTATAACAGAACTTATAAAATTTTAGGATTGACAAAAACATATTTTCAATAGAAATACAAAGAAAATACCTCAAATATATAAGAATTTGAAATTTTTAGGAGGGGTGACCATCTCTACCCGCTTCCCATTAGGTCCATCCCTATACTTAATAAAATTAATATAATTATATATTTGATTCTCATTACTTATTATTCTATTAATTTGATATTAATTTTATTTTAATTTAATAAAGTTAATCTACTGATCATGTGATCACGGGTGTAATTTATATTTGGATTAATGTCATTTTTTTTTGTCTTTAATGGAGCTCTCAAATCTCTCCAATGTGTCCTGAGTTTGATCTCTTTGGTGTTAACTTCAATTTCATAATTTTTAATTTATCAAACTGTGATTTATGTCATAATCTAATTAGGATAAATTAATTAACTAAAAGAAAATTTTATTATTCAGATTGCGACACATATTATCATCTGATTGAATAATTAAATTTATTGTTTCTAATTAAAATTAAAACTAAATTGATAGAACATGTTAATAAAGAAGATAAAAAACTATAATTACCTTAATTTACTTAACTATCATATCATTGTTTTTGTCAAATATTACCGGTTAATACTTTAATTTATTGTAATTTAATAATTGAATGACTAATTGAAAAAAAATCTAGTTCGATGGTAAAAATAAAACCAAACCTAGAATTAAGTGCATATCCGAGTATTTTACCAATTAAATAATTATAATTATAAATTATAAGTCGTAAATAAAATTTATGTTAAATATACTTAAGTAATGATAAAATAAAAACTAAATCAAATATAATAAAAATAAATCAAATCAAATTAATTTTTAAATGTCGTAAATAAAAGGGTAAAGTATAGTAATGGTCACTGAATTTTTTTAAAGCTTTCATTTAGGTCCCCCAACTTTTAAAACTTGCAATACAGTCCCCCAATAGTTACATCGGGGATCATATTGCAAACGGACTAAATGTTGAGGACCATATTATAAACGGACTAAATGTTGGGGGATTGTATTGCAAGTTTTAAAAGTTGAGGGACTTAAATGAAAACTTTAGAAAAGTTCAGTGACCATTACTATACTTTACCCTTTAAAATATTTTTATTCTTTTTTTTTTGGTAAATTAAGAAATCAAACAAAACGACTAAATGCCTCCTTCCTCCTGGAGCAGATCAAGGACTGCCTCCAGTGATGTGACGAACAGCTTTATTCCTCCATCTCCATCTCCGGCCAGTCTTGCCGTACAATCGGCTATCCTGCTTCCTTCTCGATAAATGTGTTCGAATTTGACCTCACAATCTCTCTTTAGTAGGCTCTCTATGTGGTGATGTAAAGTGGTAGTTCTATTTCTATCGTTATCTTGTTGGAATAGGTTCCTTACCTCCAAGCTATCAGTTTCAAGGATTACCTTCCGAGCGCCCCTATTCCAAGCCCTATGTAAGCCTTCATATACTCCCTCCGCTTCTAGAATCGAGCAGCAACCAATGTGTTTTAAAAATCTGAGCATCCATCGTCCTTCCTCATTGCGTATCACTCCCCCGCAATTTGCGTTACCATCGTGTGTTTTCCTGGAGCCATCAGTATTGAGCTTTACCAACCTTCGGGGGGTTTATTCCATCTGGTCATCACCCGTGTTGCTGCATCGGCTATCACCTGTGTGGAACTAGTTGATAGTTTTGCTTGGGTAAAGGAAGACACCAATCTTTTACTCCTCTCCGGTATTGAGTCTCCTTGAGAGCCATCTGGTTCAAAAGTTAACTTATTCCTAAAGTTCCAGAGGTTCCAAACAATGGCTACAAATAAGATATCCCAGTCTTCTCCATTAACTGGATATTGTTTCCTCTTCTCAATTCTAGTTAATAGCCGGTCCTTTAGGTTGGTTGTGAGAAATTCGTGTAAACATTCTTTGATTATCGATTGCCAAGTGGCTTTGGCAACCAAGGATTTACGTAAAAAGATCACCCCTTTTGCTTAAGCCTTAACGCAACGTTTGTGTAGCGACCGCCTCTCGGGTGGGTTCGAAATTCGGCTTCGACTTGGAATAGAATATTGGGAGTCGCCACCGATCATTTATTTTTCGTAAAAAATTTGGTTGATCGGATACCATCTTACTTGATCTGCGTTTTACCAGAAATATATCCAATTCGGGAGTCAGTTACAATCAAGGAAGGATTAGCACCCTTGAATTACCCTTTCGGTACCATTTAATTTGCCGGTTGTCTTAATTGCGAAAATTGAAATTGAAATTACAATTTGGATATTCGATTCAAATTACTTACATTTGATTGGTTAAAATTATCCTTTGAATATTTTGCTTTCGATTCTAGTTTTTGATTCCTGAAAATATATTCGATTGTTGTATTTTTATTGATCAAAATCCCCCCCTTTACATTGTTTTAGTGCCTGGGTTTTATACCCTTACAGAGGAAGAAAAAAACAAACAATAATGGAGCAATATGGGTGAAGCGGTATAGGCAGCGACACATCATGGTGGAGCTGAACATGGGTGAAGCGTTAGTGTGTTGTATTGGTGGCCGACAAGTATGGTCACGAGATGAGTGTATGAAGAGTGGGTGAAGCTGGCATGGGGTACTGCAGCATGGACAAAAATTGGTTATTACAACTGCCCCTCTTTGCGCATTCTTGTGTTAACAAGAATAGGACAAAGAGGAAAAAGACAACCAGTTTTTGTCCAGTCCTTTTTTGTTTTTGAGGCTTGATACATTTGTTAGGGAGTAACTGTAATTGGGCTTCAGGCTGAGCCTAGAATTGGGCCTTGGTCTTCTTCTCGATTAAAGACATCGGCTTGAAAATTCTTCCAGAAGGTAGTTCATCGTTGCTGCCATGCGGTTGATATGCCTATGAGCTGAATGAAATCGAACTCGAAGGTCTTTGATGTCAAATAACCCTTCTTGCCTTGAGCTATGCTTTAAATTTGATATGTCTGAGTGTAATCGAACTTGAAGGTCTTTGTTGACAGATAACCCTTCTATCCTTGAGTTATGTTGCAATTGATATGCCTTTGAGCTGAGTGTAGTTAAACTCAAAGGTCTTTGTCGGAAGATAACCCTTCTAGCCTTGAGTTGTGTTGTAAATGATGTGCCTTGGAGCTGAGCTTAGTCTAACTCAAAAGTCATTGATGACAGATAACCCTTCTCGCCTTGAGTTATGCTGCAAATGATGTGCCTTGGAGTTAAGCGTAGTCGAACTCGATGGTCTTTGGTTGGCAGATAACCCTTCTTGCCTTGAGTTATGCTGCAAATGATGTGCCTTTGAGCTGAGTGTAATCGAACTCGAAGGTCTTGGTTGGAAAATAACTCTTCTAGCCTTGAGTTATGCTGTAAATTATGTGTCTTTGAGCTGAGTGTAATCAAACTCGAAGGTTTTTTTGTTAGCAGATAGCCCTTCTTGCCTTGAGCTAAGCTGCAAATGAGCACGATATCCTTCGTCGTGAAGTTGAAATCGTGAATGACCCATTCATTGTGAAGTTGAGCCTCGATTTGGATATCCTTCGTCGTAAAGTTGAAATCCAGGAGTTGTATTGTTGCTGGTGGACACGATATACTTCGTCGTGAAGTTGAAATCGTGATGGCCCCTTCGTCATGAAGTTTGAATTGGATATCCTTCGTCGTGAAGTTGAAATCCAAGTTAAGTTGCATTGTTTCAAGGCCAATATCCTTCGTCATGAAGTTAAAATTGACTCTGAAACTGGAAAGTTTATTGACAAACACTCCTTCTTTGAGTTGGATATCCTTCGTCGTGAAGTTGAAATCCAATCTAGAGATAGATGTTGCTTGTGTGTACGATTCCCTTCGTCGTGAAGTTGAAACTGTGGATGTGTGGGCACGATATCCTCCATTGTGGAGTTGAAATCGTGGATCCGTTGGTACGATATCCTCCGTTGTGGAGTTGAAATCATGGATGACCCCTTCATCGAGAAGTTGAGCCTTGACTTGAATATCCTTCGTCGTGAAGTTAAAATCCAAGCTTGTGTTGTTTCGAGTCCAATATCCTTCGTCGTGAAGTTGAAATTGACTCTGAATGAAACTGGAAAATTGTTTGTTGAGTACAATATCCTTCGCTGTGAAGTTGAAATTGACTTTGAATGAAATTGTAAAGTTCTTTGTTGACAGACGCTCCTTCACTGTGAAGTTGAGCACCCACCATCAATTTCTGAATGTGCTTTTGAATCGAGTATCTTTATTCTTGAAGTTGAAACTTGAATCTAAAAGCTGCAAAAAATATGTATAAAAAATGATGATGTGATGATCTTAAGTATGTCTAAGATGCATGCAACATGAATTAGTTTTATCTCCTCGTGCTTTGTCTGCTTGTTCCTACATGTGGAGGAAATGCCTTCAGAAGATCTAATCGTTTGCATCAGGATGTTGAATCCCCAAATATGCCACAATATTCAATGTTGAATCTCCAAATATGCCCCAACATTTACTGTTGAATCTTTAAAGATGCCCCGTTGTTCCTTATTGCTTACTTCAGCACTAATTCTAAACATGAGCTTTGTGTCTAAGAGCCACATGTCAAATACCAAGATCCATTCTAGGGAGATTGTCTTGTTTGAAAAGTGTTTTTCTTCTTCTTTTATTTTCAAAAGTTCTGAAAATGTATTAAAAGAGTTTTGAAAAATGTTTAATCAAAAGTTTTGAAAATATTGCCCCTTTCTAGGTTTCACAGTTTAGACGAATCATAAAACTAGAGTTCATTGGACATCAAAGAATTAATTACACTGTTAATCCTTCAATAAATTATAGCTATTTGAAAAGTATTAAGATCAAAGCTATCTTCGGGAAATGCTTAAGAAATGAAACAATAAGAAAGTCTCGGGTTATTGTGTTTGGTAAATGGTTTGGCCTTCTTATTTCTTTGATGTTCATTGATATGATGGGGTAGCTTGTATGCTCCTCTATTGGACGTGTTCACCGGCTCCCTGCTCTTATGGTCACGCATTATGCATTGCCTTATCAAGGAATTTGTGCGATTGCCTCAACTGTACAATTTTTACATTCAAGCCACCTTTTCAGGTTCTCAATTCGAATCCTCCTTTGGTTTCAAGACGTCATTCAAAATTTACGTCTTGAACCCCTATTTGTTATTTTTTTCTCTATCATGCATTAAAGATTTTAGAAAACTTTTTGCAAATAAAGATTAATCCTGATGGACGAGACGAAATCTGAAGATATTCTCTTCTATTCAGAAAGTCATGTATGATTAGAAAGGACTTTCAAGGCACGTAATGTAGGCCATGGTTCATGGTTATGAAAGAAAAATGATAAATAGGCCCAAACAAGTGTTTCAAGGTATTGAACCAAGAATCAATTCATTCTGATGTCATCAATCATGTATTGCTCAATTTGAACCTGCTCGTATGTGTCTTTCTCTTGAAGTTATATGATCTTCGAGTGAAGTGATTCATGACTAATTGTGATTGATCAATCTCATAATTTGAAGCTTGATGCGTCATTTGACTCGAGAGAATCTTTACATGTGATTCTTAACCCTTTTTCTTTGTTTATTTTCTTCTTTTCTTTTTGATTCTTGTTTATTTCTTCTTTGCACTTGGCATTTGGTTCACCTTTCGATATATCCTCTGATTTGATGTCTTCACTCATGCGAGCAGATTTCTTCCACCTTGCCCCCCAGTGTGGATGGTGATCCTTGGTTAGGGTTGAATCAGAAGAAAAAATAGTATAGGCTCAAAAGGGGACAACAAGGGATAAATATATACATATATGGATAAATGAAACAAAGCCGTTCATCATCTCATACACAAAAGTCTTCGCATAAGAGGTATCTCTAGGGGGATAGATTTTCAATATTAAGTTTTATTCACATGAAAATAATGTAATTAATGCATGATAGAATCATTTCGAAGTAATTCTCTTTTCTGCTTCTTGCTCCCGACATGCCTCAATTGCTCAGGCTCGTCCTCAGAAGATTGCTTCGAGATGCCCCACATTGTTTATTCTAGTATAAAGGTTCATGTTCAAGTGAACAACTCAATACCTTAGGTTTTATTGGTAAAAAATGTTGGTTTTGCATCTAAGAAGACAATTGTGTGACTTTATTGACTCAAAGGTATCGGTATGACTCTCCATGGAGTATTTTGGGTAAAGAATCAATGGATTTTTTTGTTTTTTAACATGATATGAAAGGTCTAATCTTGCCATATGTCAAAAATCTATAATTCTTGAAGAATTAAAAGAATCCTCAATTCATTTAATATTCGAAGAACTAAAGATTAAAATTTGCTCAATTATTTCACCTTAGAAGGTAGCATAAATTCAGTCGTTTAGAAGATTAAACAAATATGAAAGATCGAAAACGTGTTCAAACAAAACAATGCTCTCAGTGCAAATGATAGATGCAATGTCTCTTTCTTTGATTATCCATACCCCTGAATCCATCAGGTTTTGGATCTTGCGTTTCAGTGCCTTGCCGTTCTCAGAGGAATGTCTGGAGCTTCCTATGTGATAACTGTGCACGATATCAATATCGTAACCCTCGAGATATGGGGACTCTTTTCTCATATCATCTTGGCAGGTTTGGCCATACAATCAGCTGATTAGGCTTCCACTGTGCTAATTTTAGTTTTAATTGATAAAATCTTTCTTCCATGTAGTGTCACGTGATTAAGAACGCTGCATCGAATCCTCCATGAAGAAATTTATGTTTATGAAAATGCTTAAAAATGAAATGTAGATGCAAAAATGCATGACATGCTCGAGGCATTGATCCTTATTAGGGACAAAAGTGTTTTATCTTTTAAGAGACAAAAATATCTTGACAGCTTCTGACATGTTGACTAGTCTTCTGCCTTCGTCTGTCACCGGTTGAATTACCTGTCAAAATGCTCCGGCTTCTCTGGATGAACCTTACAAATGTTAACCTCTTCGGATTCTCTGGATGAACTGTGCAAATGTTGAGTTCTTTTTTTACTGGTCCAAGAAGTCTCAAATGACTGCATCTCTGGCATTTATCTTTTGTTGAACCTGTTCCCAATGAATACGTCATTGGAGCCCTCAATTGATAGGAACTATATGAAGTTCATTTGTCTATTTCTTGAATTCGTCAGCAATGGTCTCCAAATCAGTAACCTTCATCTTGCCCCTGCAAACTCTGTCAGTTAGTTCTTCAAAAATAGACTTTCATTGTGATTGATGTAGACCTGGTTCATTCTGAGTCCTTTATAATGCAGCAGAGTGATATACTCTTCAATTGTGGGCACAACGTTTTCTAGATCGAATGTGACACATAGTCGCCTTGTATACTGTCCTCTGTATTTTCATCTCTTGTATTACAACCCCGTTATCTATTAATGCAAATTATTTACGTTTAATGAACATGTTTTTGTAGATCAACACCTCTTTTAAATGATGCAAATGATTAAAATAAAATAAAAGAGAACAAAAATGAAAAGAGTTAGTGAGGTAGAGATAATAATCAAAACAATCATGAAAATAAAAGTCCTACCCACATGATATCTACCCTACATGCTTATTATTCCTACTCGGACATGATTTATATCACGCATGCTAACAAATCCTAATCGCATATTTGTCTAGTTCACATGCTTTGAACAGAAAATAAAGCAGGAAAGAAAGTAGCCTAGGGTTTGGAATGAGGTTTCGGGGAAGGCTCTAATTCTCCTAGTCTCCCGGTTTAGGTTCTAAAAAACGGTACCCGAGTTCTCCTTGCCGGTGCCCCCTTGGGCTTTCCAGACCCTTAGTCCTAAACTCATCACAGGCTTGTGTGGACTAAGTTAAAACTCGAGAGGACATATTCCCTAATGTTTATGCAGAGAATAAATTCACATGAAGACATAAGTTATATGAATCCCGAAGTTTACTTGCTAGGCCTATGCGGTGAATAAATTCACACGAAGGCGTCGCTTTCACCCCCACTTAAAAACGGGTTCGGAGCTCGGGTTTAGAGCCTTAAGTGAAAAAAGAACTTTGATGGCTGAAATCATTAGAAAACGATTAGTACAACTATTTACTCAAAAATATAATCCAAGATAAATAATTAGAATCGAATAGATAAATTAAAACTTAAATTTTTATTTTCGCTTAAAAAGACAACCGAAAATTAATTATGGCCTGACTCACTTACCTGTGTCCCCAGCGGAGTCGTCAAACTATAGCGACCGCATCTCGGGTATGCCCGAAATTCGGCTTCGACTTGGAATAGAATATTGAGAGTCGCCACCGATCATTTATTTTTTGTAAAAAATTTGGTTGCTCGGATACCATCTTACTTAATCTGCGTTTTACCAGAAATATATCGGATTCGGGAGTCGGTTACAATCAATAAAGGATTAGCACCCTTGAATTGTCCTTTCGATACCATTTAATTTGCCGGTTGTCTTAATTGCGAAAATTGAAATTGAAATTACAATTTGGATATTCGATTCAAATTACTTACATTTGATTGGTTAAAATTATCCTTTGAATATTTTACTTTCGATTCTAGTTTTTTATTCCTGAAAATATGTTCTGATTGTTGTATTTTTATTGATCAAAATCTCTCCTCTTTGCATTGTTTTAGTGCTTGGGTTTTATACCCTTACAGAGGAAGAAAAAAACAAACAATAATAGAACAATATGAGTGAAGCGGTATAAGCAGCGACACATCATGGTGGAGCTGAACATGAGTGAAGCGTTAGTGTGTTGTGTTGGTAGCCGATAAGTATGGTCACGAGATGAGTGTATACATAGTGAATGAAGCTGGCATGGGGTAATGCAGCATGGACCAAAAATTGGTTATTACAGTTTGGAAAAACTCTCAATTGAAAAAACACTGATTCGCTGATCACTTACATATTACAAAATGCCTTCCTTTTCGTTTCTCAACTATCGTCATCTTTTTCATGGCGGCCGTCTCACCTCCGCCGTCTTTTGGTTCACAGGCGGCTTGTATGGTTGCGGATCCTCCTTTATCGCCTGACATTATTCCCCTTTTGCCGTCTACTGGTGGAGCTTCACCAGCTACGACTCGCTCTTCCTTGCCCAACACCGTTCCTTCCACCCCATGTCCCCGTAATTCCGGTGGCTTAACGGCTGCTCCCGCCGCATCTGCGCTTCCACTACCAGCTTCCTCCACGTCTTCTAGAATTCATTTGGGTCTTACCGGTTGGTGGTGTTTTTAGTTGTGGCAGCTTATCGCTTAATTTAACGCGGGGTTTTTTTTCTTTTTCTGGGTTTTCTTTGCTTGACAGTCAGGTGACATACAGTTCCGTCCACCGCAGCGGTGTTGGCACGTGAGATACACGAAACGACCACAAATTTGGCGTTTAATGTTACTGAAGAGTCCATCACTTGTTGGTTGATCATGCTTAATTAGACATGTAAATAAGGCGGGTTTGGTTGATTTTGGGTGAGATTTATCATTCTTGAATTCTAATTTTATCAATTTAATTTATTTTAGTTCTGGGTCTGAATTATCCTAAGTTTGAATTATTTAAATTTGTCAATTAATATTACGGTTTATGTCATTTTGAGTTGTCTCAAGTTTTATATTTAGATTAAATATTTTAATTATTTTGAGTTCCAATTATTTTAAGTTTCTATATTTATGATCTGGGTTGTTTTGTTAGCTTTCTATAATTAATTCATATATAAATTTATCAATCAATTTTTTAATATAATATTTCTTCTGTCCCACTAAACGTAGTCCTTTTGGTTTTTAAAATTATCACGTACAAAATGTACTATTAAAAATTTCGACAAACAACACTACTTATATTTCTTTTTTATTATTGTAAGACTCACTCTTTTACACTTATCAAACTAAATTATCAAATCTATAAATCATTTTTTAAATTTTTTTATCATTTCTCTTAATTTTCAAATCTATAAATATTTTTTAGAATTTTTTTATCATTTCTCTTAGTCAAACACATCTCATAAAATTAAGTTTACAATTAATGTTAGACACAAATTATGAGACGAAAAGAGTATATAATTTTATACACTATCGATATATTATTTGTTTGATCATAACGACCAAAATGAATTAAGTCCGATTTAAACTTCTTGGAACGAATGGACATTTCACTCAGATTTGACAATTCCGATCTAACTTGATCGGATCAGGTCATTTAAAAAAACGAGTTCAGATCAACTTAGATCATGTTTTTTTAAAGGTATAATCATGTGATCTCCTAAACCCGAGTCTGGTCAAATATAAATAGAGGAGTTGGATCATATACTTTTAAAGGTGTAATAAGGAGTTGGATCATCCCTATTTATTAGTCAATTTTTCAATTTTAGTAATACATTCAAATCCAAAGGTTAAATGCCACGTGTTAAAGATGACTACACGAACCAACTGATTGAGAGTTGAATGAATGATTTTATCATAAAACAAATGCCTCATGACACCATGGAAACGAGACATCAGAGTTCTTACATACTCTAACCACAACGATGAAGAACAACCAAACTTCCATGTCGGTTTAAATGTTCCATAAGCAACAAAAACAAACCTAACATTACGACAACATTCTAAGCGGATTTCTGCTCCACGAGCTTCTCGATCAGATCCGCTGCATCTTGAACGGTGAGGATATGCTGGGCACTTTCTTCTTCCACACTGATTCCGAACTCCTCCTCGAGTCCCATCACAATCTCGACCTGAAAATATCATCGGAAGTTTTTTTTCATGCAAATTACAGACATAATAGATCTCTACTCATTCATCCTAATATCGGAACAGATCAGTCCATAGGGTATATGTTGGTTACCGTGTCAAGGGAATCGGCTCCGAGTGCACTAAACTTCGACTCTCCGGTAACTGGAGAATCTTTGGGCAGTGCCAGTTGCTTCCTCACTATGCTACAAACTTTGTCCACAGTCTCGGGTTTAGCCTGAACATATCAACATCCCATTAACGGGTTAAGCACATCGATTTTAATTGAGAAATGCATGTAAAGGCTTCATCATCGTAACGCAATCGATAAAGTATGCACTATGTTACCCGTACTCGGAGGTGAATGTTAGATACAAGTATGCTTAATCCACCCCAAAAATTTTCACATAAACCTTGAGAATCAAACTCCCATACATGTATCCAACTATGTGAAGAACACGAGTGTCGGATATGGATACTATAGGGGAACCGAAAATCCCGGATAACATATGATATGCATTGTAAATCGAATCTCTTTAGATTGATAAATTTTCCCAGATATCAGCCATGGTTAACAGTCCTTTCATTGATAGATATTAATGATCAGCAAGTCGGCTATCTTATTCGGCATTGAACGAAATCAAATCGCTAAACGACTATATTCACGGATGCAGATCAACAAATCGAGACAAAATGGGGCAGGCAAAAGGGAAAAAAACCATACCGCGCATGAAACACGAAGGCGCAACGATCCGAGCCGCATTCCACGAGACGGGAGGCTAACTGAGTTGACATTACAGATCCCACGAAGAAGTACCTGCGAAAAAAGAAAATAGAATTGAATAAAATCAATGGAACCTCTTTCAGAGTATTAGGCTGTATGGGTGAGCAAAACTCAACTCCACCCGAAAAAATCGAATTTTTCGACTTGACTCAACGCTAAAAAACATTCGACTAGACTTGAATAAATTAGTAATTTCATAAACTCAACTAGATTCGAAGTAAAATTTGAGTTATAAAATTCAACTCGAATAACCTTTTTTTTTACTCGATCAAATTCTCATCCTATATCGAAATCAGATTGGAGCTCGAAACTCGGCTCGAACTCAAATGAATTTCACTTTTGAAACTCGAGCGCTCTCGATTAAGCTCATTTGCCCAAGTAAAGAAGGAAGTTGATCTTCATCTGGACTTCCAGATCGATTCTTTGAGCATAAACTCGAATTCAAATTGAAAAATTTTCATTAAATTATTCAAATTTCATAATTGAATCCAAAACCCATATTAAAACAAAATCTAAAACAAACCCATCAAAGTAATCGACATTTCTAGCCAAATCTAACTAAAAAAAAACCCCAAAAAATGAAGGAAAAAAAGTAAGAGATGAAGATTCAGAAATAACCTTGTTTTGCTTGAAAGAAGTTGAAAGAGGGGAGAATTTCAATGAAAGTCCAGTTGAAGAAGCCATTGAAAGCGGGGTTTTGCTCGATAAAATCAAAGGAAAGAGAGGAAGAAGGCGGAGATCACTAAGAATGAAAAGATCTTTGTTGTTTTGTTTGCTTTATAGTGGTGGAGTTGTTGAGATTTGAGTGGCGATTTTCCATTTATCTCCCTCCTTTCAATTTCATAGTTTGTATCGAAACAACACTTTGTCGTCATGCCTGCCTTCACCACTAAGCAAAGTTTAAGGTCAAACTTTGCTATTAGACCTTTGATTTTTTAAGTATAAGTTTTATATCTGTAATCTTTTGAATTTTAAAATTTTAATTTTGATTTGAATTAGATACCAACCCAATAAATTTTGGAAACAATGTAGGCTAATTGTTTTTTGAGATCCAGATTATTTGTTATATTACTTGTGAAACTTATCACGGGTGACAAGTTTCATAAAATATATTAAAAATAAAACTCGTCATATGGACAGAAATAAAATTATAAACTCGTCATGAAAGAATGATTAATTCTAATTTCTTTTGAAAAGGACGTTTTGTATGTTATTAACTTGGACAAACATACAAAACAAACGACAATACAAGTCCTCGTTAAAAAACCTCTCTATCCCTAATAGAAGGAAAATTAGTGCCATAAGCAAAGTCAAAATAGCAAATACAACGAAAAAGAACAATCAAAACACCTTAACACTACCTGCACCAAACACACAAAACAAGCAACAACTTCCAATCGACAAAGAAAACCCAACAAAGCAGAACAGCAGCGTCATCGGACCAGAATACAATGAATTCATACAAAAACAGCAACGACTTAAGAAACTAGCAAAGCAAACACCACCACACCCATTAATCAAAACCGGTCAAACAATACCAAAACCAACCACCCACTATATGAACAGCGACTTCAAACCAGAAACAACAAGCTCAATGCAGAGCCAAACCACACCCCCACGTTACCTTAAACAACACAGTTCCACAGCGCACCCACCAAAACAACTAACCTTAAAATATAAGCAACCAACTTCGACTTCTACTACAACAAGAATCCAAACATTGGACCAAGAACACAACATAGACAGAAAAGCGATCCTCACTGAACCTGTAAGAGAAACTATTCCCCCCAAACCACACGGCCACATAACACAATTTAAATTCACAAGTTATCCACATAAAACACCATTAACATTACTGACCCAATCGAAAGCACAATGAACCAGATAACAACGAAACCACACCACCAAAACAGAAAATGCTTCACCTGCGAAATTGGATATGAACATCGAGATGGATTAAAAGATTCGACAACAAGAACTGCTCTAGCCACTTAGCTTTACACCAGAAAGATATCCTCTGTATGGCACCCTCAAACAATGACTCATCATTCCAATTTGTCTTCTTAAATACCGCTGCATTCCTACCTAACCAGATCGACCAAATGAATCCGAAAAGTGCTACCATTCATATCTCTTTACAAGATTTGGTAACCGGAACTTCCACTCATTGCATCAGCAACGATTTAACATCCCCTGACATAACAAAATTAAGGCCCCAGATTTTACACCACCTCATCCAAGCTTTCCACCCAAGGAGACACTGGCAAAACACACGATTAATAGACTCACTGCCTATCAAGCATAAACCACACCTAAGAGAATCCAATGATAACCCCCTTTTACTAACTCCACATTTGTCGGGATTCTACTAAGAATAACTCGCCAGACTAAAGCGTGTACTTTTGGTAGAGGAAGAGCTGACCATACCAAAGACCACAATTTTTTATTTTCCACCCTCTATTGCTATGATGCGACAAAACTCTCTAGGTGTATAATGTTCACTAGAATGCCCCACCCACCGTAAAGTATCTCGCTCCCCCAATCTAGGGACGAACCTGTTAATCAAATTCATAAAGTCAATCCAAACAGGGACCTCCCACTCGAATAATGTTATTCTCAATTCAATATCCCAAATCCACCGGTTATTGGAAAAATGACCAAAATCAGCAATTTTGCCCTCTTTCTTCAGAGCGACAACGAAAATCCTCGGATAAGCTATTTTAAGAGACCTCACGTCAGTCCAAAATTCCTCCCAAAAGGTGATACGCCTTCCATCTACCACTTGAAACTTTAAATTCCTGTAAAAAAACATCCTCCATCGAGGACAGTGGCTCCATCATATTTTTCCACGACCACGAGGCATTCCTAAGAGTGGGAACACTAGGGAGCAAGGACCGGCCATCTAACCCATATTTCTCGACCGCTACCCTCCTGCAGAGACTATTTTGCTCCCTAATAAAGCGTTATACCCATTTATTCAATAGTGAGCAGTTTCTAGTACGCATATCCACTAGGCTTAAACCTCCATAGTCTACCGGTTTACACAAATGCTTCCAACTAATCCAGTGAATTGGCTTTCCTTCTCTAGATTTCCAAAGGAAATTGGCAATAATTTTGTTCAATTTAGTAGCTATCCCGGTCTGCAATTGGAACAGAGACATATAATACACTGGTAAATTTGCAAGTACATATTTAATCAAAGTAAGACGACCACTGAACGAAAGCATTTTACCCTTCCATCCTTAAGCCTCGATTCAAACTTCCTCACAATCGAATTCCATAAGGATATAGAGTTTCTCGGCGCGCCCAACGGTAATCCTAAGTACATCGACGAAAACTTCTTAACCCCACACTTCACACTGTTTGCCCAACTCCTGGTACACGACTCATCAACATTCAAACCATAAAGCTTAGATTTGCTCATGTTCAAACCAAGGCTTCCCACTAGTTCAAAAATTCGAAGAATTCATTTCGTATTTACTATGGACTCAGCTTTAGCTTCCAAGAACATAATAAGATCATCAACAAATTGGAGATGCTTAATGTGAAGATCACCTGAACCAATCGGAGCACCTTTAATTATCCCAACAGACTCAGCCTTACTGAACATAATGAGTTCTAATTATTTATTATATTTTATGAAATCGTCATTCTCTTATAACAAATTCCACGCGTTATACATAATGGCCTAGATCTAAAAATAATTTTTGATCGCCTAAATAATTCAATATTTTTCCCTGAATTATTTAGTCACAAAAGCGGATACAACCATTTAAATACAATTTTAAAACTATCAAATTGGATCATATGATCAAATTTACAACTTAAAAATATAGAAATTGATAATGAAATCTGATATAACATATATAACCATTATCATTATAGTCAATATTAATTTTTTAAAGATAAATTAAAGATTAAATTTATAATTTATAATTTAAACAAAATACAAGAAATAAAGTTTTATAACTCAAAAATTGTTTTTCTAAAATAAATAATATATTTTTAATTCGATAAAAAATAATAGGATAAATTATACTATTGACCACTCAACTATGTAACCCTTTTACTTTTACCACCGATTTTTTAATTTTGTCAATCAGACCACCTAATTAATAATTTTTATCAATCAAGCCACTCGTCGTTAACGGATAAGATGATGTGGCAGTTAAATATTTTGACATAATTACATATTCGGTCCTTCTTATTTATATATGTTGAAATATATTTTGATATAACAAATTAAGGCAAAATGTTTTTGGACTTGAATTGAATTTATTCAAAGTTTTCAAAAATATTTCAAAGTCCATTTAACTTGGAATTGAGCACAAAACGTTTTTCTGGACAAGAAGTATTGATATTGTTCTTACAATATCGATACCTCATGAACAATATCGATAATGTTCATATGGTACTGATAATAAAGGTAAGGAAAGTATCGATACTCAATAGGTAGTATCGATACTACCAACATTGCTCAATTCCATAATGCAAAAATGGTACCGATACCCAATGGGGAACCGATACTACTTTACATAGTAGTATCAATACAATCAGGCCCAACGACATAGTAGTATCGATACCCTATGTACTGGGCAGTTTTATTTTGTAGAGAAAATATCCCCAACAGCTCTAAATTACTCCCAATGGCTAGAAACAACCACAAACTCATTCCAACATATGAATACAAGTTCAAGACACTTGAAGAAGGGTCATAACACCTATCAAATCAATCAAACACAAGAGAAGAGTTTTTCATTCCTATTTTACTTTCTCTTGTAAATATTTTGTTCTTATGAGCTTTAATTTGTAAACACTCTACCTTTAAGAGGTTTTATTTGTTTACTTCTTTTTACCTTTTGTAAAGGGGATTGGTTCTAGTTTAGCCAAGTGAAAAACTAGGGAGTTTGTAAAGGTTACTCTTGATCCTTGAAAAAGAAAGAACAAATTAGTGAATTTGTTGGAAAATCCTTAGTGAGAAGCTAAGGTAGTGGAGGTAGACTTAGTTGAGAAGTCGAACCACTATAAATCGTCGTGCAAAACTTTCTATTTTTATTTCTCCTTACTCCCTAAACAATTTTTGCCAATTCACCCCTTTTGCACATTTTTCAGTTGTTCAATTGAGCCTTTTCGATCCTAACAATTAAGTATGGGTTTGAAAAATTCAATTTCTCAATGATAAAGGGGGAGTTAAACATTTTCCAACAATTGGCTTCTTTTTCATTAAATATCGATTCCGTCAGGCCCAACGTCTAGTAATGGCTATTTTTATTTAAACATAACAAAGGTAGTACCGATACTCCATATAGGAGTATCGATACCCTATGTACTGGACAATTTTATTTTGCAGAGAAAACATCCCCAACGGCTCTAAATCACTTCCAAAGGCTAGAAACGGCCACAAACTTATTCCAACATATAAATACAAGTTCAAGACACTTGAAGAAGGGTTAGAACACCTATCCAAGCAATCAAACAAGAGAGAAGAGCTTTTCATTTCTATTTTCCTTTCTATTGTAAATATTTTGATCTTGTGAGCTTTATTTTGTAAACACCCTACCTTTAAGAGGTTTCTTTGTTTACCATCTCTTTCATTTTGTAAAAGGTGTTTTGTTTTAGTTTAGCCAATTGAAACTATGGAGTTGTAAAAGTTACTTTTGATCATTGAAAAAGAATGAACAAATTAGTGAATTTATTGGAAAATCCATAGTGAGGAGCTAAGGTAGTAGAGGTAGACTTAGTTGAGAAGTTGAACCACTATAAATCGTAGTGCAAAACTTTCTATCTTTTAATTATCCTTACTCCCTAAACTATTTTTGCCAATTCACCCCTCTTGTTACTTTTTCAGTTGTTCAAATTGAGCCTCTTCGATCATAACAATTGGTATAAGAGCTTGACTCATTAGAAGGTTTAACAACCTTGAGACGTTCCTTGAAGAAGTTTTACCAATTCCCAAAACAACCGAGAAGACGACTTCCACCTATGACTCATTCTACATGGAAGACTCCCAACCGATCAATAAGTCTCAACTTTTCAATGGAGCAAACTATCATCATTGGAAGAAAGTAATGAAGTTATTCATCCAATCCAATGATCTTGATGCGTGTGAGATGATCGAGAATGGATACTCTTCTCAAACAAAGAAGACTAAGAAGTGAAGTGACCAAGAATGAAAGACAGCTCAACAAAATGCCAAGGCCATCCACATGGTGTTTTGTGAATTTGGTCATGATATCTATGAAAGAGTTTCTTCTTGTTCTAATGTCAAAGTGTTGGGATTATGAAGAGGCTCAATTGACAATCAAAAAAGTGGTTCGACTTATGGTACAAGGATAAAATTGAATTTAGGAGTAAGGAGAACAAAAATATAAGACACATGGTACAAGGATTTAAAGTGGTTCGACTTATCAACCAAGTCTACATCCACTACCTTAGCTACTCACTAAGGATTTTCTAACAAATTCACTAATTTGTTATTTCTTTTTCAAGGATAAAGAGATAACCTTTACACTCCCTATATTTTTAATTGGCTAAGATAGAACCAAAAAACCCTTTACAAAAAGGAAAAAATATAAACAAGAAAACCCTTACAAGGTAGGTGTTTACAAATATTTAGCTCACTAAAAACAAATATTTACAAGAGAAATGAAAATAAGTTTGGAAAACTATTCTCTTGTGTTTGATTGCTTGGATATGTGTTCTAACCCTTCTTCAAGTGTCCTCAACTTGTATTTATGTGTTGGAATGTTGTTGTGGTCGTTTCTAGCCGTTGGAGGTTGTTTTGAGCCGTCAGGGGTTAATTTTTGTGCAAAATAAAGTTGCCCAGACCAAGGGTATCGATACTCCTAAATGGAGTATCAGTACTACCTTTGTTATATTTAAATCAACTAGCCATTGGGGCTTGATGGTATTGATACTACTATATGGAGTAGTATCTGTACCCCTTTGGGTATCGGTACCATTTTTGCATTCTAGAATTTGAACAAAACTGGTAGTATCGGCACTACCTAGTGAGTATCTATACTTCCCTTACCTTGGTATCAGTACTTGTTCATGAGGTATCGATACTATAAGAACAATATCGGTACTACTTGTACAAAAACATATTTTGTGCTCAATTCCACTTTTAAGGATTTTGAATTATTTTTGACAAACTTTGAAAACTTTTGAATAAATTCAATTCAAGTCTAAAAATATTTTGTCTTAATTGTTATATCAAAATATAGTTCAACAATCTTCCCCTTTTTGATATAACAAAACATTTGAAAAATTGTTTTTGGCAAAACTCCCCCTTAATAAAATGTTTAATGAAAAAGATATTCATTGTTTGGAAAATATGTGAAAATGTTCAGCTCCCACTTTTTCATAAGAAATTGAATTTTTCAAACCCATACTTCTCCCCATTTTTGTTAGATCAAAAAGAATTCAACTTTAAAGTTTAAAAATAACTTTGGAGAGAAAGTGGTAATTTGACATTAAAAGCATTTTAAAAATCAAAGCTCCCCCTCAAAAAGTGCATTCCAAACAAAATTAACTTTAAAATCTTTCACTTAAACAAAATTGAATTTCAATAAAGATTAACAAACATGTTAGTAGCACATGAAATTTAATTATCCAAGTCTAAAATACTTTATGCAATACTAATAATTGAAATTAAGTACATATGCATAAAGCTTTCAAAAATGTTATGCATTTGAAGAATTTGATATCAATTTTTAGAGAGATATATTTAACATTTTAAAACACATGCATAAACATTTAAATTTAGGTCAAAATTTTTAAAATTTGTAAAATCAAAGCATTTGAAAGTTGATATCAATTGTTAGAGAGATATCATTTACATTGAAAATCAATTTTGACCAAAATTCATTATGATGAACAAAAATTATGAAAAATTTAAAACGTTCATCATAATATCCTTTTAACATACATGAGATGAAAAATAAAACATAATCATTTAAGATCAAAACTCATGCATGCTTAAAATTAAATGAGCAACCAAATAATAAAAATTAAAAGCATTAAGCTTAGAGGTTATCCATTCCGTTTTTAGTGTGGCTAGAGCATCTTTATTTCTTCATTTTCATCACCATTGCTCCCACACACCTACAAGAAATGATGTGATCCATTTCAACATTATGGATATTCCACCCTTACAAGGGAAGAGACTTTCTAACTTTACATATATATATGCTTATTTCAAATATTTTAATATAATTATTTTCATTTACATATACTATATCTATAGCTATTATGATGATAACTTAACCATTAATATGTGAGATATAAGTTATCATAATCTACTATAGTCCACATTATTATATACTACATTGCATAAGTTCATTTACTTAGTTTATTTCTTTATGTTAAGCATGTGGGCACATTCGACCAACAATTGGGAGCTGCATTGGAGCCAAATGGAGCATGAAACAGCAAGGAAACTCACATAGGGATACTTAGGAGATTATAAGGAATCATTGATGAAAAGTTGTTTTGAGGCCGTGAGCTCATAGCTGGATTGAGCTGAAGATTTGAGCTACAAGATGAACTCATTTCAGCTGGGGAGTTGCACCATCATCATCACCACTTAGGACACTTCAAATATGTCCTAAGTCAAAATTTGTGAAATCATACCTTTTGTGAATAGTTGCCACCTCGAGAGGTACCTTTCCACAAGGAGCTGCCCAAACGTTCATCATGTTACAAGTCATCTAAGTCCAGCTCACCACCAGCTCATTCACACCATAAATAGCTCAAACATGAAGGGACACCATTATCAAACATTGTGACCTTTCATGAATGATGCTGCCCATGAAGATGCCTTTTCATCTAGGAGCACGTTGGTGAAGAGTTTGCTAGCATTGGAGGCTTAAATCACCAAGAGACATGAGATAGAGCTCCATGCCTATTCGGCCACATCACATGCCATGCACATGAGAACATTTGGTGCTAACTTGAGGAGATACAAACCCATTCGGCTAAAGAGAAGAGAAATGGCGCCAAGATGAACCAACATCACCATTCGGCCAAGGGAGATGTCTTCCCATCCTTAGCCGAATCATCAAGTCCCTTTATGAAGGGTTAGCCGAACCATCACAAGCCCAAATGACTTGATCTTTCATTTTAAAACATTATGTATCTTCCTAAAGTCATGTATCTAGCCGAAACATCATGTAACCATTCGGCCAAGCCCTCTCATTTCCTATAAATAGAGTGGCTTGCCTTCATTTATATGGATCTCATCTCATATATAAAACATACTCTTGTGAGTTATTTCTCTTCAAAGTTCTTTGTGAACTTTATCGATTAAGCAAGTATAATTCATATACTTGTGGCATCTTTCCATCTTGATTCCAAAATTCCTAAATTCCTAGATTGATATCTAGTGGGTTGAAGACACTATCACCACCCCTCAAGAAAGTTTGTGAAGACCGGGATTATGCTCCTTAGCACTATTTCATCTTTGGCGTGTTTGAGATACAATATCACCACCATTGCCATTACATCATCAACATCATCCATCAAGACCATCAATTTCCGCAGCCATCTCTATACCATTCTTTTAAATTCATTTCTTATCTTATTATTCCATTTATCCTTCCATTACTAAACATATTTATTTATTATCTTATTTGCAGCCCAAACTTATAATTCAAGGACATCAGTACTTGTCAATCCTAGATCGGGACACAATAAGGCTATCTACTCTCTTCCATTAAAGCGTGTAGATTCGTCTTACATCAAGAAACTTTTATTTGGATTTTGGTATCCAAATTACTTTGGATCCTTGAACGTTAGTTTCAATGCCCCTTGTTCTCTTAGGAACTAATAATTGTCTAATTTTAAAAGATTTTCTTTTCTTTATGGGACAAGTATGTTGCAAATGACTATAAAAATGACAATGTGAGCATTTTGCCATTTTTAAACATAATGAGTTATTTTGAGAAATTAATTCTTTTTCTTTTGTTAATATTTCAAGCTTAACTTTCAAATCAAAATTTTCTTTTTCTAAATCATTGATTTTGACTTTTGAAAATTCTAAATCATTTTTCAAAATTTCATTTTGATTTTCAAAACCAAATCATTTTCAACTTTGAGTTTTGAAATTAATTTCTTATATTTGGAATTCATGGTCTCAAATTCCAAATACAACTCATTATAACCATCTTGTAACTCATCAAAACAATGTGAATTTAAATCATTAGAGTTAGAAGATACCATTGTGATGTGATCCAATTAAACACCATAGTCATTCTTCCATTTTCAACTTTCCTTAAATTTAAAAAGGGGTTTTCTCTAATTCAACTCTTTCCAAAAAAAATTTATGATCTTATTTATATTAATATACCTTATATTTCATATGGTATGTAATTGATATCTTTATATATATAGTTATAATATTTCATTCATATGAATGTAATGTATGAAGTTATTATATCTATATACCACATCTTTATATATCTATTTCTTTAAATACTTAGCTTATGATATGTTTTCTTTTGTAGGTACATAGGCAGCCACATGATGGAAGCTAACTTAAACTAGCATTGGAGTCCAAGTGCTATGGCAACATGACTAGGAGAACTCCGGGACAACTCAAGATCATTTTGGAACAAAGTTGTCAGCTACACTCCGAGCTCATAGCTGACTTGAGCTGAACTTTTGAGCTAGCTAGACATCTCATTTCAATTGGAGAGTTGCACCATCATCACCACCACACAAATTACTTCAAATATGGCCTAGGTCAATTTTTGTGAAATCGTGTCTTTTCGTGAATAGTTTCCATTCCAAGAGGTGCCTTTACACAAGGAGATGTTCAATGACTCATCTAAATGTAACTCACCTATGACCAGCTCATCTTTAGCTCATACACGTGGGAAGTAGCTCAAATGATGAAAGGTTACATTATACACAACGTGACCTTTCATGACAAGTTATTGCCTATTGGATGCCATGACAACTATATGCACGTTGGTCAGCTTATTGTAGCTAAATGGAGCCTAACTTTCAAGGAGACATGAGGCAGCCCTTGCAACCATTCGGCCACACCCTTAGCATATGCCTAGCACATGCACAAGGCTTGGCTCCAAAGTGAAGAAACATATAACCATTCGGCCAAGGGAGATGCACTTTCAATTCAAACCGAATGGACATGCATTTACATGAAGAGGTAGTCGAACCAACACCTGGGCCAAAGGACATCTTCATTCATTCAAACATCATACACCTTCAATTAAGTTATATATTTAGACGAATAGGCATATGATTATTCGGTGAGTCCTTCCTAAATCTATAAATATGAAGGCTTATTTCATTTGTAAACACACCTTTTGATTATATAAAACTCTTTGTGAGAATTCTCTCTTACAAGTTCTTTAAGAACTTTATCGATTAAGCAAACTTTTCTAAGTTTGTAGTATCATTCCTTTCCTTTGATACTTTGAGTTCCCAGTTTCCATAACTAGAGGTTCAAGTCCTAATATATCATCCCTTACTTAAGTTTATAGAGAACAGGGTTAAGCTTTCTATATATTTTCTTCTTCTTTAACTTATTTAAGATACTATTTTCATTCTTTCCATTATCCATCTTCTTTATACCTAAATCATCACCATTCCATTATCATTTCATCACCATAGAAACATCCTTCATTCGTCATCAAGGTTCTCGTCTATCATCACCATTGGAGGCCGAATCACCTTCCATTTGAAGGATATTTCTACATCACTTCCGCAGCCTACTTTGATAACAACTCTATACCTTTATTTCTTTATCATTTCCATTTCATTTTCTTAATTTCTTATTCCATTAATCACTTCTTTCTATAATTTGTGCAGATTGCTTATAAGTTCAAGTGTAGCATTTGGTGTCTCTCCTAAATCGGGAAACAACAAGGTTGTCATCTTCTCCATCATTGAAGAAGCTTGGATAGCCTTATATCATATTGAATCTCCTTCGATGTCCATGAGGCATAGGTTAGCTACTTCATCTTCATCTTTGGAGTTGGCTACTTCATCTTCATCATTGGATTCATCTTCATCGCTCCAAGCCGCCACAAATGCCTTTTTCTTGCTTGATCCCTTCTTCTTTAGGAGAGGATATTCATACTTGACATGCCCCTTTCTTTGAAAATTGAATCACACCAGGAGACCCTTCTTCTTGCTTGATTCATGCTTCACTTCCTTGGAAGACATGAATCTCTTGAACTTTTTAAAGAGCTTGGTCATCTCTTCTTCATCATCGTCTTCATCCACCTCTTCACTTGAATCTTGATAGCTCTCATTGGTGGACTTGAAGGCAATGTCTACCTCATTCTTCTTCTAGTTTTGCTTCTCTTCATCTTCTTTCTCTTCCTTTATCATCAACTCATGAGTAAGAAGAGAATCAATCAACTCGTCAAGAGTGTGAGACTTTAGGTCTCTAGCTTCGATAATCGTCATCTTCTTCGATTGCCAAGACTTTAGAAGAGAGTAGATCATCTTCCTCGCAAGCTTCTCATTGGAAATTACTTCTCTAAATCCCTTGAGATTGATGATAATCATGGAAAATCTATCTGTCATAGCTTTAATGTCTTCATCGGTTTTCATCTTGAAATTCTCGTAGCTATGGTTGAAAAGACTTATCTTAGTTTCCATCACTTCATCGGTTCTTTCATGAGTGACTTGGAGCTTATCCCATATCTCCTTGGCATTGGAACAAGAGGAGACTCTTTCATATTCATCCGGGCCTAATGCACAAAAGAGAATGTGCATTGCTTTAGCATTGAGTTGGAACTTCTTTTTCTCTCCATCACTCCAATCGTCCATTTCTCCGATTTTATGATAGAGTTCCAAGCTCCTAGATCGTTGGCTTGAATGAAGAACATCATCATATTCTTCTAATAGGCATAATTTGCTCCATTGAAGTATGGTGGCTTGTTGACCAGTTATGAATCTTCAATGTAGTAGGCACTGGAGGTTGAAGCCATTTCTTTATCGGTTTCTTTGGGAATCGTAGAGCTTCTTCAAGGATCGTCTCAAGGTTATTAAACCTTCTAATGAGTCAAACTCTGATACCAATTATTTGGATTATGAAGAGGCTCAATTGACAATCGAAAAAGTGTAAAGGGGATAAATAGATAAAATTGAATTTAGGGAGTAATGAAAATAAAAAGATAAGATAATATGGCACAAGGATTTAAAGTGGTTCGACTTATCAACCAAGTCTACATCCACTACCTTAGCTCCTCAATAAGGATGTTCTACAAATTCACTAATTTGTTCTTTCTTTTTCAATGATAAAGAGATAACATTTAAACTCCCTATCTTTTCAAGGATAAAGAGATAATATTTAAACTCCCTATCTTTTCAATTGGCTAAGATAGAACCAAAAACCTTTTACAAAAAGGAAAGAAATGTAAACAAGAAAACCCTTGCAAGGTAGATGTTTACAAAAATTAGCTCACTAAAACACAATATTTACAAGAGAAATGAAAATAATATTCGAAACTATTCTCTTGTGTTTGACTGCTTGGATAGGTGTTCTAACCCTTTTTCAAGTGTCCCCAACTTGTATTTATGTGTTGGAATGTTGTTGTGGCCGTTTCTAGCATTTGGAGGTGGTTTGGAGCCGTTGGTGATCAATTTTTGTGCAAAATAAAGTTACCCAGACCAAGGGGTATCTGTACTCCTAAAGGGAGTATCGGTACTACATTTGTTATATTTAAATCAACTAGCTGTTACTAGTCGTTGGGGCCTGATCCTATAATATTGATACTACTATATATAGTAGTATCAGTACCCCTTTGGGTATCGGTACCATTTTTGCATTCTAGAATTTGAGCAAAACCGGTAGTATCGATACTACCTAGTGAGTATTGATACTTCCCTTACCTTGGTATCGGTACCATAAGAACAATATCGGTACTTGTTCATGAGGTATCAATACTAACAGTATCGGTACTACTTGTACAAAAACATATTTTGTGCTCAATTCCACTTTTAAGGACTTTGAATTATTTTTGACAAACTTTGAAAACTTTTGAATAAATTCAATTCAAGTCCAAAAAGATTTTGCCTTAATTGTTATATCAAAATATAGTTCAACACAATGAGCTTTGGAATAAGCTAGAGAAAATCTATGGAGACAAGAAAGAAGAACCAACAAAGGTGGTGTCTAAAATGGCTCATAAAGAGCCCAATGTATCTACTAACTCAAATAAATTAAATTATTATTCTTTTAATAAGTTACAGGTTGCTTATAATGAGTTGTATTTGAAATTTGAGACCATGAATTCCAAATATAAGAAATTAATTTCAAAACATAAAGTTGAAAATGATTTGGTTTTGAAAGCAAAATTTTATTTTTGAAAAACAAAATGAATCTTTGAAAAATGATTTAGATATTTCAAAAGTCAAAATCAATGAGTTAGAAAGAGAAAATTTTGATTTGAAAGTTAAGCTTGAGAGCTTAACAAAAGAAAAAGAATTAGTTTCTAAAAACAACTCATTATGCATAAAAATGGAAAAATGCTCACATTGTCATTTTCATGGTCATATGGAACATACTTGTCCTATAAAGAAAAGAAAATCTTTTAAAATTAGACAATTATGAGTTTTTAAGCGAACAAGGGGCATTGAAACTAACGTTCAAGGATCCAAAGCTATTTGGATACCAAAATCTACTTAAATGCCTCTTGTAAGTGTGTGGGAGAAATGGTGATGAAAATGAAGAAATTGATGATCTAGACACACTTGAAAAGGAATGGGTAACCTCTAAGCTTAATGCTTTTGTTTTTGATTATTTGGTTGCTCATTTAATTTATGCATGCATGAGTTTTGAACTTAAATGATTTTGGGTTAATTTTCTAGCTCATGTATGCTAAAAGGAAGTTATGATGAACATATTAAAGTTTTAAATGATTTTTCATAATTTTTAGTTCATCATAATTAATTTTGGTCAAAATTGGTTTTAAATGCAAATGATATCTCTCTAACAATTGATATCAATTTTTCAAATGCTTTGACATTACAATTTTTTAAGTTTTTGACCTAAATTTAAATTGTTGAAAACATTTTGATTTTTCAATATAACAAATAAAATGTTAATTAATTTTAAGATTTTATATTCGATTTAAATATTATATTCGATTAAATTATTCAAATATTACAAATATTACTCCAAGTTTTCAAATATCAATTTTTACTCCTTACTAAATGAAAAATTGAGATTTACATTTAAAACATATTTGAAACAATTTTTACAAAGTATTTCGAACCATAATCAAGTCAAAATTGAGATTTCAATAAGGTAGTACCGATACTGCTTTAACAGTATCGATACCCCCAAACATCGAATGCAAAAGAGGTACCGATACCCTACATGGTATCAGTACCATTATATATAGTAGCACCGATACCATAGTCAATGGTACTGATACTACCCCTTTGGTTTTGACTCCGAATTTCAACATAATGTAAAATGGGTACCGATACCATGTTAGGTATCGATACTACTTTACATAATAGTATCGATACTCACTGGACGGTTTCTATACTACTGCACATAGTAGTATCGATACTCTCTGGACAGTATCGATACTGTTGGTTTGCAACGGTAGAAATATTTGAATTTTATACAAGTAGTATCGATACCCCTATGAAGGAGTACTGATAACCCTATGAAGGAGTACCGATACCCATACGCTCCCAGCAGACTTTTCAAGTGAATTTCACACTACAACGGCTCTATTGACTCCAATCATTCAATGTGTATTTAAACAAGCTCTTGAAGCCCTTGGTGAACAAGAGAAGCTAGAAAAACAAAAGAGAAAGCCTTAAACAACAAGTTTGAGCAATTCAAGACAACATCCATTCAATATTCATCTTACTTTCAAGAGCAAAATTTTTGCTCAATTATATTCATTTTTTAGTGTTTTTTCTTTGTTCTAGAATTATGCAAACATCTTACCTTGTGAGATTTTCCTTCTAAGTTTGTAATTTTCTCTTTGAGAAGAGAGTGTCTCAAGAATTTGGGGTATAATTCTTGAGGGGGTTGTAAGGTTACTCTTTGTCCTCAAAAGAAAGACAAATTAGTGAATTTGTGGAAAATCCTTAGTGTGGATAGCTAAGGTAGTGGACGTAGACTTTGGTTGAGAAAATCGAACTACTCTAAATCATTGTGCAAATTATTTCTATTTTCTATCAAAGCTTCAACCAAAATTTTAATTGCCAATTCACCCCCTCTTGGTTAATTCATCTGATCAATTGACTCAATAATTGATATCAGAGCTAGACTCATTTGAAGGTTTTACCACCTCTTGAGAAGATCTGAGAAGAGTTCAATCGTTATCTAAGTCATCCATGGCCTCTCTGTCAAACTTCGACTTTGTTCTTGATTCTCAGCCCGTCAATAAGACTCTTTTCTTCAGTGGAGCTAACTATGACTATTAGAAGAATAAAATGAATTTCTTTATTCAAGCAAGTGACATGGGAGCATGGAACATCATGATGAAAGATTACTCTGCACCATCCAAAGATATGGATTTTTGGAGTGAAGAAGAGACAAGACAATGTCAGCTCAACTCAAAAGCAATCCATATTCTATTTTGTGCTCTTATAATAGATGAATACGGGAGAATGTCATCTTATTCAACCGCCAAGGAGATATGAGACAAGCTTCAAGTCACACATGAAGGCACTGACAAGGTAAAAGAAACCAAAATTAGTCTTCTTAATCATAGCTATGAAAATTTCAGGATGAAACCAAATGAATATATCAAAGCTATGACGGATAGATTTTCTGTAATTGACAATAGTCTCAAGGGATTCAGAGAAATAATCTTTAATGAGAAGCTTGTAAGGAAGATAATTTATTCTCTTCCTAAAGCTTGGCAATCAAAGAAGACTACAATTATCGAAGCTAAAGACCTAAAGTCTTTAACTCTCGATGAACTCATTGGTTCTCTCCCCACTCACGAAATGATGATTCAAGATGAGGTAGATCACAAGAACGAGGACGATACAAAAAAGGAGATAGAGAAAAAGAAGAATGTTGGTGTTGCTCCCAAATCCAACAAATATGAGAGTAACTCTGATGATGATGAGGATGAAGAAATGACATTGCTTGCCAAAAGACTCAGAAAATTGATGAAGCCCAGTAGAGGAAGAAAATTCCAACGAAATAAAGGCTTAAAAAATGAGTGCAAGAAGAAGGACCTAATCATTTGCTATGAGTGCAAAAAGCTTGGGCATGTTAAATACGATTGCCCACAATTGAAGAAGAAGGGTCTTTCAAAAAAGAATCATAAAGCACACGTGGCTACTTGGAGCAATGATGAATCATCCGATGAAGAGGAACAAGAAGTAGTAAACTTGTGCTTAATGGCCACTGAGGAGGATCTTCAGGTAACCTCTAACTCATCCAATTTAGAAGATTATTTGGTTAATGAGTTATTAGAGGAATATTATGAGTTGGCTTCGGATTATGAGAAGTTATTTTCAAAATACAAGAAAGATACTTCAAAATTGAAAGATGAAAAAGATCTCATATATAAGACCAACAATGAACTCGAAAGTAAGATTAAAGATTTGCAAGTCAAAATAGAAAATTTTGAAAAACAAACTTCTAATTTGCAAAACTTACTTTCTAAAGTTAACGATGATCATCAAAAGAAAATTGATGATCTTAAAGCTTCTTTCGATAAAGTTGGATCAAAACATTTTGAAAAAAGAGAAAATTCAAAATCCAACTATATTAGGAAGAGTTTTAAAACTTATAATCATAGAGGTCCCCAAAGAACCTTGAATGGTAAGATCATTAGGAGTATATGGGTTCCTAAAGGACTCAAAACTACTAAATATAAGGATATCCTAAGCAAATGGATACCTAAGGGGACTAGGCTTTTAGGGACTAATGAATATGGACCCAAAAGAATTTGGGTACCAAAAATCAAAAATTAATCTATATTTGTAGGAAAAGGAGCATTGCTTCAAGGCACGAAATAAAAGCTCAAATTCATGGTACCTTGATAGTGGATGTTCAAGACAGTTGATCGGAGACAAGAGCCAGTTTACAGAGCTTAACGAAAAAAATGGAGGAGTAGTAACCTTTGGTGATGACTCAAAAGGTTATATTGAAGGTATAGGTACTATAGGTAATACCTCTTCTATACATATAGAAAATGTTTTATATGTGAAAGGGTTAAAGCATAATTTATTGAGTATCAATCAATTATGTGATAAAGGATACAATTTCTTGTTTGAATCAAACGGTTGTAAAGTTGTTGACATTGCATCTAATAGGATTATGCTTAATGATCATATAATAGGGAACATATACATGGTTCATTTAGATTCAATTAATATGACTATATATGCATAGTTACCAAAGATGAGCATGATAATTGGTTATGGCACAGGAGAGTACGACATACAAGCATGATTGTTTTGTAAAGACTTTATCAAGACAATTTAGTAAGAAGATTGCCAAAACTAAAATTTGATCATGATAAAATCTGTGATGCGTGTACTAAAGGAACACATAAGAGAGCTTCCTTTAAATCCATTAATAATGTATCAACTAGTAGAGTATTACAATTGATCCACATATATCTTTTTGGGTCAATTAGAACAACTAGCTTGGGTGGAAAACAATATGTTTTTGTATTGGTTGATGAATGTTCTAGATTTACTTGGGTTATACTTTTAAGTACTAAAGATGAAACATTAGAAAATTTTATCAGTTTTTCAAAAGTAATCCAAAATGAAAAATGTTACTCCATTTCAAGTGTTAGGAGTGATCATGGTACTGAATTTGAAAATCTTGGATTTACTGATTTTTGTAATTCAAATGGAATTAGCCATAATTTTTCAGCACCTAGAACCCCTCAACAAAATAGAGTTGTTGAGAGGAAAAATAGAACTTTAGTGGTAGAAGAGTCTATCCATGTTGTTTTCGATGATAATCTCCTTCCGAGGAAGGATTCTTGTGTTGATGATGATGTAGGTATATTAAATACTAATGATGTAGGAGAATCATCATCAAAGGAAGAAGTGAAGGATGAGAAAACTCAAGATGCCTTCAAGAATCTAACCATTGAAGAAAGGGAAGTCACTTACCCAAGAGAGTACAACTATGTCAAGGATGATGAGATATTAGGTGATCCATCCAAAGGGTTATCTACTCGATCTTATCTTAGGAATATTTGTAATTATGTTGCATTTTTCTGATGCATAGAGCCTAAAAATGTCAAAGAAGCATTAAACGATGAAAATTGGATTATGGCTATGCAAGAAGAGTTAAATCAATTTAAGAGAAGTAAAGTATGGACATTAGTTGAAAGGCGTAGTAATAAATCTACTATAGGCACTAAATGGGTGTTTAGGAATAAGCTAGACGAAAGTGGTAACATAGTGAGGAACAAGGCTAGACTTGTTGCTCAAGGGTATTGTAACATCCCAAATTATGGGTTAGTGACCAAATTGTAAAGTTTCAAAATTTGATGACTAAAGTAGAAGAATTAAATAGTTCAATGATTATTGGATATATATGATGAAGGTTATTTAGTAATTATTAAAGGAAATAAAGGGTAAAATGGTCATTTGATCATTTAAGGAATTAAATAAATGTGATAGTGGGGATATATATTTTACACGTGGGAAATGAGGGAAACATGTTTCCAGAATTCTCTTCTCCTCCTTTCTTCTTTGTACGTGAAGCTCCAGCTCAAAGGTGAGTTTCTTAATTAGTTGGTTAATTGTTGAATTAAAAGTTGGGTTATGATTCTTAGGTGATACTTAAGCTTAAGGAAAGCTTAAGTTATCTTAAAATCAAAAGATAAATGAGTTAGGGAAGATTTAAGATTTGGAGTTCTTGAGTGAATTTCCAGAATAGAGTTGATAAGTTGAATTTAAAGCTAAATTTGACTTGTCATCAGCTTAATTAAGAAGTATTAAGTGTTAGAATTGGATTTGAAACATGTGAAAAATAGGGTATGATTCTTGAAATTCCTAAAGAGGAGAGGATATTAAGGTTAAAGATGAGATAAATGAATATTAATGAGCTTAAGTATATATATGAAAGTTAGGAATATGAAAAGTGTTGAAATATGAAGGATTTAATCCAAAAAGAATGAATTTTCGGGTTCAAAAAGAGGTTCTGGGCAGAGTGCATCGATGCACATTCATTGTGCACCGATGGATCAATGATAAAAACCCAGAAATTGTTTGAAGGTGTATCGATGCATTGGTAGTGCATCGATGCACTCTTTTGAAATAAATACATCGAATGCAATTAGTTCATCGATGCATAAGGCATGCATCGATGCATCCCAGAAATAAACAAACATCGAATGCATTTTATACACCGATACATCAGTAGTGCATCGATGCATACCTTCATTAAAAGATGAAATTTCATTTTCTCTTAATCTAAAGAGTGAACCATTAGAGTATATTAGTTATAATACTAATATAGATCTATGTATGATGATGTAGATATAGAACGTGATCCCGTTCCGGATCAATTGAAGGATTATAATCGAATCAAAGCAAAGCTAAGGTGAGTGCACATTCTCTAGTATATGAGGTTCAAGGGAAAATAAGACTTGTGACAAGTCTATTTCCAATAGTGAAAAAAATGAATTCATAGAAGTATGTATTTGTTATGATTTATATGTGTGCATGAGTATATGTGTTATTGATATGAATATGGTAAGAAAAAGGGATTAATGGTAATGATAAGAATAATAATAAGGATAATGAAATGATAGGTATATGTGAATATAGGTATTGATATGTTTTGTATGTATTGTAAGATGATATGTTTATGTGATAACATGATAAGATGACAATGATTTACATGTCATATGAACACATGAGAAATGTTATGAGCCATATGAAAGAGAAAGTATATGTGATACATGAGGGTGAATCCTATGTTTATATGAATATGAACTCATATGAGAATCGACATGAACTACGTGATTACACGTATATGTGAATGAAACCATGAGCTTATATGAATATATGATATGGTTACATGAATATGTAAAAGGATATAAAAGATAATGCCCATGTTATGTGTCATGAGAGCTAGGGGTATAGTTGGCATTCCAAGAGTCGAGGGTCTATGTAGTCCTTCGGGACATATATTTATTCTTTGGAACATGTGTGAAGTCTGGTGAGACACATACTTGATCCTTGGCATATGTATATGATTCTTAATGAATGATATGTGGTCCTTCGGGACATATATGTATTCTTTGGAGCATGTGTGAATTCTGGTGAGACACATACTTGATCCTTGGCATATGTATATGATTCTTAAGGACTGATATGTGGTCCTTCGGGACATATATGTATTCTTTGGAGCAAGTGTGAAGTCTGGTGAAACACATACTTGATCCTTGGCATATGTATATGATTCTTAAGGACTGATATGTGGTCCTTCGGGACATATATGTATTCTTTGGAGCATGTGTGAAGTCTGGTGAGACACATACTTGATCCCTGGCATATGTATATGATTCTTAAGGAATGATATGTGGTCCTTCGGGACATTATTATATGGCACTACGGTGCAATTGTACGCGGCACTCTGGTGCAATTCTACGTGGCACTTCGGTGCAATTATATGAGCTGTGGTGACAGCATTAGTGCACAACCTCTATGTACTCGCATATCTTTAGTTCTCACATGAGTATCATGGGCTATTAAATAAAGTGATATGATAATATGTTTGTTTCCTTGTGGAATTTCATGTGTGATATTGATTGTACAAATGGTAACTTATAAGAGCATATGATGAAAGGAATCAATGATAGTGATAAAATAAGAAAGAAATGAAGATGATAATATAATTGCTTGGGTGTACGTATTTTATGATAATATATATTTATGGACATAAGAGATCATAGGAACATGAGATAAGAGATATGAAGATAATGACATATATGTATGCATATATTTGTTACATGTAAAAGTATGAGTGGTATGAAATGATAGTAGTAATTGTTTAGGTATGATTATTAGTTATCGTTTACCTTATATGTTTATATGCCTCACTAAGCCTTTGACTTAGCGTGTAAGTGATTTACACGTAGGTTTCGAGAAGAGTAAAGAGCAATGTGGAGCAAGACAGGTCAGTTCTCCTTACCAAATGTCAGATCAGAAAATATATGTACTGTATGTAGAGTGTAGTTGGCATGTAGTCTAAAGATATAAATTGTATGAACTTTGATATAATTTTGTAAACGTTTTGAATAAGTTAAATATTATAAAAGTTTTTAAATTACTCACTATTTTATACGAATAAATGTTTGAAAAGTCAATGTGACACCTCAAACTCGTATTCGGGTCAGATACGGGTTGAGGTTGTTACATTTAATGGTATCAGAGCTACGGTTTAGCCGATTCTAGGCTTAAATCAAAGTCAGAGGTGTTTTAAAAAGTGTACATGCCAACTCAAAGTGAAAAATTATGATCTGATAGTGTAAGGAGTATGTTGTCTTGCTAATAAAAATATATTATTATGTGATAATAGAAGTATGATAATAAGAGCTTCGAAAGAAGTGAAAGGTAATAAACCTGATGGTAATAGCATTCACCTGCCCTGGCCAGGCAGGGAGAAGAGCGAACACCTCAGGAAGTGCCTGTATAAAATTTGGAAAATTATTCTTCATAATTGAAGAATGTTCTGATGTGTTTTCAATTTATACTTCTTTAACTCATAGAATGAATGTATCAAATTAGTTGATAAAGTTGCGAGCACCCAAGTTCAAGGGTGGATTTGAGGAAGGTTCTATTGTTATAGACCTTTGGTTGAATGATATGATAGAAGGTTTTTATTTGTTCAAAGTGGAGATGTTGAATTGAGTAGTTTTGTTACTACTTTGGTAAGTTAGAGTATGGTGGATAATTGTCACCATAAGAACGTTAAAAGATTAAATGATGTGATTAGAATTGTATAAGAGTTCAAGAATAAGTGCATTGATGACCAGTTTATAAGACAGATGAAACTGGAATACACGAGCTTGAAACAAGGGAATTACACCTTGTATGAGTATGATTATAAGTTTATTAAGCTAAGCAGAATTGCTGCTAAGTTAATTCCGACTGAAAATGATACATGTGATTTGTTGTTAGGACTTGCGCCTTAAATTAAAAGAGTGTTACTGGTTTTGAATTTGTTATCGTTTCAAGAAATGGTTAAATGTGTTAAAGCTTTAAAGAGAAAAAGCTCAGAACGAAAAGTTTGGAGAAATAAATCTCAGATGATTAAGAGAATTAGTGCTTCATAGAATTTTAGCACCATCAAAGAAAGGTAGAGATTCTGGTTCAACTTTAAACTAGACATGAATTAGTTGTATTATCCGTCAGAGAATCAAATCAGATGAGAGTTCGACAGACTCCAACAGTAGGTTTGATCTTGAAAGATTAAACAAATAGTTAATTGAGGATAAGTCAGGGTTAAAGAAAACCCTTGTGAAGTGGGTTAAAATCTCTTTTAGAAGTTATGTAAATCGAAGCAGAAAAGTATTTTAAATGGATTAGATGAGTATTGAAATATGGTATTTTTTTGAAACAAGTGGAGAAAACATAAGTATAAGAATGGTAAAGAATAAGGTTTTGTGAAAGTAAAGTTGACTATCAAAGTAATGAAAATGTGATAATGAGTGATAGTTAAGGATAAATATATGTGATATAAAAGAGCAAGGGAGTATGAAGAACATGATATGGTTTAGTTATGTATAAGACAATGCGGATTATAAAAGGATAAATGGATAAAGATCAAGGAATGGATTAAGTGTTTTGCTAGAAATTAAATAATGTGAAGGATAAGAAGTATTTTAAATGTATCAAGTGAGGTAAATACTATTTTTGTATTTAAGATGGAAAGAGTTAGCGTGGGCTAACAAGATTATGGGACGGAATGTATTGAAATTACAAGATTTCAAGATATGGTAGGTAATGATAGCCAAATATGAAGTGAATCTGGATACAGTTGTATATTGTGATTATAGTAAAGTGATAAAGTGAAGGAAGTGAGAATTCAAATGTTTGAGTAAAACTAAGGATTGATAAGAAGAGTTTAAGTATGGGTACATCAATGATCAGTTTATAAATAAAGGAAGTTAGAATGTTAAGCTTGAATAATGGAAGTGACATGGTATATGAGATTGAATGTTTATTTGATTAGTTGAGTAAACTATTGTTGAAATAATTCCGACTGCAAAGAATGTATATGAATGGTTCGATGAAGGTTTATGTTTTAGATTGGAAGAATCGATGTTGACTAACAGAGTTATAAGATAGTAGTGTATTAAAGTTAAAGGATTTGAAGATGAGTTCAGGGTGAGCTAATTATGTATGGTGTGGATTGAGATATGGTTATGTATTTTAATCATTGAAATGAAAGGTAATAAAGGAGACAAGGCATAATACCGTATATGAATGAGAGTATGGGTTCAATAAGTGAATTACACTGGGTTGATTTTAACTGAAATGATGTGTAAGATTAATTTGATCAGGGCTTACGCCCTAGATTGAAAAGTTGTTATTAATTAGCTGTAGTGGCATGGATGTTAGAATTATCAGATTTGAAGGAAACATAAAGTAAGTTAATTAAATGAGATATGAATCTGGATGTGGTTGTGTATTTTGATCGTATAGATATGATATAGGCAAGGAGATAAATATTTATGTGTTTTAAAGAAAATTTTGAAGGAAGAAAATACAAGCAAGATACGATAAGAATGAGGTTTTGTATAAGTGAAGTTGATTGGTAAAGTTGTAAAGATATAATAAAGACTGGTAATCAGAGATAAGTTTAAGTGATATGTGAACATGAAAGAAAGATATGATTGGTGTATAAGAAGATTTTGAGTTATGAAGAAAATGAAAGGATGAAGTTTAAAGAATTAGATGTGATAAAGGTTATGTTGAGATATAGGTTATAAGTTTAACCAGAAGTAAGAAAGGTATGTCAGGTAATATGAGAAATTGTTTAGTTATGCAAAGTGTATGTTTAATCAGTTATGATGAAGATTTAAGGTTATGTTTCTTGGTCAAGTGGATGTAGTCAGAGAAATGAATAAAGATTTATATGTATTAAGGAAGTTTTGGAGTCAGTCAAGTAAGGATGAAATAAAAGTTTGGTGATTCTTGAAAGACAATTGAAGATTGACAGGGAATTTGATTGATTTATGAGTTTGAGTAATAAGAATTAATGTTATTGTCTATCTGATAAGCGACATGATAGGAGATATAAAGTAAAAAAGTTAGTCGAATAATTGAAAAGATAAGAACCAAGTTATTAAAGATGATACAAAAGATTAAGTTCAGAAAGCAGCATGAGAACGTTAGAAGATATGTTCTTCTCAGGATGTGTAGTGAAAATTCGAGGACGAATTTTTTTAAAAGGAGGGGAGATTTGTAACATCCCAAATTATGGGTTAGTGACCAAATTGTAAAGTTTCAGAATTGATGACTAAAGTAGAAGAATTAAATAGTTCAATGATTATTGGATATATATGATGAAGGTTATTTAGTAATTATTAAAGGAAATAAAGGGTAAAATGGTCATTTGATCATTTAAGGAATTAAATAAATGTGATAGTGGGGATATATATTTTACACGTGGGAAATGAGGGAAACAATGTTTCCAGAATTCTCTTCTCCTCCTTTCTTCTTTGTGCGTGAAGCTCCAGCTCAAAGGTGAGTTTCTTAATTAGTTGGTTATTTGTTGAATTAAAAGTTGGGTTATGATTCTTAGGTGATACTTAAGCTTAAGTTATCTTAAAATCAAAAGATAAATGAGTTAGGGAAGATTTAAGATTTGGAGTTCTTGAGTGAATTTCCAGAATGGAGTTGATAAGTTGAATTTGAAGCTAAATTTGACTTCTCATCAGCTTAATTAAGAAGTATTAAGTGTTAGAATTGGATTTGAAACATGTGGAAAATAGGGTATGATTCTTGAAATTCCTGAAGAGGAGAGGATATTAAGGTTAAAGATGAGATAAATGAATATTAATGAGCTTAAGTATGTATATGAAAGTTAGGAATATGAAAGGGGTTGAAATATGAAGGATTTAATCCAAAAAGAATGAATTTTCGGGTTTAAAAGAGGTTCTGGGCAGAGTGCATCGATGCACATTCATTGTGCACCGATGCATCAATGATAAAAACCCAGAAATTGTTTGAAGGTGTATCGATGCATTGGTAGTGCATCGATGTACTCTTTTGAAATAAATACATCGAATGCAATTAGTGCATTGATGCATAAGGCATGCATCGATGCATCCCAGTAATAAACAAACATCGAATGCATTTTATGCACCGATGCATCAGTAGTGCATCGATGCATACCTTCATTAAAAGATGAAATTTCCTTTTCTCTTAGTCTAAAGAGTGAACCATTAGAGTATATTAGTTATAATACTAATATACATCTATGTATGATGATGTAGATATAGAACGTGATCCCGTTCCGGATCAATTGAAGGATTATAATCGAATCAAAGCAAAGTTAAGGTGAGTGCACATTCTCTAGTATATGAGGTTCAAGGGAAAATAAGACTTGTGATAAGTCTATTTCCAATAGTGAAAAACATGAATTCATAGAAGTATGTATTTGTTATGATTTATATGTGTGCATGAGTATATGTGTTATTGATATGAATATGGTAAGAAAAAGGGATTAATGGTAATGATAAGAATAATAATAAGGATAATGAAATGATAGGTATATGTGAATATAGGTATTGATATGTTTTGTATGTATTGTAAGATGATATGTTTATGTGATAACATGATAAGATGACAATGATTTACATGTCATACGAACACATGAGAAATGTTATGAGCCATATGAAAGAGAAAGTATATGTGATACATGAGGGTGAATCATATGTTTATATGAATATGAACTCATATGAGAATCGACATGAACTACATGATTACACGTATATGTGAATGAAACCATGAGCTTATATGAATATATGATATGGTTACATGAATATGTAAAAGGATATAAAAGATAATGCCCATGTTATGTGTCATGAGAGCTAGGGGTATAGTTGGCATGCCAAGAGTCGAGGGTCTATGTGGTCCTTCGGGACATATATGTATTCTTTGGAACATGTGTGAAGTCTGGTGAGACACATACTTGATCCTTGGCATATGTATATGATTCTTATGGAATGATATGTGGTCCTTCGGGACATATATGTATTCTTTGGAGCATGTGTGAATTCTGGTGAGACACATACTTGATCCTTGGCATATGTATATGATTCTTAAGGAATGATATGTGGTCTTTCGGGACATATATGTATTCTTTGGAGCATGTGTGAAGTCTGGTGAGACACATACTTGATCCCTGGCATATGTATATGATTCTTAAGGAATGATATGTGGTCCTTCGGGACATTATTATATGGCACTACGGTGCAATTCTACGCGGCACTCCGGTACAATTCTACGTGGCACTTCGGTGCAATTATATGAGCTGTGGTGACAGCATTAGTGCACAACCTCTATGTACTCACATATCTTTAGTTCTCACATGAGCATCATGGGCTATTAAATAGATAATATTAATAAAGTGATATGATAATATGTTTGTTTCCTTGTGGAATTTCATGTGTGATATTGATTGTACAAATGGTAACTTATAAGAGCATATGATGAAAGGAATCAATGATAGTGATAAAATAAGAAAGAAATGAAGATGATAATATAATTGCTTGGGTGTACGTGTTTTATGATAATATATATTTATGGACATAAGAGATCATAGGAACATGAGATAAGAGATATGAAGATAATGACATATATGTATGCATATATTTGTTACATGTAAAAGTATGAGTGGTATGAAATGATAGTAGTAATTGTGTAGGTATGATTATTAGTTACCGTTTACCTTATATATTTATATGCCTCACTAAGTCATTGACTTAGCGTGTAAGTGATTTACACGTAGGTTTCGAGAAGAGTAAAGAGCAATGTGGAGCAAGACAGGTCAGTTCTCCTTACCAAATGTCAGATCGGAAAATATATGTACTATATGTAGAGTGTAATTAGCATGTAGTCTAAAGATATAAATTGTATGAACTCTGATATAATTTTGTAAACGTTTTGAATAAGTTAAATGTTATAAAAGTTTTTAAATTACTCACTATTTTATACGAATAAATGTTTGAAAAGTCAATGTGACACCTCAAACTCGTATTCGGGTCGGATATGGGTTGAGGGTGTTACAGGTATACTCAAGAAGAAGGAATAGACTTTGATGAAACATATGCTTCCATAGCTAGGATGGAAGCAATTAGAATGTTGTTGGCATTTTCATGTTTCAATGAATTTAAATTATACCAAATAGATGTTAAAAGTGCATTTTTAAATGGTTTTATAAAAGAATAAGTGTATGTGGAACAACCTCCTGGTTTTGAAGATTCAAAATTTTCTAATCATGTTTTTAAATTGACAAAAGCATTATATGGTTTAAAACAAGCTCTTAGAGCTTGGTATGAAAGATTGTCAAAATTTTTAATTGAAAAAGGTTTTTCAAAAGAAGGTTGACACTACATTATTTTTAAAATGAAAAGTAAAGATTTATTACCAATTCAAATTTATGTTGATGATATAATTTTGGTTCTACTAATGATGCTCTTTGCCAAGAATTTTCAAAGCTAATGCAAGGTGAATTTGAGATGAGCACGATGGGGGAGCTTTCATTCTTCTTGGGGCTCCAAATCAAGCAAAGGAAAGATGAAATCTTCATCAATCAAGCAAAGTAAGTTCAAGATATGCTCAAAAATTTTGGATTGGAGAGTGTGAAATCCCAAGCCACTCATATGAGTGTTTCTACAAAGCTTGACAAATATGAATAAGGTAAATGTGTAGATGTTAAACTCTATAGGTCTATGATTGGCTTTTTGCTTTATCTAACCACAAGTAGACCCGACATTATGTTTAGTGTTTACTTATGTGCTAGATTTCAATCATGCCCTAAGGAATCACATCTACAAGCCATTAAGAAATTATTTAGATACCTTACGGACACTCCTAGTATAGGACTTTGACATCCTAGAGACTCTAGCTTTAGCTTGCATGCCTTCTCGGATGCGGATTATGTAGGATGTAAATTAGATAGGAAAAGCACCTCCAATACTTGTCAATTCCTAGGAAATATGATAATTTCTTGGTTTTCAAAGAAACAAAATAGTGTTGCAGTATCTACCACTGAAGCGGAATACATTTCAGCGATAGTTGTTGCGCACAAGTTTTATGGATGAAACAACAACTTTTAGACTATGGAATTGAAGTAGGTATCATTCCTATCAAGTGTGACAATACTAGTGCTATTTGTCTCATTAAAAATCCCATCCAATACTCTAGAACTAAGCACATTGAAATTAGACATCATTTCATTAGAGATCATGTCACTAATAAAGATGTTGTTCTAGAATATGTATATACTTTGCATCAATTAGCGGACATTTTTACAAAACCTTTGGATAAAGAAAGATTTTGGACACTTAGGAGAGAATTAGGTTTAACCAACCTACCTTGATTTAGTGTTTAAAATAATTTCAATACTTTTAATGATTAAGGAAAAATTCTTGTAAAAATTACATTTTTAAATGCCTTCTATGCTAATAGTTAGGGGGAGTTTATAAACTTCAGTGAAAATTAAAAATATGTTCAAATTAGGCGTAAGTGTGATTTGATTGATTGAACATAATTAATTTTCGTAATATGAGTTGCAATACCACTAGAGTTGATTAATTTTGCATGCAAAGTGTTTAAGAACAAATTTTTGACCATTTTGTGCATTTGGTATCGATATTGGTCATCCAGTACAGATACTACTCTTACTAGGTATCGTTACTACTAGCATAGTATTGATATTGTTCATATAGTACCGATACTACTTGAATGGGTATCGATACCCAGTTATCGATACTACACGAAAAAGCCTTGAAGTGTCGATACTCCTCGAGGAGTACCGATACTACCTGTCGGGTTTAGGCTATAAATCCCTAAAATCTTCATAATTTGCCAAAACCACAAAATAAAAACACTCGAATATTTATCCTCTTAAAACCCAAAATCTCCACTTTACACCATTTCAACGATTACAAGTCGGAATTCAACTATTTTTCATCTTCTAATCCTGTCAAGATCGTTAATCTCGTGCAAACAACAACTCATCCCTCTCAATTCCAAATTTTCAAAGTAATTTTTCTAAAACATTATTTTATTGATTTTTTGAATCTAGAACTAGTTTTAGTTAGTTTTAGATCAAATTATTGAATGAGCATTTAGTAGATTATAGTTTTACACTAGAATCTACAAATAATTTCATCAAAAACACAAATTTTATTTTTTTTTTAATTTCGAAATTAAAAAAATGTTTTTAATTTAATTGATGTTTTTTATTTAATTACATTGTTTTCATGAAAACTATACTTATTATCATTTTTCAAACTTCGTTTTCAAAATAGTTTTTGAAATTTGTCCATTAGACATTAGTTTTTAGAGAACCTTGAATTTGAGGACTCATATTGAGTTTTGGGAATAATTGTTGCATACATATGTTGTTTTTAAATTGCATGTATCACATCCTATTCCAATTTAAACCATGTCTTATACTCATAAACATTCTATATCCTCATCTAGTCGATCAAACCAACCATAAAACCCACCTCCAAATCCAAATCCAAACGAACTTGAAATGACTATTCTCAATTCATGCTTTAACGAACCTAACCGTTGGGGTCTCTACAATAGGTACATTAACCATTTTGAGTCATACAATATTGGAGAAGAGCATATCCCTTCTTTACAAGCTATGGTAGAGATGAACTTTAAAAACCTCCCTACCCTCAAAGAGTGGAAATTCGATAAACTTTTTAAAGTTAGACCAGTTGTATTTCAACAACTAGTACGCATTTTCTACTCTAATGTCGTTTGCATACAAAACGAGTCTCACACTGCCACTGAAAGTATTATGTCCTATCTCTTGGGCCAATACAACACCATAGACTCAGATTATATAGCTGAAACCTTTGGATTAGATAATCAAGAGGTAGATAATGAGAGAGATTTAGTGTCTTCTCCATATCAAGTCAATAAAAGCGCTAGTGTTTTAGACTATCAAGAGTGTTTCCTTCATCTAATGATCTCTTGGTGGTTTAGACCATCCGGAGGAAAATATTCCTCATTTAGAGCTATTGACATATAGTGGATCCATTGCATCCAAAACAAAAAGAAGGTAAATCTTCCTCAAATCATCTTTGGGGAACTAGTAGAAACCGTAAACAACATACCTTCCAAACGTGTTGAAACCTTAGTTTATGGTTGTCTACTTAGAAACATGTTCATCAAAGTCGGTCTTAAGGTAGACCTCGATATAGCCATCCCCTTAGACACCAAAATCAATCTCATATCTCTTCGTAAAATGGGATGGACAGGAGAAAAAGAAAATTGGGCTTGCTCAACGAAAAAACTCTCGGTGCTAGTTCATCACGAGCTGCTCTGGCTCCAGCTCCGGCTCCGACTCCGGTTCCGGTTCCAGAGTTTGAAGATCTCTTACGGGATATCGACGATCCCATAAACTAACCTGACGATGAGCCAACTAGGTAAGAGAGTGTGATGCATTCATATTTTCAGTCATTTATGGAGACATTCGACTTGAGGTTTGTATCCTTGGAATCCCAACTCATGGTTCAACATTTAAAGCAAAAAAGGAAAACTTGAGCTCGCTTCGACAAACTCAACGCTAGGGTTGATGCGCTTATATGAGATGTGGCTTCTATTCGAGCATATTTATCTCCTCCGATCCTCATATGGATGATTAACCACTATTGCTAGTTTTCTTTTAGTTGATCTATGTTTTGAACCTAGACATTGTCATAACATTTTGCTATATTCTGGATTTGGTTGTTTATGTTTGAATGTTTTTAATGTTTGATTTTGGATGATTGGTATTTTTGGACTTAATTAATTGATATGTTTAATTTAGTATTGCACTTATGCATATTTCATATTAGAAATCTTATGACCAATCCCTATTGCATATTGAATATGAATATTGAAAATGTTGACTAACAATTATCTTGGCTTGATCTTAGCAGCTATATATAAATACATATATCAATTTGGGGAGAAATCTTGTTTATAATTCTTAGAGTCTTTTTGATTTAACAAAAAGGGGGAGAAATCTTATAGTAAAGGGGAGGAAATTTTTCAAAGTGATTTTTCAAAAAGAAAATCTTAAAATTTCTAAAAGGTTTTGTTATATCAAAAAGGGGGAGATTGTTGAAAATATTTTGATATTTCGATATAACAAATAAATTGTTAATTAATTTTAAGATTTTATATTCGACGTAAATATTATATTCAATTAAATTATTCGAATATTACAAATATTACTCCAAGTTTTCAAATATCAATTTTTACTCCTTACTAAATGAAAATTTGAGATTTACATTTAAAATATATTTGAAACAATTTTTACAAAGTATTTCGAACCATAATTGAGTCAAAATTAATATTTCAACAGGGTAGTTAGATACTGCCTTAACAGTATCGATACCCCCAAACATCAAATGCAAAAGAGGTACGATACCCTACACGGTATCGATACCATTATATATAGTAGTACCGATATCATAGTCAATGGTACCGTTACTACCCCCTTTGGTTTTGACTTTGAATTTTAACAGAATGCAAAATGGGTACCGATATCATGTTAGGTATCGATACTACTTTGCATAGTAGTATCGATACTCACTAGACATAATCGATACTACTGCACGTAGTAGTATCGATACTCTAGGGACAATATCGATACTGTTGGTTTGCAATAGTCGAAATATTTGAATTTTATACAGGTAGTATCGATACCCCTATGAAGGAGTATCGATACCCATACGCTCCCAACAGACTTTTCAAGTGGATTTCACACTACAACGGCTCTATTGACTCCAATATGATTCCCAACGTTCAAAATTCATTCAAGGTGTATTTAAAAAGCTCTTGAAGCCCTTGGTGAGCAAGAGAAGCTAGAAAAACAAAAAAGAAGGCCTTAAACAACAAGTTTGAGCAATTCAAGCCAACATCCATTCAATATTCATTTTGTTTTCAAGAAAACAATTTGTGTTCAATTGTATTCATTTTTTAGTGTTCTTTTTTTTTTGTTCTAGAATTGTGCAAACATCTTACCTTGTGAGGTTTTTCTCCTAAGTTTGCAAGTTTGTAATTTTCTCTTTGAGAAGAGAGTGTCTCAAGAATTTGGGGTATAATTCTTGAGGGAGTTGTAAGGTTACCCTTTGTCCTCAAAAGAAAGAAAAATTAGTGAATTTGTGGAAAATCCTTAGTGTGGATAGCTAAGGTAGTGGACGTAGACTTTGGTTGAGAAAGTCGAACCACTCTAAATGTTTATGCATGTAATTTTAAATGCAAATGATATCTCTCTAACAATTGATATCAAATTTTTCAAATGCATAACATTTTTGGAAGGCTTTATGCACATTTATTTAATTTCAATAATTGGTATTGCATAAAATATTTTGAACTTGGACATATTGAATTTCATGTCCTACTAACATGTTTGCTATTCTTTGTTGAAATTCAATTTTGTTTAAGTGTCTAGCTTTTAAAGTCAAATGATTTTATGACAAAATTTAACACTTACTCTCCAAAGTCATTTTACAACTTTAAATTTGAATTATTTTTGATATAATAAAAAGGGGGAGAAGCATGGGTTGAACAATTCAATTTCTCAATGAAAAAGGGGGAGCTTCACATTTTCCAACAATCGACATCTTTTCATTAAATATTTTATTAAGGGGGAATTTTGCCAAAAACAAATTTTCAAATGTTTTGCTATATCAAAAAGGTGGAGATTGTTGAACTATATTTTGATATAACAAATTAAAGCAAAATGTTTTTGGACTTGAATTGAATTTATTCAAAGTTTTCAAAGTTTTCAAAGTTTTCAAAGTTTTAAAAAATAATTCAAACTCCATTTAACTTGGATTTGAGCACAAAACATTTTTCTGGATAAGAAGTACTGATATTGTTCTTACAGTATCGATATATCATGAACAGTATCGATAGTGTTCATATAGTATCGATACTAAAGGTAAGGGAAATATCGATACTCACTAGGTAGTATTAATACTACCAACATTGCTCAAATTCTAGAATGCAAAAATGGTACCGATACCCAATGGGGTACTGATACTACTATGATGCTACTTTACATAGTAGAATCCATACCATAGGCTTAGTATCTATACCGTTAGACCCAATGGTTAGCAACGACTAGTTTTATTTAAAAATAACAAAGGTAGTATCGATACTCCCTATAGGAGTACCGATACCCTCTGTACTGGGCAGTTTTATTTTGTAGAGAAAACATCCCCAACAGCTCTAAATCACTCCCAACGGCTAGAAATGACCACAAACTCATTCCAACATATATATACAAGTTCAAGACACTTGAAGAAGGGTCAACACACCTATCCAAGCAATCAAACACAAGAGAAGAGTTTTTCATTCCTATTTTACTTTCTCTTGTAAATATTTTGTTCTTGTGAGATTTAATTTATAAACACCCGACCTTTAAGAGGTTTTATTTTTTTTTTACTTTTTTTACCTTTTATAAAAGGGATTGGTTCTAGTTTACCCAAGTGAAAAACTAGGGAGTTTTTAAAGGTTACTCTTGATCCTTAAAAAAGAAAGAACAAATTAGTGGATTAGTTGGAAAATCCTTAGTGAGGAGCTAAGGTAGTGGAGGTAGACTTAGTTGAGAAGTTGAACTAGGGATGGCAACTCAACCCGAATCCGACGGGTTCCGACCCGACCCGATCGGGTCGGATTTTTTTAAAAAAAATCGGGTTTGGGTCGGGTTTTTTTTAAATGCACTGTTCGGGTCGGGTCGGGTCGGGTTTAGGGTAAAAAAAATCCGACCCGACCCGACCCGAAAAATATATATAATTTTATCTTATATATTTAGGGATAATTTCAATAATATCCCTCCATATATAATTTTTTTCAATTAAGTCACTGTTTTCATTGAATTAAATTTCTTTTTTATTATTTCGGGTCGGGTCGGGTTTCTAAGTCATATATTCGGGTCGGGTCGGGTCGGGTGAAACATTAATTTTGTCGGGTCGGGTCGGGTCACGGGTGGAGAACCCTTTCTTCTCGGGTCGGGTGGCCCAAAAACCCGACCCGACCCATTGCCATCCCTAAGTTGAACCACTATAAATCACTATGCAAAACTTTCTATCTTTTATTTCTCATTACTCCCTAAACAATTTTTGCCAATTCACCCCTCTTGCACATTTTTCGGTTGTTCAATTGAGCCTCTTCGATCCTAACAATTAAGTATGGGTTTGAAAAATTCAATTTCTCAATGAAAAAGGGGGAGCTGAATATTTTCCAACAATTGGAATCTTTTTCATTAAATATTTTATTAAGGTGGAGTTTTGCCAAAAATAATTTTTCAAATGTTTTGTTATATCAAAAAGGGGGAGATTGTTAAACTATATTTTGATATAACAAATTAAGGAAAAATGTTTTTGGACTTGAATTGAATTTATTCAAAGTTTTCTAAGTTTTCAAAAATAATTTAAAGTCCATTTAACTTGGAATTAAGCACAAAACATTTTTTAGACAAGAAGTATTGATATTGTTCTTACAATATCGATACGTCATGAACAATATCAATATTGTTCATATGGTATCGATACTAAAGGTAAGGGAAGTATCGATACTCTCTAGGTAGTATCGATACTACCAACATTGCTCAAATTCCATAATACAAAAATGGTACCGATACCCAATGGGGTATCGATATTACTTTACATAGTAGTATCGATACCATAGGCTTAATTTCGATACCGTCAGGCCCAATGTCTAGTAATGGCTATTTTTATTTAAACATAACAAAGGTAATACCAATACTCCATATAAGAGTATCGATACCCTCTGTACTGGACAGTTTTATTTTGCAGAGAAAACATCCTCAACGACTCAAAATCACTCTCGACCACAAACTCATTCCAACATATAAATACAAGTTCAAGACACTTGAAGAAGGGTTAGAAAACCTATCCAAGCAATTAAACACAAGAGAAGAGCTTTTCATTCCTATTTTCCTTTCTCATGTAAATATTTTGATCTTGTGAGCTTTATTTTGTAAACACCCTACCTTTAAGAGGTTTCTTTGTTTACCATCTCTTTCCTTTTGTAAAAAGATGTTTTGTTTTAGTTTAGCCAATTGAAACTAGGGAGTTGTAAAAGTTACTCTTGATCCTTGAAAAAGAAAGAACAAATTAGTGAATTTGTCGGAAAATCCATAGTGAGGAGCTAAGGCAGTGGAGGTAGACTTAGTTGAGAAGTTTAACCACTATAAATCACTGTGCAAAACTTTCTATCTTTTAATTCTCCTTACTCCCTAAACTATTTTTGCCAATTCACCCCTCTTGCTACTTTGTCGGTTGTTAAAATTGAGCCTCTTTTATCCTAACAATTGTTATAAGATCTTGACTCATTAGAAGGTTTAATCACCTTGAGACATTCCTTAAAGAAGCTTTACGGATTCCTAAAGTAACCGAGAAGATAACTTGCACCTTTGGCTCGTTCTACATTGAAGACTCTCAACCGAATAAAAGCCTCCACATTTCAGTGGAGCAAACTACCTTCATTGGAAGAAAGTAATGAAGTTATTCATCCAATCTAATGATCTTGATGAACGGGAGATGATCGACAATGGATACTCTTCTCTAACGAAGAAGACGAAGAAGTGGAGTGACCAAGAACGGAAGAAAGCTCAACAAAATGCCAAGGCCATGCACATGGTGTTTTGTGAATTTGGTCTTGATATCTATGAAAGAGTTTATTCTTGTTCGAATGCCAAGGAGTTTTGGAATAAGCTCGAGCAATCTATGGAGACGAGAAAGAAGAACCAACAAAGGTGGTGTCTCTAATGGCTCATGAAGAGCCCAATGTATCTTCTAACTCAAATGAATTAAATTATTCTTTTGATGAGTTACAAGTTGCTTATAATGAGTTGTTTTTGGAATTTGAGACCATTAATTCCAAATATAAGAAATTAATTTTAAAACTTAAAGTTGAAAATGATTTGGTTTTGAAAGCTAAAGTTGATTTTGAAACAGAAATGAATCTTTGAAAAATGATTTAGAGATTTAAAAGTCAAAATCAATTATTTAGAAAGAGAAATTTTGATTTGAAAGTTAAGCTTGAGAGCTTAACAAAAGAAAAAGAATTAGTTTCTAAAAACAACTCATTATGTTTAAAAATGGAAAAATGCTCACATTATCATTTTCGTGGTCATATGGAACATATTTGTCCCATAAAGAAAAGAAAATCTTTTAAAATTAGACAAGTATGTGTTCCTAAGGAAACAAGGGGCATTAAAACTAACGTTCAAGGATCCAAAGCAATTTGGATACCAAAATCTACTTAAATGCCTCTTGTAGGTGTGTGGGAGCAATGGTGATGAAAATGAAGAAATTGAGATGCTCTAACCACACTTGAAAAGGAATGGGTAACCTCTAAGCTTAATGCTTTTGTTTTTTATTATTTGGTTGCTCATTGAGTTTTTGCATGCATGAGTTTTGAACTTAAATGATTTTGGGTTAATTTTTAGCTCATGTATGTTAAAAGGAAGTTATGATGAACATTTTAAAGTTTTAAATGATTTTTCATAATTTTTAGTTCATCATAATGAATTTTGGTCAAAATTGGTTTTAAATGCAAATGATATCTCTCTAACAATTGATATCAATTTTTCAAATGTTTTGACTTTAAATTTTTTTAAAGTTTTTGACCTAAATTTAAATGTTTATGCATGTAATTTTAAATGCAAATGATATCTCTCTAACAATTGATATCAAATTTTTCAAATGAATAACATTTTTGGAAGGCTTTATGCACATGTATTTAATTTCAATAATTGGTATTGCATAAAGTATTTTGAACTTGGATATATTGAATTTCATGTTCTACTAACATGTTTGTTATTCTTTGTTGAAATTCAATTTTGTTTAAGTGTCAAGCTTTTAAAGTCAAATTTTTGTTTGGAATGAACCTTTTGAGGGAGAGCTTTTAATTTTTCAAATGATTTTATGATAAAATTTTACACTTACTCTCCAAAGTTATTTTACAACTTTAAATTTGAATTATTTTTATATAACAAAAAAGGGAAGAAGTATGTGTTTGAAAAATTCAATTTCTCAATGAAAAATGGGGAGCTGAACATTTTCCCAACAATTGACATATTTTTCATTAAATTTTTTATTAAGGGGGAGTTTTGCCTAAGGGTGTTAATTCGGTTAAAATGGTGGCCGACCGAACTGAATTACCATTAATCGAATTAACCGAACCTTTTTTTCTTTAACCGTTAACCGAATCGAACTTTTTTTTTGAAAATATTAACCGAGCCGAATAAATTTTGGTTAATTCGATTAATTTAAAATTAACTGATTTTTTTTAAAAAAAAATTATAATTTATATAAAAATTGAATATTTTTTAATTCAAAAAAATAGTTTAATTGATACTATAAAATTATAAAATAAAAAATTAATATGTATTTTTTAATTAATTAATATTGATTTAGGTTTAAAAGCTATTGGATATTAAATTATTAATTGGGTTTTAAATGGTTTGGGCTGAGCTCATATGTTATATATAATATATTTAATATTTAAAATTCAATTTCGGTTAATTTAGTTAATTCGGTTAATTAACGGATTTCAAACCAAATTAATCATTAACCGAATTCTAAAAAATTTATTAGCCGTTAACCGACCGAACTAATTCGGTGGTCGACCGAATTAACCGAACTAATTCGGTACGGTCGGTTAATTCGGTTAAAACAGAAAAATGAACACCCCTAGTTTTTCCAAAAATAATTTTTCAAATGTTTTGTTATATCAAAAAGGGAGAGATTGTTAAACTATATTTCGATATAATAAATTAATGCAAAATGTTTTTGGACTTGAATTGAATTTATTCATAGTTTTCAAAAATAATTCAAAAACCATTTAACTTGGAATTGAGCACAAAACGTTTTTCTGGACAAGAAGTATCGATACTGTTCTTACAATATCGATACCTCATGAACAATATCGATATTATTCATATGGTACTGATACTAAAGGTAAGGGAAGTATCGATACTCACTAGGTAGTATCAATACTACCAGCATTGTTTAATTTCGAGAATGCAAAAATGGTATCGATACCCAATGGGGTACCGATACTACTTTACATAGTAATATCGATACCATAGGCTTAATATCGATACCGTCAGGCTCAACGACTAGTTTTATTTAAAAATAACAAAGGTAGTACCGATACTCCCTATAGGAGTACCGATACCCTCTGTACTGGGCAATTTTATTTTGCAGAGAAAACATCCCCAACGGCTCTAAATCACTCCCAACAGCTAGAAACGGCCACAAACTCATTCCAACATATAAATACAAGTTCAAGACACTTAAAGAAGGGTTAGAACTATCCAAGCAATCAAACACAAGAGAAGAGTTTTTCATTCCTATTTTCCTTTCTCCTGTAAATAGTTTGATCTTGTGAGCTTTATTTTGTAAACACCCTACCTTTAAGATGTTTCTTTGTTTACATTCTCTTTCCTTTTGTAAAAGATGTTTTGTTATAGTTTAGCCAATTGAAAAACTAGGGAGTTGTAAAAGTTACTCTTGATCCTTGAAAAAGAAAGAACAAATTAGTGAATTTGTTGAAAAATCCATAGTGAGGAGCTAAGGTAGTGGATAAACTTAGTTGAGAGGTCAAACCACTATAAATCGTTGTACAAAACTTTCTATCTTTTAATTCTCCTTACTCCCTAAACTATTTTTGTCAATTCACCCCTTTTGCCACTTTTTCTGCTTTTCAAATTGAGCCTTTTTTATCCTAACAATATATTTTATCTATTTAGTCATATATTTAATAAATTAAAATAAATTAAGTCCTCGAATCAAATGGTGTCATATGTCACCATTTTATTGGATGATTAAATTAAATTACTTCATCTTAAATTAATATATTTTTTCACTAATTAGAGGGTGATATGTGTCACCCTCTACTTTAAGAAAAATAAATCACGAATGATGTAGGTCAATGGGAATCAATCCCAGGCTGATTAGGAAGGCAAGCAAGTGCTAAACTATTGAGCCAATTCCAAGATTTGGATAGAATAGACAATATGTTGTATATAATGTATATCATTCTGTATAAATAATTAACTTGATTTTATAATAATTTATGTATTTTTTAATAGAATAATTTATGTATCTTAACTTTAAAAAATATATTTCTATTTTTATCTTAATTTATTAAATATATTTTATTATCAAATTAATTAAAAATATATATATTATTCTTATTTTAGTTTAAAAATATATATTTTTATTAGTATCTAACTTAAAAATATATTTTATCTCATCTTAACTTTTAAAAATATACTTTTATTATCATTTTAACTTTTAAAAATGTATTGTATTCTTACTTTAAATTATTAAATATATTTTATTTATATATTTACTTAAAAGATATTTAATCTTATTTTAATTTAAACAATATACTTTATTATTATCTTAACTTAAAAATATATATTTTATTCTTATTTTAACTTAAACATGCATATTTTATTCTTAAATTAAAAAATATATTTTATTTTTATCTTAATTTAAAAATAACTTTAATATATATTTAATAAGTTAAAATAAGAACAAAATATATTTAATAAGTTAATGTAAGAATAAAATATATATTTGGAATAGATTTAAATTAAGACAAAATAAAATAGATTTTTAAAATTTAAGATAGAATAAAATATATTTTTAAGTTATAATAAAAATAAAATATATTTTTAAGTTAAGATAATAATAAAATAAGTATTTTTAAATTAAAATAATAATGAAATAATCAAGTATAGAATAAAATATATTTAATAATTTAAGATAAAAAATAATTTTAAAGTTTGAGAATATAAAATATTATGAAATTAAGTTAATTATTTATACAGTACAATATAAAATATAACATATTGTACATTTAAGCCAAAGGTTGGTTGGCTCAATGGTTCATCAATTGCTTGTCTTCCTTGACAGCTTTGGTTCGATTCTCATTGTCCACAATTATGCATGATTTTTTTCTTTCATCTATAAGGTGACATGTGTCGTCTCTGATTGATAAAAAATAAATATATTTAATTAAATTAAATTCTCTAATAAAATAGTGACATAACACCATTTAATTCAAATGTTAAATTTATTTTAATTTATTAAATATATAAATAATAGAGACAAAATATGTAATTATGTCAAAATATTTAACTACCACATCATCTTATCCTATCCATTAACTCTTAACGGCAAGTAGTTTGATTTATAACAATTAAATAATTAGATAATTCGATTGACAAAATTAAAAAATCGGTTGTAAAAGGAAAAGAGCTACAAGATTGAGTGGTCAATGCTATAATTTATCCAAAATAATATTATGCATGCAAAATTTCAAATAAATAAACTAAATGTTACTAATCATAAAAGATAACAACAAATAATTCATCTAAATCAAAATAAAAAATAAACACAGATTTATTAAAAAAAATCATTGACAGAAAAAAATTATGAACAAAAGAGAGGAGAAAAATATACTACGATCGATAATATTATTACAAGTGATGTGAAACACACACTTAATCCTAGATTATCCTAACGTAATAAAAACATTACACTTATTTTAATAAAAAAAAACTTTAAAGTTTTAAAGTCAACAAAAATCATGATTTAAACCCTTATTTTACTATTAAATCAAAATACTAATATAAAATTGATATTTTAAAATCTTATTTTGAAATTAAAAAATGGGTTATTTGGGTGTATTCCCCCCCCCCCCTTTTATACCAAGTCTCGACCCAGTTCATAGTATATGAACACATAATTTTCATTGATATTAGTTCTCGACCCGGTCCATGAATAAGGATAGATATGGGTCGGATTAGGTTAGTTTTTGGATAAACTTGACTTGACCCAAGAATTATACATCATCCATCTAGCCGACTCGAAAAATATACACATTCCATTCTACCCAATTTTTTGAGTTTAGATCCGAACCCAACCCGAAATAATATATTTATTAATTTTTTTTATTTTTTTTAATAAAAATAAGGATTTAATTAATAATAATAATATATAAAAAGATATTATTGTAATTATCTCTAAATATATAAGGTAAAATTATATTTTTTGGGCCAAGTCAGGTAGAGTATTTTCCATCCTAAACTCAAACCTGACCCAAACATAACCTCTAAAAAAACCCGACCCGAACCCAAAACCAAAACCAATTTTTTAGAACCCAACCTAATCAGATCGGGTCAGAACCCATCGGTTTGGATCTGTGCCCATCCCTATCCATGAAAATTTTGTTCTAAATCAATATTTTACCAGGTCAACAATAGTTAAGAGCAGATATTAGAAATCTGCATTCCAATGTTCACATAAACCAAATTCCACAAATAAAACCATTGAAGTTCCCCATTGACTTATGTGTGTGTGTATATTTATATAAACAAAGGAAAAACATCTGGCTGAGAGGCAGAAGCATATCGACAATGGGAAAACGTTGTTGCGTGGAAGAATCAGACGATGGCCTTAATCTCACCGGATTTCTCATTGTTCTGATCATCGCGATTTTGTTGATGGCCCTCTGCAACCCTCGGCCACGATCAACTGTTTATGCTGTTTACCGATACCGATGAATGCTTCGATCCAGAAAAATGGAGATAAATAGATCATTTGTAAGAATCTATACAAGCTATTCGTTTAATTTTCTGGAGAAATTTTCTGTTTGGATTCAATCTACTGTTTGTGCATGTGTTTAATCTATCTGGTAATTTTCAGCTTTGCTTGAATATCACAAATTCTAGAAAATTTTATTGAAGTATTCGTAGAGAGATGACCCTCTAAAGATACTAGAAAATCATAGAAAACTTACAAATACTAAAGAAACCTGCGTCAACGGCATATCTGTATCGGATACTTATGCTTGAACTCGAGTCCCGTAAGATAGAATTATAACGTTATGAAATGAACACTATATGTACATCACCTGAAAAACGTCTGGCTGCCTACAATCACAGTCACGGTGAGCTTTGGCTAGCCTGGAGATTGCTCGTGGAATTAACAACGGATATCTGAACTGTTGTCAAAAGCTCATGAGTAGTTTCTGGTTCGAGGACCGCCAGAACCTCCTCGTCTTTTTCCACCGCAAGATCTTCAAGAGAGACACAACGGAAAGAATCATTTCGGATGCGGAAGCCATAGAACCATCTCCCAGGCTTCCACCATTGGACAAAAACTTGACGGTCGGCTATCTTACTGTTCCGAAGTGCTTCCACGATATGAACAGCCTGTAAACTCAGGTGCTAAAATCAGAAGTGAGTAAAATGGATACGAGTGTACTAAATTTTCTGAGTTATTCTATATATACACGTTCCCAGCAGCAGAAGCATAATAAGCAAGGCCGAACACATTGATTGCAAAACACATCAAAAAATATGGAGTTAAAATCTATACAGAAGATCACTACCTAAGAAATAGCAGATCGGTTCAGCTGTTCGATTCATACCAACTTACATTCAATCATTTAATCTCGTGTTATCGTCATCGAATAAAAGAAGTTTCTGATCCACTAGTTATTGACGAATTGAATTCTTCAAAGCTCATTAGAACCAGTCTTCAATATACTTAAACCAAAGATTCTGATAAACTATCACTTAATACTTAAACCAAATATTTCACTAGAACACAATGTTCTCGGTTTTAACAGTTAAAGGATACGGCAAAAACACTATCTCAAAGAAACAAAATAAACGGGAAAAGTTACCGGCACTTGAAGGATGTTAAGGCAGTAATTTAGTCCGATTAAGTTAAGCAGAACATTCAGCCTTGGTCTCAAGAGCAGCATTTGAACATCTTTGAATCCAAAATGCATTGTTTTCAGGCATTCAATCGCTTGCAGATAGTCGAGAATCTCAAGTGACTCGGATTGTGAGCAATGTTCCACCACGTTAACAACAGATGCAGCCTGAGCCTTCTTCTCTTCGTGCTGCTTTACATAGAATCCCCGCCAATCCTATCATCAAATTTTCACAAATTTCAAACCAATACTAAGGAATTGAGTTACCTATTAATCAACAGCACTAACATGTTCAGTATGAGGGAAAAAAAACTTTCTTTCCCTCAACAATTTAGGATTGTAAACCGATCCTAAACTTTAAAACATTTTAATCAAATCCTCAACGTATCAATATTTTATCAATAAGGTCCTTCAATCAGCCTAGTCACCACCTTGGACATTATATGCTACCTCGTATCTAACATAGATCATACTTCAAGTATATGATCAAAACTTAAACATGTATCAATTGGATGGACAAATTGATGTCATGCGTGTTAAATATATTTTATGTCAGATCCGAGCTTGCATTTAATGCCAAGCTAATGGTTAGACTGACAAAAGACCTAATTGATACAATAGAAGTACTTTGAAGACTCAATTAGATGATTTGAAGTTACGTATACCACTTCAAAGCAACGAAACAAAAGCAATTAAGCATAATTAATCGACATACGAGAAACCAAAGAAAATTGGCTATAACCAACAATTCCAAGATCAATACGCCAGATATTTCACTCGGATTTATATTTGATGCATAGATTTCTATACACTATCGTTGAACCAAACAATTACGTATCACTAAATCTATTCTAATAACACGAGTGATCATCTTGTTCACTGATAGTACATAAAATAATATATCGTCAGTCCATATCGGTATTTCACTCATAAACAATTACATATCACTAAATCAGTTCTAATAACACGAGTGATCATCTTGCTCACTGATAGTGCATAAAGTTATATACAGTCATTCGATATCGATATTTCATTCGTAAAAAATTAAACCAACCAAACAAAAAGTAGAACCTTGAAGTTAGGGTCTTTCACAGTTTCATACAAAAGACTCCATCTTTCTTTGACAAGTGATTCCCATAAACAATCCGACCCGCATATCTCTCGCCAAACCCGAGAGCAGCAACTCAAGGAGGAAAGATCCGGCACCTAAAAATCCGAATAACCGACAATAAAACAATATCCAGAAAGAAAGAACAGAAAACAAAAGAGAACAGTGAAATGAGAGGAAGCAAGCAAACCTCAAGCGAATAAGCGATTTTGAGAGCTATATCGTTTGGGAGCGAACCGTATGAGTAATCTGATTGATTCATGGTTTCTATTTTTTGCTAATTACTGGGTTTTGGGGATTTGTTTTGGATTTTTAAAGTGGAAATTTGGGGGTTTGTCTGAAAATTTTGGAGATGGGAAGCTTGTATTGATGTTCGTTTATTGCAACGTGGGGAGTTTGGCGTCTGTTTTGGGATGGCTTGTGAGCTTACTTGAGATTTAAAGTCAGAAACTGCGTCGATTTAGCTGCTTGACCTTTCCCTCGACCCAATGGGCTTTTTCGGGACAGAATTAAGGATGATCAAAATATCCAAACCCGACAAATCTTGGCCCGATCGACCTTACAGGAACGATTTTTTGAAATTTTGGGGTTCGGGATAAGATAGGATGGGATGGAGTCGAATTTAAGTGAAAAATCTATGATTTTACCAATTTGATATAAAATATATAGTATATTTAATATTTTTATTTTTATAGTGTTAGAATATATTATTTAATTATTAAAAATATAGTAAATTATTATAAAATATAATAAATGATTATAAATATATCATTATAAAATATATTATTTTAATTATTTAAAATATTGATATATTTAGGTAGGACGGATTGAGAAAGAAAAAAAAACTAAAATTTATCGAAGTAGAACAGAGTCAAATATTAATAAAATATTTTCGGATAGGAGTTAAGTGGCCAAAATATCGGCCCGTCTCGCCCCATGCCCATCTCTGCCCACTAATAATCATGGGGATAGCAACGAACAAACTAAATATCTATTTTGGTACCTAGACTTGGTTTTAAAGTTTAATTTTTGCACTTGAAGAATTAAAAAGTTCAATTTGATACCTAAAATATATTTTTAGTCCAATTAGATAGTTTAATTTGACTTTCTAGTCCAAATTGATTCAAAGTAATCATTTATTATAGGTATTGATATGTACTAAATAGTTAATTCCGATTTGTATTAAACACCAAGTTCAAGTATCTAACTAGACATAAAAACTTAAATGACAAATTAAATCTTAAAATTAAATTTTAGACAAAATAATATTTAATTATGGGATTGAAATTTATAACTAAGTTTAATATCAAAAAGTACATTTACCCATCAAAATATGACAAATATATCCCAAATTTAAGCAGTGACAATATAATTGAAATATATATTTAGTTGGACCCCAATTTTAATTTATTTTGCTTTTATTCTTTTTTTTTTCTTCTATTGCTAATTAAAATTTGTCCTTTTATGTTGGTATTCTAACTGTCTCTTAATTTTTTTTATATAAATTTAGTGTAAATACATGATAGTATATGTTCAAAGATTCTTTTTAAAAATGAATGTTCACACTCCTACATATGATGTGCTCGAAATCGAGGCCTCCAATGATAACAGCAAATTCCTTAACTACTAAGGTCGTTTGGTTCGTGTTTATACCTACATATCTTTGACAATGAATGCTCATACTCTTATATATCATTTGTCTTTGACTTTAAACGTAAAAGGAAAGACTAAAACTCTATATGAAGCTGATTAAAGTACTCAATTTGAGCTCAATTTGTATTTTTATTAACTTTATTCATCTCAACGTCGTAAATAGAGATGATCATTTTATTCAGATTCGACGGGTTTTAATCTTATTCGGTTAAATTGAATTAATTTTTTTTATAAAAAAGTTGGATTCAAATGAAAATTTTAAAATATTAAATTTGGAATAGGTCGAATTTAGATTTAGGTTATACGTTGTTGTATAACTCATCAAATCATCTTTTTTGATCTCATCTTGTTGTATATTTCATGTCAATAAAATTGACTTGAAATTTCTAGTCCATCTTGAATTCTAACAAATTTTATGTAAGAATTTGTAAACTTTATTAGAACTAATGAAAATTAATAATTTGACCAGAGGCTCATATTCAAGATTTGTACATATTCATCGATCATTTGTTCAATAAGTATAAATTAAGGGTAATAATTTAAATAAAATAGCTGGAAATTTTTTAAACTAAAAGAAATCATACTATAAACAAAAAGAAAAAGAAAAATTACCAAAAAAAACATAAATTAAGACATTCATTTACCATCAAAACATTTCCTAAGTAGTTCCCAAAGATGAACACACACACACAGTGAACCGACATTATCAAACGTTGTTACTAAAATCCAGACACAAGATTGTAAGAACGGTATGTCTAACAATATCAACGGATCTTTTTGTAAAGTGTGAAGATGGTGATCATGCTGAGCAACACCAGATAGATGGCGGCGAACAACGAGAAAACAACCGCACTCCCGATGCGCCGACAAAACGTGTCGAAAGTGTTGCAGATTTTGTTCCACCGGACGTGGTTGTTACCTCTTAATCCGATGTAAGCGACACCTCCAGCTGCACCGGTGGCCGAGGCAACAATCCCCACAAACATCTGCGTCATGTGATCAGAATTGGAAACAAACCTGTTAGGGTATCGACTCTATTTTTCTTTAATCGAAGTGGTTCAAATCTAGAATTTTAATAACTCAAAATGTTCTGAATTCGTAATGTTTGATTAAAAAAATACAAACCTCATATATAAATTTAAAATAATTCAACTCGAATAAATCAAAAATTTTAAATTGAGCTTACCGCATCCAATAATGCAAAGAGGAGAAAGATGGTTTTGATCTTGCGGGAGACCAAAATCGATGCCAGAGTCGTAATAATGCTGTATAATCCCGTTACCGATAATGCTGCTACAAAGTATCTGCACAAATCATATATTATTTATTAAATAATTTTAATAGAAATTAAATACACTCGTATCAAACACAAAAAATAAACTTCAAATGAATTTATAAATAATCAAGCGACTTTAATGATTAATAAATTTGTTGTTATCTTTTAAAGTTTTAAATTTAAGCATTGCGTATGTAGATATATGAACGTTTATTGTCAAAAGGTTTAGTGCATTTGAATATATATTATCTTGCATTCACCCTAATTTTTTTTCATAAAAGCCTTTCTATTGATAAACACAAACCAAGTGACCTTAATAGTTAATAGATAATTGTTATCCCTTAAAATCAAAGGCGGAACAGAATGAAAACTAGTAGGGCTACCTCTAAAATTGAAAAAATTATAATTTAAACACTTAAAGTTTTCAAAAAAATTTAATTTATCTCCAATTTTTTTAAAAAAATTCAGATTAAACTTTAAACTTTTTGAATATTCTTAATTAAATTCCTCCAGTAATTTCTAAAAATCCTCATTAAGCCTCTCAAATTTTTAAAAATTTTAGCTCAACATCAATTTCTTTTTTTTTACAAAAAATTAAACTAAACTTTTCAAAATAAAATTTTAATTTTAATTTAAATCTCTAAACTTTTTAAAATTTTAAGTTAGTCCTTCCAAACTTTATCACCAAATTCCCACTACTTAAAGTCCCGGGTTAAAACACCAGATATGAAAGACTCCAAATTTTTTAAATAAAAAAATTAAATCAAAATTAAGTTATTAAATATAACTCATCAATCCGATCAATTTTAATTTTTTTTACTTAACTTATTCGATCGAATGTTGACTCGTATATAAATTAGACTTACATGAAGGCAGGAGAATGGTTGAACTTGGCTGAAACAGGCACCCTAATATTAGGCGGCAAGCCCGGCACCGGAATCATCTCGGATTGCTTGCTAGAACCATCACCACCACAGCATGTACGGATGCAGCAAACAACAACACCCTAAGAACAACATCCAGAGCAGAATACTTGGCGGCGGCGGCCGCTTCGGATGCCGGTGTGGAGGCGGTGGTATGTTTATCGGTGGATTCCATTGCTCAACTTCCGAGAGAAATGGCAAATGGAGGGAGGGGATACGAAAACAGCTGAAGATATGATATTTATATATGAAATTTGAAGAAAAGAAAAGGGTTGGAATTGCCTGTGGTGAATTTTCCTTCGTTTTGTCACTGCAAATGTTTTGTGGATGATTAATTTATTCAGCATTCTTTTGTCACTCTATTTGTATGCATTTCCTAACTTTAATAACTTTTAGTTTTTATTTTAATTATATCATTAGATCATTAAAATTCAAAATATGTGTTGAACTATATTTTGATATAACAATTTGTGGCAAAATGTTTTTGGACTTGAATTAAATTTATTCATAGTTTTCAAAAATAATTCGAAGTCTATTTAAGTTGGAATTGAGCACAAATTTTTTTTATGAATAGTACCATACTGAATGAACAATACTGATACTGTATGAATAATACCGATACTGTGTGAACAATAATGAACAGTATCAATGCTCAAAAACATCGAATGCAAAATTAGTACCGATACTGCTATAGTAGTATCGATACTGCTAAAGTAATATCAAGTCAAACGGTCAAAAAGTCAAATATTACAAAGGTAGTATCGATACTCATTGAAGGAGTACCGATACTACTTGTTCTGGGAAGTTTTATTTTACAGAAAATGAATACCCAACGGCTCCAAAACATCCCCAACGGCTAGATACGACTTCAAACTCATTTCAAGCTATAAAACAAGCTGAGAACACTTGAAGAATATAGAGAACAACTATCCAGGCAATCAAACACAAGAGAAGAGTTTTTCAATCTTATTTCATCTTTCTCTTGTAAATATTTTGTTCTAGTGAGCTTAATTCTTGTAAACACCTACATTAAAGAGGTTTTCTTGTTTACACTTCCTTTCATTGTAATGAGGTTTTTGGTTCTAGTAAGCTGCTAAAAGCTAGGGAAAATGTTCTAGTTTAGCCCGTTAAAAACTAGGGAGTTGTAAAGGTTATCTCTTTGTCTTGTAAAAAGAAAGAACAAATTAGTGAATTTGTTGGAAAATCCTTGGTGAGAAGCTAAGGTAGTGGATGTAGATTTGGTTGAGAAGTCGAACCACTATAAATCGCTATGCAATTTTCCTATCTTTTAATCTCCTTACTCCTTAAACACAATAACCGACTCGACCCCTCTTGGTGAACCCTTTCGGTTATCGATTCGAACTTCTGCAAATCCCAACAATTGGCATCAGAGCTTGACTCGTTAGAAGGTTTAACATCCTTGAGACGATCCTCAAAGAATCTCTACCGATTCCCGACGCAACCAACAAAGAAATGGTTTCAACCTTCGGTGCCTATTACATTGATGATTCACATATTGTAGATTCACAACCGGTCAACAAGCCACCCTTCTTCAATGGAGCAAATTATGCCTATTGGAAGAATAAGATGAAGTTTTTTATTTAAGCCTACGATCTAGGAGCTTAGAACTCAATCATGAAGGGTTACTCAACTCCTATCGGTGAGTACGATTATTGGAGTAATAAAGAAAAGAAAAAGTTTCAGCTTAATGCTAAGGCTATGCACATTCTCTTTTGTGCTTTAGGCCCAGAAGAATATGGAATAATCTCATCTTGTTCCAATGCCAAAGAGATTTGTGATAAGCTCCAAGTCACTCATGAAGGAACCGACGAAGTGATGGAAACAAAGATAAGTCTTCTCAACCATAGCTACGAGAATTTCAATATGAAACCCGATGAAGACATCAAAGATATGGCAGATAGATCTTTCGTGATTGTCAACGGTCTCAAGGGATTTGGAAAGTAATCCCTAATGAGAAACTTGTAAGGAAGATGATTTACTCTCTTCCAAAGCCTTGGCAATCGAAGAAGACGACCATTATCGAAGCTAGAGACCTAAAGTCTCTCACTCTCGATGAGCTAATTGGTTTTCTTCTCACTCATGTGTTGATGGTGAAGGAAGAAGATAAAAAGAAGAAAAACAAGAAGAAGAATGAGGTAGGCATTGCCTTCAAATCTACCAATAAAAGCTATCAAGATTCAAGTGATGAGGTGGATGAAGATGATGATGAACAAGAAGATGAGATGGTCAAGCTCTTCAAAGAGTTAAAAATATTTATGACTTCCAAGGAAGTGAAGCATGAATCAACCAAAAATAAGAGTCCCCCGGTGTGCTTCAATTGTCAAAGAACGGGGCATGTCAAGTATGATTGTCCCTTCTAAGAAAGAAGTGACCATCTCATAAGAAGACATTTGTTGCAGCTTGGAGTGATGAATATGACTCCAATGATGATGATGAAGTTTTCAACCTATGCCTCATGGCCAACGAAGAAGAATTCAAGGTATCTTCTAACTCAAATGAATTAAATTAATGTTCTTTTGATGAGTTACAAGATGCTTATAATGTGTTGTATTTGGGATTTGAAACCATGAGTTCCAAATATAAGAAATTAATTTCAAAACTTAAAAATGAAAATAATTTGGTTTTGAAAGCAAAAGTTGATTTCGAAAATCAAAATGAAAATTTGCAAAATAATTTAGAGCTTTCAAAAGTCAAAATCAATGTTTTAGAAAAGGAAAATTTTGATTTAAAAGTTAAGCTTGAAAGCTTAACAAAAGAAAAAGAATTAATTTCTAAAAATAACACATTATGTTTAAAAATGACAAAATGCTCACATTCCTATTTTCATGGTAATTTGGAACATACTTGTCCTATAAAGAAAAGAAAATTTTAAAATTAGACAAGTATGGGTTCCCAAGAGAACAAGGGGCATTGAAACTAACGTCCAAGGATCCAAAGCAATTTGGATACCAAAATCGAAATAAATGTCTCTTGTAGGTGTGTGGGAGCAATGATAATGAAAGTGAATATATTCAAATGCTCTAGCCACACATGAAAAAGGAATAGGTAACCACTAAGCTTAATGCTTTTGATTTTGGTTATTTGGTTGCTCATTTGGATTTATGCATGCATGAGTTTTGATATTAAATGATTATGTTTTTGTTTTTCATCTCATGTATGTTAAAAAGATGTTATGATGAACATTTTAATGTTTTAATGATTTTTCATAATTTTTAGTTCATCATAAGGAATTTTGGTCAAAATTGGTTTTAAATGCAAATGATATCTCTCTAACAATTTATATCAATTTTTCAAATGTTTTAATTTTATAAATTTTAATTTTTGACCTAAATTTGAATGTTTATGCATGTGGTTTAAATGAAAATGACATCTCTCTAACAATTTATATCAAAATTTTCAAATGCATAACATTTTTAGAAAACTTTGTGCATATGCACTTAATTTCAATAATTGGTATTGCATAAAGTATTTTAGACTTGGATATATTTCATGTGCTACTAATATTTTTGTTATGCTTTGTTGAAATTTAATTTTGTTTTAAGTGTCAAGATTTTAAAGCAAAATTTTGTTTGGAATGCACTTTTTGAAGGGGAGCTTTGATTTTTCAAGTGATTTTTTAAATGTCAAATTTACCACTTACTCTTCAATGTTATTTTAGAACTTTATAGATTGAATTATTTTTTATATAACAAAAAGGGGGAGAAGTATGGTTTGAAAATTCAATTTCTTAATGAAAAATGGGAGCTGAACATTTTCATATATTTTCCAACAATTGGTAATAATTGGTATCTTTTTCATTAAACATTTTATTAAGGGGGAGTTTTGCCAAAAATAATTTTTTAAATATTTTGTTATATCAAAAAGGGGAGATTGTTAAACTATATTTTGATATTACAATTTATGGAAAAATATTTTTGGACTTGAATTGAATTTATTCAAAGTCCATTTAAGTTGGAATAAAGCACAAATTTTTTTATGAATAGTATTGTATTGTATGAACAGTACCGATACTATATGAATAGTACCAATACTGTGTGAACAGTAATGAACAGTATCGATGCTAAAAAAACAACGAATGCAAAATGAGTACCAATACTGCTATAGTAGTATCGATATTGCTACAGTAATATCAAGCCCAACGGTCAAAAATTCAAATATTACAAAGGTAGTACTGATACTCATTAAAGGAGTATCGATACTACTTGTTATGGGCAGTTTTATTTTGCAGAAAATAAATCCCCAACGGCTAGATACGACTTCAAACTCATTTCAAGCTATAAAACAAGCTGAGGACACTTGAAGAATATAGAGAACAATTATCCACGCAATCAAACAAAAGAGAATGGTTTTTCAATCTTATTTCATCTTTCTCTTATAAATATTTTGTTATTGTGAGCTTAATTCTTGTAAACGCATACCTTAGAGAGGTTTTCTTGTTTACATTTCCTTTCATTGTAAAGAGGTTTTTGGTTCTAGTTAAACCTGCTAAAAGCTAGGGAAAATGTTCTAGTTTAGCCCGTGAAAAACTAGGGAGTTGTAAAGGTTACTATTAATCCTTGAAAAAGAAAGAACAAATTAGTTAATTTGTTGGAAAATCCTTGGTGAGGAGCTAAGGTAGTAGATGTAGACTTGGTTGAGAAGTCGAACCACTATAAATCACTGTGCAAATTTCCTATCTTTTAATCTCCTTGCTCCCAAAACACAAGAACCGACTCGACCCCTCTTGGCAAACCTTTTCGGTTATCGATTCGAGCTTCCGCAAATCCCAACAATATGGAACGAATTTTAATGACCTCAGTGGTAAAAGAATTATTGTTATTTCTTAAAGGTCTATGATTCAAGCAATCAATATCAAACTGTGTACTTACCCCAGATTGATAAAAAAATCAAACTGTGAAATTACATTTGATAAAATGATATGATGTTGATTTAGCTATTGATGCCTAAAACGACGCATGGTTTTAAGCACTGAACGATAAGATAATTTAAGAGATTTGGAATATTTGCTAGAAAATTTGAAAGGTGAAAAACACTATTTCAAGAAGACGAACAACATACATAAAAACTAGCATCATCGGATGGTTATTGGAGAAGATTAAATTATTTGCACATTGAACATTTAATGGATTTTCAACAATTTTGAGTGGGCTTCGTGGAAAATTAATCTTATCAGAAGGAAAAATAGTCAAATGTGAATGTTTTGATACTGATCTTGCTCTGAAAGACGACGTATGACGGGCAACAATTGAATGTTAACAACAACCGAAAAATTTCAAAAAAACTAAACTTTTTAAAGTTTAATGTCAAATTTCATACACCCTAAAGTACAATGTCGATAACTTTATTTTAGACATAGATAGTCATCCCAAAATTGAAGAAATTAAAAATTCAGTAATATAAACAATAAGTCATCTAAAGACTAAGTTCAATAATATTTGGTGTAGTTTACTATAACTTTTTTTATAGAAGTCTATAATTTTAATAAAAATAGAAAATATTCAAATTACAATAAATTTTACAACAACGGTAAACTAAACATCTAATAAAAACATTTTCCTAAACACAAGAAAACTAGTCACTTAAGATCACACAAAGACTATACAAAGAAAAAGTTTAAAATCCTAACCAAATAGATTCAAACAAGAGATAAATACGAATAATTACCCTGCATCGACAAACGGACCAAAAAAGAGAATAAATCTATTGAAAGACCACCAATATACCACAAATCATAATCAAACGATGTAAAAATACTATCCATGAACTCAAATCGTATATCCAAATTCGATCTGAGGGTCCAAAGCAGGAAGATAATCATGATAACAAATAAGTGATATTAATTGTTCGTGGTGATGTCAAATTTAATCATGAAAAAAATAAAAGAAAAACAACAGTCAAACAAACGAAAATGTATCATAGAGACAAAGAAAAAAACGTCATAAATGCATAATTATTAAGAATAAAAAACAAGAAAAAACAAAAATACACTATAATAAAACAAAGGAAAAATAATGAACACCGACAGTCAACAACCAGTACAAGATTGATGTCGCTGTCGATTACAAAGATAAAAAAGAAAATAAACTAATGACCATTACTGTAATTTTTATTTTAAATTCAATTATAAAAGTAATTTTTAATTAACAAAATTTATTAAAGATGATTTTTAAATGACACATTATTATTCATAAAAATAAATTATTATAATTATTAATTTATAAATTAATATTTTAAGATTTCCCCATCAAGTGGGAAGATTGTTTCCATACGTTCAAAAGATGAAAAGGAAATAAAACCCAGAATTTTGTGAATATTATATTTGTCAAATTTCTCTGCCAAACTGTCTGCTGCAGATCATCAAGCCTTTGACTTTGAAAAGGAAAACAAAATAGATATTATTTTGTACAAACAATACATTCTTTGTTAGTTAAGGGATATTTCCATAGACTCTCTATACAACATAATATCGCCTTAATTTTAAAAAAAAAACTCGAATAATAAAATATGTGTTATTTTGTATGAACAGTCATCGGGAACGTGATCCTCACATTTCCATAGATTTCCTATACAAAGTAATATTGTCTTAGCTTATAAATAAAATACATATATTAAAAAATCATTTGAATATAAAAGATATTATTTTGTTCGAACAATTATTGGAAACACACTCCTTGTCAGTTAAGGCGCGTTTCTATAAATTATTCGCACAAAATAATATTTAATATATATTTTCTGAAAAGGAAAATACTAATATGCATATGTTGATCGAACTCATACATGTTTAATAGCTTCCTAATAGCATGTAACAAATAAGAAAATATTAAAATGCAACACAACCTAAATCGATTGGATTTTTCTAAAATGTGACAAAAAAAATAGAAACTTTAAAGACCAAACTGCAAAATCAGCAAAGCATAGGGTCACCATTGTGAATATTGTACAAGTTACGCACCAGAATCGTAAATATGCCAACATTATTATTCATAACTAAAATAATAAAAAATATTAAAACTTGAGGACAAAACTGTAAACCAAGCAAAAGTAATGGCCATAAACAGAACATCATGCAAACTAGGTACTGGAATTGTAATTTAACCATCATCAATATCTAGGATTAAAATAAAAATTATTAAAATATAAGGATTAAATCAAATATATACCCAAAACACGTGAAAATAAGGCAGTGACTAAAATAAAACAAAGCAAAACTTAAAATCCAATTTAAAATACGTGAACCTTATTTCAATGACAAAATCGAGATTTTATGAAATCAGGGGGACCCGGGGAAAGGTTTACCCATGCGCTGAAACGCATAAACCCCCTCTCTAAAATGGCATCGCATCAAGCAAGGTATAAATACCCAAAATTCAGCCTAAATGGCCCAAACCTCCTCATTCGGCTTAAATGGCCCAAACCTCCTCATTCTCCCTTTGTTCTCTCTCTCTAAAAAATGGAGAGAGAAAATTCTCTCCAGTTTCTCTACTTTCCGTCGTCGGAGGGAAGCGGTGGTCTCTGACCACCGCTTTTCGGAGCACTATACCGCCGTCCACGGCGGCTGTAGTTCAGAAAACACCCCAAACAACCCCCTTTCTAACCTAAACCTAAAACCAAGCACCCCTAACCCTAAAACTTCCCCACCATCTTAGATCAAAATGAAAACGAAGGGTTTACCTTCGAAAAGTGAGAGGTTTTCAGTGACGTTCAGGTTCTCGTGAGCGACAGGGCGTGGTAAGCCTCTCTCATCTTCTCATTCTTTTTTGTTCGGTATTTTAAAGGTTTTTTTGTTCTTTTCTTTGTTTTTTTCCTTTTTTACTTCAAAGATTTTTTGATAAAATGTGTCCCCCTTTTTTTTGGTTGTGTCCTCCATGTTGATATAAGGGATCTCCTTATTTGACTTTAAGTTGGTTGCATGTTTTGGGATTGATTTTCCCCTTTGTTCTCATTTGATTTTTTTCTTCTTTTGGCTTCAGATGGTTTGTCCAAGGAGAGAGGCTCGGTGGTGATGGCAGCAACACAAGGGGTAAATATTTTTTTACCTCGAGACTATCTTCATACGTCCCGAGGCAGGCGGTGAAGAATCCGGTGGTGGTAATCCTTGGGCAGAGAAGAAACACAAGGTGTGTTCATCTCAAGTGGGAGCACGTGGCGACGGTGGCTTGGTGCGTGGTGGCTACTGATTAAGTCAAAACCCTAATGGTCTTTTGATCTGAATCGTTAGATAAATGGCAGATTTAACAGCCAAGGGGAATGATGACTGGGCAATAAGATGAAGGCCAGGGTTTCTTCAAACCCTAGCAACTTGGGCTGGCGTTGGGCTTGATGGGTTGGCCCGTTTGATGCTTTATAATTGGGCATGTTCTTTTTTGGGCCTTTAGGTCTTGGGTGTAATGTGATTGGGTTGTAATTTTAGGCTCGGTTAGGCATGTTGTAATTCGGGGTCCAATTTTGGGTTTGTTGAAATGTTCTACAAAAATAATAATAAAAAATAGTTAATAATAATAATAATAACGGGTCCTGGCGAAAATGGGTGTCGACATCTGCCCCTCTTTTCTCATTCTTGTGTTAATAATGATAGGGAAAAGACAAAGAGACAATGACTTTTCGTCCATTCGACTTCATGCTTTGATGGGAAATGAGCTCCACTCTTATTTCAGGGGAGATCAGCCTTGATCTGTTTCTTTTTTGGGTAGTCAAATCAATTTTGAAAGACGAGTATGTTTCACTCTTCTTTCAGGGAGATAAGACTCGAGAAATCTTTGGAAGACGGGTCCTCTCCACTCTTCTTTCAGGGAGATAAGACGATATATTCCTCTTTTTTGGGTACTCAGGTCAATTTTGGAAAACGAGTCTGCTCCACTCTTCTTTCAAAGAGATAAGACTCGAAAAATCTTTTGAAGACGGGTCTGCTCCATTATTCTTTTAAGGAGATAAGACTCGAGAAATCTTTGGAAAATGGGTCTACTTCACTATCTTTCAGAGAGATAAAACTCGAGAAATCTTTGAAAAACAGGTCTGCTCCACTCTTCTTTCAGGGAGATATAACTCAAGAAATCAGAAAGATTGACTTCTCTTCACAAGGAAATCAATGATAACAAAAGTTGACTTTTCTTCATAAAGAAGTCAATGATTTGACTCTATTGGGGAGTCAGGGATAACAAAGATTGACTTCTTTTCACGAGAAAGTCAAGGATTGACTCTGCTGGGGAGTCAGGAATAACAAAGGTTGACTTCTCTTCATGAGGAAGCCAAGGATTGACTATAGGAAATAAGATTGAGTTTCTTAGAAAACATGTTCCCAAAATGCCACGATTGAAGTTCTAGGGAAACCATCTTAAGATAGACAAAAATTTCTCAAAACATATTTTGCAGACATCCTCATGAGGGATATCAAAATTTATTATGTATGTATGAAATGATGTATGGTGCAATGACACAAATTCATGTATCATGTATAAATGTTTTCTTGGTCTGTGGTGGGAACGGCTGCAAGAGCGATCTTCATTTTCTTCCTGATTAAGTTGTCTTTTGTTTGAACCAGTGTGCTCTCTAGCAATTCTTGAGTTGTGTCAATTTCTTCTTACCCCCAACAAATCTTTGCCTCTGATAAGATTTGCTTTCTTCGCCTGAACTTGTATAGAAATCCAATAGTGTTTTTATCTTTGAAAGAAGAATCTATCATCTTTGGAGACTGTGTATGTGTTGTTGCCCTATAGCGGGAAATCAAAGGTCATTGCTTGGAGCTGACCATCGAAACAATTGGTGGAGTATGAGACTGCCTAGGAGAGCCCTCGAACTTAGCCCTCTAAGTTTTGCATTGATTTTTAGAATCAAATTCATTGTTTCACCATTCTCATTCTTCACACCTTTATGTTTTATAAATGTTTGTTCAATTCAATGATATTGTATTACTGGATGATATGAGTCTTCAAAAATACCCCAACATTTATCATTTTCTTGCTCCAGCACTGATTCTAATCATGAACTTTGTGTCCGAGAGACATGTGTCAACTACCAAGACTTACTCCAAAGAGATTGTCTTGTTTGAAAATGTTCCTCTTCTTCTTTTTATTTCAAAAAAAAATGAAAAATATCAATTGAAAGAATTTTGAAAAAAGTTTAATCAAAAATTTGAAAAATATTTCCTCTTTCTAGCTTTCACAATTGAGACAAATCATAAGACAAGAGTTTAATGAATATCAAACAAATCAATTACTCTTTAATCTTTCAAAAAAATCATAGCCCATTGGCAAGTGTCAAAATTACTGACAAATTTAAGGTGTAGGTTGATTTTGAAAAAGGTAAGGTCTTCAGGTTGACCTTTTTATTACAACATATATGTTTCTTTGGGCGTCCACTGACTTGAAGAAGTGGTTATTATGCTCATCTTCTAGAGATACTTATTGGTTCCAAACTCTCAGGAACACCTTTGGGATGTGCGATACTTCATCAAGAGCTTTGTAAGACCGTCTCTTATGTCGTCGTTGCACAATTTAATATTCGAGTCACTCTTTCAAGTTTTCAATTCGAATCCTCCTTTGGCTTCAAGACGTTATTCAAAATTTTACATCTTAAACCCCCTTTATTATTTTTTCTATCATGCATTAAAGATTTTAGAAAATAATTTTTACAAATAAAAATTAATCCTGAGAAGCGGAATGAAATTTGAAGATAGTCTCTTTCACTTAGAAATCCATGTATGATTAAAATGGACTTTTCAGGGACGTACATAGGTTAGGGCTCACAGTTATGAAAGAAAGGGATAAATAGGCCCAAACAAGTGTTTAAGGGTAATTAAACCAATGATCAATTCGTTCTGATGCCTTCAATCTTGCCTTGCTTGCCTTGGATCTGCTTGCCACATGTCTTTTATTTTCTTTTGCTTTTTCTGGATCCCTCTAGACTGCCCATTTTTGGGTTTTCACCCTAGAGTTCATCTTCATTTTCTTATATCTTCAGTATTTCTCGCTTTTCTTGTTGAATATGAATCTTTGAAGCGATTACACTTTATCAACCTCGGCTTGAAGCTCAATGAGTCACTCATTTTGAAATATTTAATTTATTTTTTCTCATTTTTCTTTTTTCTTTTTCTCTCATTTTTCTTTCTTCTTCTTTTTATCTCTATATTTTTTTTTATGAATTTATTGAATGAGTATAGGACGTTAATTGCTTTGAGCAACTTCTTTTCCTCTTTGTTTCTTGTATTTGGAATTTATTTCGTTGTTCTCGACTGGATTTGATCTCTGAGCACTTTGCATTTGATCTACCTTGCGGTTCCTTGTTATTCCTCTTTATTTCATAGAGACTTGCCCCTGTAAAAAAACTGGATTGACGATCTTTACTCATGCGAGCAGATATCCTTACCTTGCCCCCAATGTGGAGGGTGATCCTTGGTTAGGGTTGAATATGAAGAAAAATAATCCAAGTCAAATGGGGATAACAAGGGATATATTTCTCTCATTTTTGTGAAGGGATAAATGAAACAATGTCGTTCATCATTTCATACACAAAAATCCTTGTAAAAAGGGATGAATATTCATGATTAACTTTTATTTACATGAAAACAATGTAATTAATGCATGATATAATTATTTAAATCATTCTCTTTATTTTTTCTTCTTCTTGCTTCGAGCATTCCCCAATTACTCGAGCTTCTCTTCAACAAGTTGATCCATGATGCCCCATATCGTCTCTTCTTGCAGGAAGATTCACAGACAAATGAAAGTTTTGCACTTTGAGGCCTTTTGGTTTCATTGGTATAAAAAAATGATGGTTTTGTACTTGAAAAGACATAAAATGTGACTTTGAAGTCATGTATATAGATAAAGGTAGTGTTATAAACATATCAACTATACTCGAGAAGGTAAGAGTATGAATTTGGTGTCTCGAAAAAGGTAAAAGTATGACTTTGGAATCTCAAATAAATGTAGTGTCAAAATTTGGTTTTGGTAATGACTAAGAATTATTTAAGGTACAAAAGATAGAGTAATTGTATTTTTGGCTTTAAACGGGATACGAAAGGTCTAATTTTACCACTTGCCTGATTTATTGCTCATGACCTTAAGAAGTTGCATAAGTTCAATCACCAAACATTTTTACTAAATATTCAGGTAAATAAATAAAGAAAGAAATAACAAAAACAAACTCAAACAAGACAATGCAAGTGAAACAGGGCTTCATGACGAATGAAATGATCTTTTCCTAATTAGGATGCCCCATTACTCATCAGACATGTGGATGGTCGATTGGATCTTTAGGGTTGTTACAATCTGATGCCCCACTTGCTCATTAAAAAAACCACGTCTCCGAATTGATCAGATTCTACAACTTGCTCTTCAACGCCCAACGGTCCTTAGTGGCATGCCCTAAACTTCATATCGATGCCCCATTAATTTCATGTACCGATTTGTATTAAACACCAAGTTCAAGTATCTAATTAGACATAAAAGCTTAAATGGCAAATTAAATCTTAAAATTAAATTTTAGAAAAAATAAAATTTAAATATCGAATTGAAATTTATAACTAAGTTTAATATCAAAAAGTATATTTACCCATCAAAATATGACAAATATATCCCAAATTTAAGCAGTGATAATATAATTGAAATATATATTTAGTTGGACCACAATTTTAATTTATTTTGCTTTTATTCTTTTTTTCTATTGCTAATTAAAGTTTGTCCTTTTTTGTTGGTATTCTAACTTTGTCTATTAACTTATTATATATATATATCTAGCGTGAATACAAGATAATATATGTTCAAAGATTCTCTTTAAAAATGAATGTTTATACTCTTATATACGATGTGCTCGAACTCGGGACCTCCAATGATAACAACAAATTCCTTAACTACTAAAGTCGTTTGGTTCGTATTTATACCCCTACATATCTTTTGACAATGAACGCTCATACTATCAATATCATTGTCTGTGAATACAAGATAATATGTTCAAAGATTCTCTTTAAAAATGAATGTTCATACTCTTATATACGATGTGCTCGAACTCGGGACCTCCAATGATAACAACAAATTCCTTAACTACTAAAGTCGTTTGGTTCGTATTTATACCCCTACATATCTTTTGACAATGAACGCTCATACTATCATATATCATTTGTCTCTGACTTTAAACGTAAAAGGAAAGACAAACTCTATATGAAGCTGATTAAAGTACAAAATTTGAGCTCAATTTGCATTTTTATTAACTTTATTCATCTCATCGTCGTAAATAGAGATGGTCATTTTATTCAGATTCAACGGGTTTCAATCTGATTTGGTTCAATTGAATTAAATTTTTATAAAAAAGGTTGGATTCAAACGAAAATTTTAAAATATTAAATTTGGAATAGGTAAAATTTAGATTTAGGTTATACGTTGTTGCATAACTCATCAAATCATCTTATTTGATCTTATCTTGTATATTTTATGTCAATAAAATTGCCTTGAAATTTCTAGTCCATCTTGAATTCTAACAAATTTTATGTAAGAATTTGTAAACTTTATTAGAACTAATGAAAATTAATAATTTGACCAGAGACTCATATTCAAGATTTGTACATATTCATCGACCATTTGTTCAATAAATATAAATTAAGGGTAACAGTTTAAATAAAATAGCTGGAAATTTTTTAAACTAAATGAAATCATACTATAAACAAAAAGAAAAAGAAAAATTACAAAAAAAACATAAATTAAGACATTCATTTACCAACAAAACATTTCCTAAGTAGTTCCAAAGATGAACACACACAGTGAAAACCGACATTATCAAACGTTGTTACTAAAACCCAGACACAAGATTGTAAGAACGGTATGTCTAATAATATCAACGGATCTTTTTGTAAAGTGTGAAGGTGGAGATCATGCTGAGCAACACCAGCAAGATGGCGGCAAACAACGAGAGTGCAACCGCGCTCCCGATGTGCCGACAGAACGAGTCGAAAGTATTGCAGATTTTGTTCCACCGGACGTGGTTGTTACCTCTTAATCCGATGTAAGCGACACCTCCAGCTGCACCGGTGGCCGAGGCAACAATCCCCACAAACACCTGCATCATGTGATCAGATTGGAAACAAACCTGCTAGGGTATCGACTCTATTTTTCTTTAATCGAAGTGGTTCAAATCTAAAATTTTAATAACTCAAAATGATCTGAATTCGCAATGTTTGATTAAAAAAATACGAACCTCATATATAAATTTAAAATAATTCAACTCAAATAAATCGAAAATTTTAAATTGAGCTTACCACATCCAATAATGCAAGGAGGAGAAAGATGGTTTTGGTCTTGCGGGGGACCAAAATCGATGCCAGAGTTGTAATAATGCTGTATAATCCCGTTACCGATAATGCTGCTACAAAGTATCTGCACAAATCAGATATTATTTATTAAATAATTTTAATAGAAATTAAATATACTCGTATCAAACACAAAAAATAAACTTTAAATGAATTTATATTATTTAACTTTTCGTGTATGAACCAAGCGACTTTAATGATTAAGAAATTTGTTGTTAACTTTTAAAGTTTCAGATTTGAGCATTGTGTATGTAAAAATATAAACGTCTATTATCAAAGATTTAGTGCATTTAAACATATATTATCTTACATTCACCCTAGTTTTTTTTTTTTAAATTCTATTGATAAATACAAATCAATACCTTAGTGATTAAGAGATTATTGTTATCGCTTAAAGTCAAGGCGGAACACAATGAGAGTGGGGGCTACAACCTCTAAAATTTGAAAATTTATAATTTATACACTTAAAGTTTCAAAAAAAATTAATTTATATGCCACAAAATTTTTAAAAATTCAGATTAAACTTTAAACTTTTCTAATGTTCTTAATTAAGTTCCTCCATAATTTCTAAAAATTCTCGTTAAGCCTCTTAATTTTTCAAAAAATTTAGCTTCACACAAATTTTTTTACAAAAAAATGTAAACTAAACTTTTCAAAAAAAAATTCAAAATTTCAATTTAAATGGATTAGAACACTACATATGAAAGACTCGAAATTTTTTTAAATAAAAAAATTAAATCAAAATTTAAGTTATTAAATAACACTCATCAATCTTATAAATTAGACTTACATGAAGGCAGGAGAATGGTTGAACTTGGCTGAAAAAGGCACCCTAATATTAGGCGGCAAGCCCGGCACCGGAACCATCTCGGATTGCTTGCTAGTAACCATTACCACCACAGCACTTACGGATGCAGCAAACAACAAAACCCTAAGCACAACATCCAGAGCAGAATACTTGGCGGCGGCCGCCGCTGGCCGCAGAGGCGCCGCTTCGGATGCCGGTGTGGAGGCGGTGGTATGTTTATCGGTGGATTCCATTGCTCAACTTCCGAGAAAAATGGCAAATGGAGGGAGGGGATACGAAAACAGCTGAAGATATGATATTTATAAATGAAATTTGAAGAAAAGAAAATGGTTGGAATTACCTGCACGCAAATCAAAATTGATTTATGATTTGGAGGGTTGAATATTTGAACAGCACGTTAGCTGTTTCGGTGGATTTTCCTTCGTTTTCTCACTGCAAATGCTTTGTGGATGATTAATTTATTCAACATTCTTTTGTCAATCTATTTGTCTGCATTCCCCTAACTTTAATAACTTTTAGTTTTCTCCCATTATGACATTAAATTTTAGTTTTGATTTTAATTATATCATTACATCATAAAATTCAAAATATGACACGAACTTTAATGACTTGGTAAAAGAATTATCATTATTTCTTAAAAATCTAGGATTCGAGCACTAGAAATGTCAGGATATAAACGTTCAATATCAAAGAGTTAAAAGTTATATTTGAACAGATATTACCGTGAACTTACTCTAAATTAATAAAAAAAATCAAAATGTGAAATTGCATTTGATAAAATGATATCATGTTGGTTTAGCTATTGATGCCTAAAACGATGCATGGTTTTAAGCACTGAACTATGAGATAATTTGAGAGATTTAGAATATTTGTTAGAAAATTTGAACGGTGAAAAACACTATTTCTAGAAGACGAATAACATACATCAAAATTAGCATCATCGGATGATCATTGGAGAAGATTAAATTATTAGCACATTGAACATTTAAATGATTTTCGTCAATTTTGAGTGGATTTCGTGAAAAATTAATCTTATAAGAAAGAAAAATAGTCAAATTTGAATGTTTTGATACCGATCTTGCTGTGAAAGACGACGGATGATGAGCAACAATTGAATGTTAACAGCAACCGAAAAAATTTCAAAAAACTAACTTTTTAAAGTTTAATGACAAATTTCATAAAGCTCAATGTCGATAACTTTGTTTTGGACATAGATAGTCATCCCAAAATTGAAGAAATTAAAAATTAAGTAATATAAACAATAAGTCATCTAAAGACCAAGCCCCTAAGTTCAATAACATCTGGTGTAGTTTACTATAATTTTTTTTTATAGAAGTCTCTAATTTTAATAAAAATAGAAAATATTCAAATTACAATAAATTTTACAACCACAATTGTAACTAAACATCTAATAAGAATATTTTCCTAAATACAAGAAATTAGTCACTTAAGATCACACAAGGACCATACAAGGAAAAAGTTTAAAATCCTAACCAAATAGATTCGAGCAAGAGATAAATACGAATAGATCTACTGCATCGACAAACAGACCATAAAAGAGAATAAATCTATTGAAAGACCACCAATATACCACAAATCAGGATCGAGCGATGTAAAAATACTATCTATGAACTCAAATCGCGTATCCAAATTCAATCTGAGGGTCCAAAGCAAGAAGATCATCATGATAATAGATAAACGTCATTTTGATCATTCTTATTGATGTCAAATCTAACCTTGAAAAAAATAAAAGAAAACAATAGTCAAACAAACGAAAATATGTCATTGAGACATAGAAAAACGTGTTATAAATGTAGAATTATTAAGAATAAAAAATAAGAAAAAAAAAGATACACTATAATAAAACAAATGAAAAATAATGAATACCACAGTCGACAATCAATACAAGACTAATGTCACCGTCGATCACAAAGATAAAAAAGAAAAGAGACTAACGTCGACTATTACTGTAACTTTTATTTTAAAATTCAATTATAAAGTAATTTTAATTAACAAAATTTATTAAAGATGATTTTTAAATGACACATAATTATTCATAAAAAATAAATTATTATAATTAGTAATTTATAAATTAATATTTTAAGATTTCTAACAATGGTTTTGTTTGCACGACTGAGATTGCGTTCCAATGATGAAACCTTTTTTTATAAACCAATTTAATCTTTCTCTTTTTTTCAGTTCTAAAGATTTCGTCTTGATTAATTTGGATAGACCCGAATTGTACATCTAACTTCGATAGATAGTCTCCCAACAAGGATTTTTTGCATACACAAAGATTCGAACTTGAGACCAACTTAAGTGATATTAAACTACTTACCACATGAAATAATCTCCGTTAATAATCTCATTTCTTTATTGATTTAATGTTATTTAAGTTTGACCCATCAATAAATTACTCTTAATCTATTTAAATTCGTAATTAAAAGAAATTATATATTTAAACATATTTATGTTTTTAAAAGTATTACGATAAGATGACAATTAAGAATAGTCATAGGTTAGATTGGATTTAGTTTCCGACCAATTAGATATGATCTTAAGAAGTATATCCTATCTATCTAAAACACAACCTGATTTATGTCCCACTTGAAACACATATCGTCCATCTAAAACTTGATTCAACTCCTATTTAAAGAGTCTCACCTGACTCGATCTCTAGAGTGAAAATGTAAACCAACATAAATATAAAAATCATTATTTGGTAAAATATGAAACTAGTTGAAAAAAAAATAGAGTGAGACATTATAATAAAGGATAATTGTATTATTATGCATGGTCAGGAATTTCTTATCTTGAATATGATATTAATCGAACTTGGACCTTTTTTTAAATTAATTTTATAAAATCAAATCAAAATTTTAATAAAATGACTTTTGAATATCAATTAAACTAAGGTTCAATCAACTATAAATTATCCAAAATTTAGATAATTCTAGACATTAAAAGAAAATCAAAAGCCAATTGAAAGTCCAAGCCTTTTACACTACGGATGAAATCAAGAGGTCATACACGTAGGCAGAAGAAAATGAAACCTATCAAATTCCCTCTTTCACACACAAACTTGTACGTACACACATACGCACAATATGTTACTTATTTAGAGATGATTATTAGTTTTTAGGATCAACATAAGATAATATTTGGATTTTTTTAACTATTTAATAATAAATATTCATAAATCCATGCATACACTCGAAATGTGATATTGTCGGAGATCAAACTATAGTCTAAAAAATATAATATCAAATTATTATTAGAAATTTCAATCAATCACATAATCGAACAATTCCCCTAACCACCTTAAATTTTAATTTGCATGAAAAATTAAGCTCTTAATAGTAAACATATGGAAAACTCATTAATAGTTTGAACAACTTACATAAAATTTACATGTCAAAACGAAAGGGACACCCTATTAATTTTCTTAATTTATATAATTTGTGTGAAAAATATTTTGGGTCATAATAATTTGAATTAAAAATCATATGCTTTTCAAATGCAACCATATTTTCAATCTTTTGATAATACCAACTGACCAAGTCACATGTAAGTTGTTGAAATTAAGAAAGTCAATGGGTTTATTTTATTGATAATAAATTAGGAGTTTAATTTAAGGGAGTTACAAATTTGATAACTAAACTTTACTCTCTCTCATATTTGACTCATTGTACTTTAAATCTTTTAAATTTTCCCACTGAATTTAATAAACTTAGTTTCTTTGGTCACTCGGCTGTTAAATAGTCAACAACATTAAAATGTGTTGTTATATAGATGTAAAACGACGTCGTTTTGGTGAAAATTTTGTTTCTTCAAAATGACTTCGCTTTTTAACATCGTTGACTATTTAACGACAGAGTGACCAAAATAGGAGCGAGTAAATTTCAATGACAAAAAAACCTAATGTGTTAAGTTTAGTGAGAAAATTGAAGATTTTCAAAGTTCAGTGAGCAAAATAAGAGAGAGAGTAAAATTTAGTGATGAAATTTGTAATTTACCCTTAATTTTTCTTACTTGTTTTTTTTTTTGGTTGATGATTGTAGTGCAAGAGAAAGCTTGAAATTGCAATCCAATTATTTAATCCTCTGAAAGTGATATTATAAATATCTTATCCTTTCTTAATTTGAAACTAATAGGGTTCATTTTCTTTTCATTTTTTAAATATGAATAATATATATTTTATTAACGTGACAGTAGGATATTATGTTAAAATAAATCATACATATCAAACTTTAGTTTATAAAATAATTCTCCTATGATAATAAAACTTCAACTAATAATGTTTATTCAAAAATCTATTATTCTTATCATAATATAAAAAAAATATTGTTTAGACTTTTATTATTTTTATTATAATGTTATTATTTTACCCTCGTACTAATTCTCTTTTATTAAAAGCAACTAACAATCATTATAGAAATTTATAATAAAATTAATATATTAGTGTGTCAATATCGCAATATACGTTTTTATATTTAAATTTTAGTGTTTATTTTTTCATCAATAATCGATACTCATATTTATTTGTATTTATTATGTTTGAATTATTTGATGGAAATTTTAACTCTTTCCTGTATGATATTTTATTAGCTTTTCAATTGTTAATTTGTACATTTTGACGATTTTAGAAGAAAATAATGACCGATCCATATGGTTTAATCTACTCCAATTTTAAAAACTCTTCTAATAATTATAACATTTTCTTTTTATTTAATAAAATTAAGAGTTGTTGATTTAAGAAACAAATATAAAACTAAATCTCAAAATTAAGCATAGTTGAGGGTTAAAAATCATTATTTGACCTACTAGTGGTAATAATAAGGGTAAATTAAAAATTTGGTAACTGAATTTTACTCTCCTCTATTCCACTCACTATACTTTAAATATTTTCAATTTCCTTTCTGAACTTAATATATTAGGTTTTTTAGGTCACTCAATTGTTTTCTCACTAATGGCGTTATAAATGGACTGTTATATAGAGATGCAAAACGACGTCATTGTAGTGAATTTTTTTAAACGACGTCGTTTTAACACCGTTAACTATTTAACAGCGGAATGACAGAAAAAAAAAAAAACCAATGCACTAAGTTCAATGAGAAAATCAAAAAGTATTAAAGTTTAATGAGAAAAATAGGAAAAAGAGTAAAGTTCAGTTATGAAACTTGTAATTTACCTTAATAAAAGGGAATGACGGAGACAATAAAAAATAATTCCTAACCAAAACATAATTCATCAATCTTAAAGGTTTAAAACACTTGCTTCGCAATGTAAAAAAGAGAGAGAAAAAAGGGATTTAATTAACCTTTAAATTGATTAAAAAAAGTGCTTACTTTGTGACGACAATTCTCATAAATGTCCACCATTGTTGAAGCACGCTCTGTGAAACAAGGTGCCGGAATTCGGATTTTCAAGTCCAATCTCCCATCCTATGATAGAATTTCTTTCTTCTTTAAGTCTTCCAAATTTACGCTCCTCGCCAAGCCAATGTTTAGTAGACTAGCAACCATGGATTGAATATCGGATTTCAAAGCAGCTGTCAATGCCTGGCCGATTGATTCAATGACGGACTACGATTAGGCTTTAGATCTTTTATGCACGGTGCCAAAAGAAACAACATAGTTCACGTATTTAGAGAGGACAAACGAACATGTAAACAGTATACCTTCCTATCTTCCTCTTTTTGATGCTTGAGAACTTCCAATGGCCATTCATTTATCAACTTTTCAACTTCAACCGTGATACTCGGCTTCTTTGCATCAGATAGAGTCTGGAATGGATAGAGTTAAAGTTTAATCTTGTGGACATTGTAGACTAGAATGCGTCAACACACACACTCGAGATCGAAAAACAAGTTATCAATGGGAGGATAACATAGATTACAAAATATAAAAAGGCATAAATTTATATGATATCGGATTTACCTCATTAAGGGCCAGAATAAGGGCTGCAGCATCCTCGGGTTTGCATTCTAGTAGTAAACCCTGAAAATGCAGAAATATTGAAGATAAATAAAATGATTATCAGATGGTCGTGTGTACTGAAATAAAATTTCATATTCAGCAATAGAATGAAATTTACCTTCACGCATGCAAAACCAGTGGTGAGAGAGTGCTGCTTCATTGTCTCGGATCTCAATTTCTCGATATTCCATAGTGAGTCAGTGTCTCCTATAACAAGAAACGATACATCAATTCCAAGTATTAGGGAAAGTCTAGAAGTAACTCATTTATCCAGTGTGCGCTTTCTCTCCCTCTCGGTGCTCCTAATTCCCCGGCCCCCAGAGCAGTAATTCAAGGATGAAAACTATCAAATAAGTATATCTTGAAAACTGAGTAGCTTTGTAGGTCACACAAACAGGCAAGAGAGAGTTAAAAGATGTAAATCACACGGAAAATCCAAAGATATACAAAAGAAAGGAACTAAAAACGAGGAGATTAGAGACCTCTTCGAACAACAAATTCCATCCATGTGTCAAAGGTAGTCTGTCGTAGTTTAACACCAGCCTTGATAAACCTCTTCGAGTACTTAGAGATCAACTCCCAATCATTTGTATTGGAACAAATGCTGCAATGTTTAACACAAATTATTTTAAGTCAACTTAGAGGAAGCAAGAAGAGAACAACATTCCCATATCCCTTCTACCAAAATGAAAAACTACATAGACCAATCTGTTGAGTTGCGGCAGATAGTTGAATAAAAATAGAACATTTTAGAAAGTGAGTCGGGCAAAGCATAACTGGTCATCTACACGTATCACATTCAAATATCTCGGATTTATTGTGTTGAGTGTCCTAGCCAAGGAGAAAAAGTTGAACAAGAATCAAATGTGAATTGAATTACACATTTCATAGAAAATAATCCTTTCAATTTCGTCAATTTTTTATATTAACTTCAAAAATTTATTCTGAAAAGGAAAAATATTTTCTTAAGACTGGAACTCTTTGGGCATTTAGCAAAGCGAAAGTGAAGAGTGTGCCATAAATAAAAATTGATTCACCTGAAAACGATATCTGCAGTCCCAGCTTGTAAAGGTAAGTTATTCCTTTTCAAGAGCCGCATCACCTCCACCATGAGTTTAGCATCAATATGAGCCTTAGCATAAGACTGCACTCCAAGAATTAATTATATGTTCAGAAAAGAAGAAAAGAAACACAAATCAGACTTGAACAACTTGATTGATGACACAGTTATACCAATAAATGATGTGCAGATGCAATACTGGGAGTCAGTCCGTACACATTGTGCAGACACAAAGCTTTCTTTCCTGCAAAAGTGATCAAGCTAATTCATATTCATATAATTACATTACATATATCAGATGGTACTTGCAAATCTTTTAAATAACAAATAAATTTCTGCAAACCAGTAATAAAGAACTAGCTGTCAAACCACATAATATTGTTCGGGGTCTATAAAAAAAGAAAACCAAATAGCAGGAAAAACCAACTGCTTAACACTATTGCTCTGACTCATACCCGTGTCCGAATCATATTCAACATGGATATGCATATGCAACCATCCAAGAACCTTCCAAACTCATAGAAAAACTTTGAAAAAATTTGAACATGCCAGAGTTTCACACATATTAGTATGCAAAACTCATAACTGAACTGAAGTAAATGGGCCAAGGATATGTGTAACAATAGGCATACCAAAATCAATGGCTCCCACACGAGCACAAGCCCTGGCAACTTCTTGACAGAGATTGCAATTAAAATTGGAATGAATCCGTAGGTTCGATAATCGCTGAAAGCAAAAACCAGAGGGTACATCCATAAATGACAAATGCATCAAGCTAAGGATACAAGATGGTATAGATAAGGAACATACAAATCTTCGGAGATTATGGAGAACATCGAAAAGAAGCTTAATATCTTCATGATTTTTGCAGTTACCAATCATTGACCATAGAGAGGCATTTGGAGGCATCGTTCTTTTAACATTTACAGATTGAAGCATGTTCTCATAGAGTTCGTTAACTGCCTCTGTATTCAACAACACAAACCAAACATTGAAAATAAAACAAAAGGCTTCGAACTTAATCTCAAACTAAACTAAAGAGAAAACCAGGTACCAGTCGGATTGCTATCTGTGGTTCCAGCTTCTGTCGAAAAACTTGTCCTTGAAATCATCGGATAAAGCGAATGCAGTGTCATCGGATAATTACAGCTTCCACAAATTCCTGTAAAATTAGCTAAACTAATACACAAACACAATAGATTCGATTTTCTTCTTTCTCTGAAATAACTAGAGGTTTTTTATTTCTACTTCTTGGCTAATAATCTAAACAATTAGTATTGAAATAAACAGAAAAAAATATGGTAAACTATATCATTTCCTAATTTCTTTCAGTAACCGAACAAAGTGGCTAAAAAAATGAAAAATTGACGGAACCTGCGGAAGCGTCACCGTGAAATTGGCATTGAAGAGAAGAGCTGTGAGATTGAATCAAAGACGAGGAGAAACGTTGATTTGAATTGAAAAGAACTGTTCGAGCTCCTAAAAACCTAGCGAGATTGCGAGCGTTCGAAATCACTTGCATCTTCTCCTCTCTCTTTTTTCCTTCGAGTTGGGGATTGAGTGGTAGATGAGTCAGGGAACGGAGCGGGGTTAACTCGGCGGGTTTAGATACGAAAACTCGCTGGAATTTTCCTTTTCCTCTGAGCGGCTGATCAGGGTTTTAGGAGGGGGAAGGGGGAAGGATTTACTTACGTGAGGTGGCGGTCCATGGATCATTTAATTCAGATCTTCGTTTTTATTGTATTTTTAATATTTTTCTATTAATATGATACAATTAAACTTTTATATTTTATCTAAAGAGATTAGTAGTATCAATATGTTACGTATAATTTCAAGCTAAAAATGTTTTTTCATAAATATTTTTAATTATAATTTTAATCCCTTTATTATGTTTATAATTTTAGTACATGTGTGTAAATTAACAGATCGTTCAGTGAACTATTCGTGAAATGTTCGTTTATGTTTATTTGTTAAGCTAAATAAATAAGTATGAACAAATTTTTTATGTTCATTTAATAAACGAACGAACACGAACAAATGTGTATTTGGTTCGCTTATGTTCATGAACAAGCTTGTTTATGAGCTCATTTATAAGCTCGTTTATCAACTCGTTCATTGATGTTCATTAACAAGCTTGTTTGCTCAGTTCTCCTTTGCTTTTTATTTTTTACATTTTAAATAATATTGGTGAAGGTATGGACTAAGGTGAACACATGGCAAAAGTTAAAATTTAAATTATAAATATTAAGGAATTTAAGCATTGTTAGCATAATTTTACCATTTTTGTTTATCTTGCAAATAAACTGGTAAACGTGAACGTTAAATGAACACGTTCGTGAACGTTAAATGAACACGTTCGTGAACATATTAACGAATATGTTCGCGAACATTAAATGAACACATTCACGAACAATAAATAAACGAACATGAACACCTTCAAAAATAAATAAACGAACACGAATACGGTATTAAAAATTTAAACGAACATGAACGCCTTTAAAAATGATGAACAAACAAACATAAAATTAACATTATTCGTTCAAGCTAGGTTCATTTACACCCCTATTTAGTAGTTAATTTAATTTATTTTTAGTATTTTTTATATAAAAATTTATTTTTAGTATTCATCTTTAAGTAATTTAATTATTTTTGGCCATTCAATTAAGATATGCGAAATTTAATTAATTATGTTGAATTAACAAATCAAATACTTAAAATATTTTTAAATAGTATTTAGCCCTTAAAGTTGTCTTCCATTGTCACTTTCATAGAATATTTTAGATTGATTTAGTCTCTAAATTTTTCGATCTTAATAAATCACATTTTTTCAAATTTATTTGTTAATCAAACGAATCGTATCGTAAATATTTTAAATTAACCGATAACGAATTCGGGTTCCAAACTGTTACAAACAACCTATTGATTCCATTGTTGATTTTGCTAAATAGGCTAAGCTCAGCCTTAAAATAAGTGTTGTTATAAAACCAAAATAAACAAATTGTCAAGCACCAACTTGCTGCGGTGTCTTGAACAGAAAGTTAAGTAAGAATCCATGTCCGTGTTGTTATAAAACCAAAATAAACAAATTGTCAAGCACCAACTTGCTGCGGTGTCTTGAACAGAAAGTTAAGTAAGAATCTCATGTCCTTTTCCAGATTAAAAAGGGAGGAATGCTACCCTCTTGTCTGCACTTCAGGATAATAAGCAGAAATGGGTTGCGGTAAATCGAAACACGCCACGGTCGAGAACTCGATCAGCCGTAAAAGTTCGAGGGTTGGATCGAAGAGGGGCACAACCCCAGTAACCACCATGGAAAAAGCTAGAAAGCTTGATAGAAACGCAACCTCATTGATGGCAGAGGAAGGTGGGAGTGCTTTGTGCAGGAAGAAATCAAGAGCTGTGGCCGATGAAAGCGGCGTAGCCGAAAGGACAGGATCGAAGAAACGAGGAAAATTAGAGAACGATAATGATATTAAAGAGAAGAAAAATGGAGGTGAAGAACAGATACTCAATACGACGGACTCGAGGGTAGGATACGAGACGGGTGAAATCCCAGAAATTAAGATTGAAGACACAAGTGAACTTGAGACGGACATCTTCTCATCAATGAAAGAGGAAGGGAAGAGTGTTGATCAGAGGTTTGGTGGAGACAATTCCGAGGTTTTTAGGCGATGGAGATAGCATCATACCTGAAAGCAAAGAACCGGAGAAGAGGGGAAATACACTTGAAACCATTGAAAAAACGAGTGAGCTCGATAGCGGCTCAAGCTTGTTAATGAAAGAGGAAGACAAAAGTATCGATCAAGATTCTAGTTCAGCCAATTCCCAGGCTGTTGTTGATACAAATGGTATAGTTGAAAGCACGGAGTTGAAGGAACTTATTCAAGACGTGAGTGAAATCGATGAAGATACAAGCTCGTCAATGAAAGGAGGAGGCGGAAATGTCGATCAGGATTCTAGTGTTGCTAGAAATGACATGGTCGAAAGCATAGAATCAAAGATACCTATTGAAGAAACGAGCAAAATCGATGAAGACACAACCTTGTTAACGAAAGGAGGAGGCAAAAATGTCGATCAAGCTTCTAGTGTTTATGAAAATGACATAGTTGAAAGCATAGAATCGAAGAGACCCATTAAAGAAACGAGCGAAACCAATAAAAATACAAGCTCGTTAACAAAAGGAGACAAAAATATCGATAAAGATTCTAGTATTGATGGAAATGACGTGGTTCAAAACATAGAATCAAAGAGATCTATTGAAGATACAAGTGAAACCAATGAAAACACAAACTTGATAACAAAAGGAGAAAGCGAAAATGTCGATCAAGATTTTAGTTTTGATGGAAATTATGTGGTTGAAAGCATAGAATCGAATAGACCCATTCAAGAAACGAGCGAAACCAATGAAAATACGAGCCCATTAACGAAAGGAGGCGGAAAAAATGTTGATCAAGATTCTAGTGTTGATGGAAAGGACATGGTTGAAAGTATAGAATCGAAGAAACCTATTGAAGAAACAAGCGAAACCGATGAGAATACAAGCTCGTTAACGAAAGAAGAAGACAAAAATGTTGATGAAGATTCTAGTGTTGATGGAAGTGACATAGTTGAAAGCATAGAATCAAAGAAATCTATTGAAGTAACGAGCGATACCTACAAAAACACAAGCTCATTAACGAAAGGAAGAGGGAAAAATATTGACCAAGATTCTAGTGTTGATGGGAATGGCATGGTTGAAAGCGTAGAATTGGAGAAACCCATTGAAGAAAAAACTGATGAAAACACAAACTCGTCAATGAAAGGAGGAGACAATCAAGATTCTAGTGTTGATGGAACTTACAAGGTTGAAATCGTAGAATCGAAGATACCTATTGAAGATACGAGAAAAATCGATGAATACACAAGCTTGATAATGAAAGGAGGCGAAAATATTGATCAAGGTTCTAGGGTTGAGGGAAATGACATTATTGAAAGCGTAGAATCAAAGTGATCTACAGAAGAAATGAGCAAAATTGACGAAAACATAAGCTTGATAATGAAAGGAGGAGATAAACATATCGATCGAGATTCTAGTGTTGATGAAAATGACATGATTGAAAGCATATAATCAAAGAGACCTATTGAAGAAACGATAAAAAACGATGAAAATATAAACTTGTTAATGGAAGAAGAAAGCAAAAGTGTTGATCACGATTCCATTATTGCAGACAATTCTGAGGCTATAGATGACGAAAATGGCATAGAACTAAAGAACCAAGAAAATGTAGAGAATGATAACAATGATTAAGAGGGACAAAATGAGGGTAAAGAAGATGTAGACGAAAATACCTTGGGGGACAAGAAACAAGTAGAAAATGCAAAAGAAGATACCTTGGTGGACAAGAAACAAGAGAAAATGCAAAAGAAGAAACTTCAAATGGTATGTGAGATTTTGGATCCTAACATGTATGATAATATTGTATATTAAATGTTTCATTATTTTGAATAAATTGAAAATATGTAACCATTTATTTGGTGTAAAAAAGTAATATGAAGTTACAATAACAAAATATGAAGTTTAAATTTTAAATTTGAAATAGTATAAGGACCACCGATGCATTTAAGTTAAGCTGTGATGTCTTTTGGAGGCGGTCATCCCTTTGCTCAAGGCATAAGCCGCCGCAAAAAGAATGATAACAATCGCACCGACAATCGGAAATATAAACATCAGTCGTTTAATATGACCCAAAATCTGTTTACTTTCGGCGAAGCCCTTTTTGCACTGCACGACGAAGTCCTCACAGTTATTAAATAAGAGGTTGTAACTGCCAAACCCACCGTGTTCGAGTAAATGGGCGGCAGCAGCAAGGATTTCCTGGGGTTGCTTGGCGGTGCATATGCAGCACGTACCATTCTTTTTGAATTTGTGTTGGAAATAGGAAATGCCATATTCATAGACCTTAAGCTTTTTTCCAGCAAGGAAGCAATAGATGCAGATTTTGGCTATTTCTCCATTGATGACCCCCTTGTTTATGCATTCCCGGCATGAATATGGTTGAATCTTCTTTTCCTTTCCAGCTAGATGAATCACCATATTGTCACCCACATAGATTCCTAAGAGATTGTTGAATAGTCGGGTAAAGAAAACAGAAAGAACACAAGAATTTTAACGAGGTTCAGCAACGTGCTTACGTCTTCGGTGCCTTAGGTGGCGCTAGTTTTTCATTCAATATCTCATAGGTTTAGGTTACATCTCCTTTTATAATAAATAAACCCTGGTACATATTTATAAAAATAACCCTGTACCATACCACGGGGCTACGCTCCCGCATCCCCAACCCATATAATCATAACCCCCACTACGAGACTTTCTTTGTAAGGACAGATGATGTTTGCTTTGCTCACTCCGCTCCATCCTCTGTCCTCTTTACTGGTATATTTATGAGCCATACCTAACAAATCTCCACCTTGGCAAATATCCTGCCCCTTAGGAAACATTCAATATGGGTTGGGTTACCTTACTTCTTTAACAACTTGAAACATTCAACAAGTTCAAGCAATGCATGAACTTGTCTGTCGTAACAGGCTTGGTGAACATATCAACGACATTCTCATCAGTATGTACCTTCTGAAACAAATTCTCTCCAGATGCAACCAACTCTCTGATCTTGTGAAACCTTACATCAATATGCTTAGTTCTAGCACGATATATCTGATTCTTAACCAAGTGAATAGTACTTTGATTATCACAAAACAACTGAACTCCACATTTCTGAATACCCAACTCCTTCACTAAACCAGCAAGCCATAAAGCTTCTTTTGCAGCTTCAGCCGCTACCATGTATTCAGCTTCAGTTGTAGATAATGACACAATAGATTAAACAGTAGATTTCCAACAAATAGACCCTCTACCTAGAGTAAAGACATACCCTGTCGTAGATCTTCTATTATCCAAGTCACCTGCATAGTCTGAATCCACATATCCTACAACCAAAGGATTATCCCGCTGACTACCAAAAACAATTCTATGTCCCACAATCCCCTTTAAGTACCTAAAGATCCCCTTGACTGCTTCCCAATGTTGCTTACCAAGTTTAGACATATACTTACAAACTTGACTAATAGCATAAATTAGGACGGTTACATACCATTGCATACATCAAGCAGCTAACAATATTAGAGTACGGAACCTTTGCCATATCTTTAGCTTCCTTATCTGTCTTAGGGCACTGTTCTGATGAGAGCTTAAAGTGATTCGCCAATGGAGTGCTCACTAGTTTTGCACTGCTCATTGCAAACCTTGCTAGCATTTTCTCAACATAACCCCATTGAGATAGCCACAGTTTCCTTGAGTCTCTGTCCCTGTAAATTTCTATTCCAAGGATTTTCTTTGCAGCACCTAAATCTTTCATATCAAATTCCTGACACAATAAAGTTTTCAAACTGATAACATCATCCATGTTCTTCGCAACAATTAACATATCATCAACGTACAGTAACAAAAAAATAAAAGAACCATCATTAAGGCTCTTAACATAGACACAACAATCATACTCACATCACTTATAGACAATCTTGATCATATAGGAGTCAAACCGTTTGTACCATTGTCTCGGAGACTGTTTCAACTCGTACAAATATTTCTTCAATCTGCAAACTAAATGTTTGTTTCCAGGTTGAATGAAACCTTCAGGCTGTTGCATGTAGATATTCTCCTCTAAATCACCATGCAAAAAAGTAGTTTTCACATCCATCTGCTCTAAATGCAAATCCCAACTAGCCACCAATGCAAGTACTGCTCGGATTGAAGTGCGTATGACCACATGAGAAAAAATTTCATCATAATCAACTCCTTTCTGCTGTGAAAACCCCTTTTCTACCAAACAAGCCTTGAACTTCTCCCCCTCTTTTTCTGTTATTGCTGGTTTCTTTTTATACACCCATTTGCAACCAATCGACTTCTTACCCTCAGGAAGGCGAACTAACTCCCATGTAAGATTTTGATGCAAAGACTCCATTTCCTCAACCATGGTAGCCATCCACTTTTTGTTTTCCTTACTAGTAATAGCATCATAAAAAGTAAATGGATCATCACTGCTAACAGTAAGTGCAAAAGAGACCAAGTCTTCAAAACCCAATCTGTTCGGAGGCTTTATATTCGTCCATCTCACCCTTTCTCTGGCGAGAATATAATCCTACAAATCAATCGTATCGGAACCACTAGAAGTCGGTTGAGAAGTTTCTGTTTTCTCAACTGGAAACTGCTCGAAATCCACCACTGTCGTGTCTTTCTTCTGCTGCAACATAGATTGTTCATAAAAAAACAACATCTCTACTGATCACAATTTTCTTCGCAACTGGATCCAAAAACTTGAATCCTTTGACACCTTTCTTGTAACCCAAAAAAATGCACTATTTCGATTTTACATCAAGTTTGATCTCTCATCAGTAGGTACATGCACATAAGCAGGACAACCAAAAGTCCGTAAGTGATCAAAAGTAACATCATGACCAGTCCATACCTCTTCAGCAACTTTCCTAGCCAATGATGCCCTTGGCGATCTATTGATAAGATAACACGCCATGTTAACAACCTCAGCCCAGAAGTGTTTGGGAAGCCACACATTCAACCGCAAACATCTGGCTCTTTCATTCAACGACATGTTCATCCGTTCCATAACACAATTCTGTTGTGGTGTCTTGCGCACTGTAAAATGCCTCTTAATCCTATAATCCTTACAGAAGTTTAGAAACTGTGAATCTGTGTACTCCGTACCATTGTCAGACCGCAAACACTTGATTTTTTGTCCTGTTTGGTTTTCTACCTCAGCTTGAACTTCTAAAAAACATTAGACTTCTGTTTCAAAAAATACACCCAAACTTTCCGTGAAAAATCATCAATAAAAGTAACATAATACCTAGATCCACCCAAAGACGATGTCGTGGAAGGCCCTCATACATCAGAATGCACATAATTAAGAATCCCTTCAGGTGTGTGCTTCCCAGTCTTGAAACGAAATTTAGTCTGTTTACCAATAACACAATACTTGCAAAAATCGAGCTTACAGCTTTTAACACCGTGCAACATATTTCTTTTATGTAATTCAGCAATACCACATTCACTAAGATGAGCAAGATGTATATGCCACAGTTTGGTAGTATCATCACATGACTCAACAGAATGAACTCCACCTACAACGGTACTCCCTAACAGTCTGTAAATATTCCCTGTAGTCATCTTTCCTTTCATCATAGTCAAAGCTCATTTAACAATCCAAATGGTTTCCCTATCCTCATCAACCATAGGGATAAAACCATTTTTGTGCAAAGTGCCCAGAGAAATCAAATTCTTCTTTAAATCTGGGATATGCCGAACACCACACAACGTTCGAACAAAACCATCATATATCTTAATCCAAACATCCATTAATTGAGTCATTGAAATAGAGAGAATATCACCCTCACTACAATCAGAATTGTCATCCTCGATCACATTCACATACTTGGATGAGTCATCACGTTTCTCATCAGTATGCTTTTTCAACTTCAGACAGTCTCGCTTCATATGTCCCGCCTCCTTGCACTTGTAACAGTGAATTGTGTTCTTATCCCTAGATTTGGATCTGAAATTTCGCTTCACATACCATGCCTTCTCTGGCTTCCGTCCACGGTCTTGATTACCCTTGACATATAAGCTATCAGCTCGAGAGCTTTCCCCTGCAATCTGCTTCCGCTGGTTGTAAGCCAACAAGGCTGCAATAATCTCCTCAACTTTGATAGCCACTTTCCCATACGTAAGAGTAATCACCATGTGTTCGTAAGAAGAAGGCAACGAACACAACATAATAATCATCGCTTTGTCTTCATTCTCAATTTTCACATCAAGTCGAGCCAAATCAGAAATGATTTGATTGAAGACATTCATGTGTTGCGCCAAATCATGATCATCCTGCATCTTCAGCCCATATAGTCGTTGCTTTAGATACAATTTAGTCGTTAAGGATTTCGACATAAACTGACTTTCCAACTTCTTCCAAATTTCATCTGGAGACGATAGATGCATGACGTGATACATGACCTCGTCCGCCAAACATAATCGTATGGTTCCTGCCGCTCGCTGCTGCAATTCTTCCCAATCTTCCACCTCCATCGACACCGGCTTTGTAGGTCGCAAAGCCTTCAGGATCCCTTGTTGCATCAACAGATCCTTCACCTTTGTTTTCCATAATCCGAAGTTACACTGACCATCAAATTTCACAACTTTGAATTTGGCTCCTGACATCTAATACTAATTGTTGAATAGTCGGGTAAAGAAAACAGAAAGAACACAAGAGTTTTAACAAGTTTTAGCAATGTTCTTACGTCCTCGGTGCCTTAGGTGGCGCTAGAATTTTATTCAATTCAATGTCTCATAGGTTTAGGTTACATCTCATTTTATAATAAATAAACCATGGTACATATTTACAAATATTTATGAGCCATACCTAATAGGGCTCAATTGAAAACACCCAAATTGTGTATGTTTAGAATTTAGTCCTACACTTTTATTTTAAAAAAATATTAGGGTAAACTATAAGTTTAGGACCTCAACCATCATTTTTTGTTCCATTTTGGTCACCCAGCTATTTTTTCCCCAAAATCATACCTAATGTTACATTTTGGTCACCCATCGTTAAAAAAATTAAAAGTGATGTTGACATGTCACCGTAAGGTAATATCACGTCATCATTAAAAAAAATTTAAAAATATCACGTCAACAATTCCATTAATTTTTTAACAACGAGTGACTAAGATAAAATGAAAACATAACATTAGATATGATTTTCAAAAAATAATAGTTAAATGACCAAAACATAATAAAAGTGATAGTTGGGTACTAAACTTCTAGTTTCCCCTAATTTTTATTCAAATTTATTAATTGTTGACTTCCATGGAATGGAACAATACTTATTTTCCAATTCTGACCCGAAAATTAAAAGTTTTCATTTCACCTATCTCGAATTTTGAGTAAGACTCAATATGATCCGATATAAATAATTTAATATCATCTTAATTCTAACAATACAGGGATATAATTAAAATATGTATATAGTGACATTATAATAATTATCTTTATATATATAACTAATAAAATACACTAATTAAATTTTAAAATACTATAAAATCTCTTATATATATATATTATAGGAATATTCATAATATATGAATAAGAAAAGGAAGACAAGCAAACCATGGTGATCATAGAGACCTCCCATTCTCTTTGTGTAGATGTGATCGCCTGGTTGAAGCCCACAAATCAGCTTTGTTCCCATTTAGTATTTCTTTTGATTTTAGCTCTACAATGAATCTATATTTATACAACTTGTGATTACAAAATGGAATTTACCAAGAAATTAAGTTGTGGAAAGAAAAGTTTAGCCTCCGTTCAATTTGAAACTTCTAATTTGCCCCCCGGGGTTTTTGCAAGGAAATTACATCCACCTTTTTCAATTACCATTATTATTTGAGTTAATTACATTGTATATCCCCAAACTATAACCCTCACTTTAAATTAGTCCTTAAACTTTTAAATATTCTAATTTCATCCTTAAACTTTAAGACGAGAGGGAGAGGGAGGGAGCTTAGGGTAGGGTTGTTCATGGACGGTTAACTGTGTTGTTTAGCCTAAACAGATGGTTAACTGTTATACAGTTACAAGATTTTTCTAACCATAACCTAACCATTAAGAAATGGTTAATTTTTATTAACTGTTCAGTTACATGTTAATCTTAGGTTAACCTATTACAATTTTTTTTTTCAAAAATAACACAACATGAATGTTTTAAAAGTTTCATAATTCATACTGAAAAAATGTAGTACTTAACACATACTTACACTAGTGTAATTATGTACATATCCCAATATAATTATAAATTTAATTGTAACACCCACAACCCATATATGTATTGTAATATGACCTACAGATGTCACATCATTTTCAACTGACATTTGCTGAACTTAAATGCTTAAAAAATTGTTTCATTTAATAATTTTCCTTTTTACTTTAAAAACGTTTTCCTTAATCATATAAATTTATAAAATATTATTTGATCATTGAAAACTAATCTAATTTTAGTTAGTAATTAAGCAGTTCAGTGTTGTTCATATCCAAATACAATTGCCTAATACTGCTTGATTTTAAACCATTTAATACATAACATTTATATTATTCACTCATAAATACGATTAATATTAAAATTAGACAAAACTAAAGCAAATAATCATAATTACTATTACATACCCTTTTAAAATAAATATGATAAAGCAACCCAATAGATATAATGTACATGCCACTAATAAGTCAAAGTTAGGATGTCTTACTAATATTGTCGGTAGATTTGATTTTGCATAAGATGCTGGCAAACTCCTCTCTTCACGACCTGTAACACCCATAGCCTGTAAACATCTAAGAATACGAGCCATAGATGTCACATCAAATTAACTAACGATCACTATTTACAGTTGCTTAAATTTTTTTCCCTTTAAAACATTCCTAATTTCAACTTTTAAAATTATATTTTGTACTTAAAATTTTGTACCATTTAAAAACATAATATTTTAACTACTATATATTCAGGCATACCAAAATACTAATAAACTAAACTAGTCAAATTAAACAGTTCTAATTTATTATTATAACTCATTTAGTCATAACTGATAAAACATGTTAATAACATAAATATACATGTCACTACTAATCAAAGAAACATCGGTGATGTCTTACTGATATTGATATTACAGATGATCTGCCCACGATGCTTAAGAGGCTCCTTACAAAACGTATGTGTCTCAATCAGAACCTACGCATGAAAACATCACGCGCTAAGTATAACTTACTGAGGTAGTAATATTAAAGGTGGGAACAAATAAATAAAGTATCAAAGTATATAAAATCATTTAAAATAAAATAGACAAAACTTTCAGAATGTTCAAACCTGTTGAGTTAATCGATCGACGGAATCAGCCAAGAGGGGGTTGAATTGGCAATTAAAATTTTGGTGGAAGCTTTTGCAGAAAATTGAAAGTAATTGCACAATGATTTAGAGTGGTTCGACTTTCTCAATCAAAGTCTACGTCCACTACCTTAGCTATCCACACTGAGGATTTTCCAACAAATTCACTAATTTGTTCTTTCTTTTGAGGCCAAAGAGATAACCTTACAACTCCCTCAAGAATATACCCCAATTATTGAGAAAACTCTTTCTCAAAGAGAAGATTACAAATTTGCAAACTTACAAGGAAATCCTCACAAGGAAAGATGTTTGCACAATTCTAGAATAAAGAAAAGAACACTAAAAGATGAATACAATTGAATACAAGTAGTGTTCTTGAAAGCAAAGATGAATATTGAATGAAAAATGGATTGAATTGCTCAAACTTGAGGTTTGATGCTTTCTCTTTGATTCTCTCTTGATTCTTGATAAAAATGTTGTTGATCAAAGGCTTCTAAACTTGTTTAAATACTCCTTGAATCACTTCTGAACGTTGGGGATCATTAATGAAGTTATTGGAGCCGTTTAAGTGTGAAAACAATTAATATTTCTACTTGGAGCGTGGGGGAATCGGTACCCCCTCATAGGGAATCGATTCCCTAAGTGTAAAATTCAAATATTTTAACCGTTGAACAAGGGGGGAATCGATACCCCTTAGGGGAATCAGTTCCCTCCGAGCATTCTGTTTTTCTCGGAGCCAAACCATTCAGGGGGAATCGGTACCCCCTTGGGGGGGAATCGATTCCCCCTTGGGGGGGAATGATTCCCTCTAAGCAATCTGGAATTTTTGGCTTTGAAATGGTTCGAAATATTTTGTAAAATTGTTTTGAAATTATTTTAGGTTTAAAACTTAATTTTACACTTGAGTAAGGATTAAAAATGACATTTGAAAGATTTGGAGTAATATTTTGACATTCGAATAATTATATCGAATATACTTAGAAAATCTTTTTGGAAAATCTTAAAATTCATTTATCTTAATTTGTTATATCGAAATATCAAAATGTTTTCAACAATCTCCCCCTTTTTGATATAACAAAACATTTTAGTAATTTTAAGATTTTGAAATCAAGTTTTGAAATTATCCCCCCTTACTCTAACACTTCTCCCCTTTAAAACACTTTAACATTTCTCCCCCTTTTTGTTAAATCAAAAAGACTTTTAAAAGTTTTTAAATAAGGTTTTGAAATCATTTAGCCAATTGATGATAAATATATATAGCTTAAGCTGCTAAGATCACAATCAAGAGAAACATTAGCCGTTTGTTCCATAATCAATATTTATAAATAAATATGCAATGGAGATTGGTCATATATATATAATGATTTAAAAATTGATAAACATTAAACTGAAACATAAAATTCAAATCAAGTATAGGTTCAAACATTCATAAACAACCAAAGTAAAAACAATCCAAAAACATTCAAAATGTTTTAACAATAATGCAAATATCTAAGTTCAATCCAAAACAAGCAAAGCAAAGATCAAAGTTCAAGCATCCGTAGGAGGATCGGGAGGAGGGAAATGAGCTCGCATAGCTGCCATTTCATGAGTAAGTGCATTAATACGAGCGTTGGTTGCTTCATTATTTGCACGCATCTCCTGGAGAATTTTCAATTCTTGAGCTTCCATAGTCGAGAAATGAGATTCTATGGAAGTGAAGCGAGAATCCAAGGATGCATAACGGAAATCAAATGTCTCCAGAAATGATTGAAAATATAGAGGCACTTGATCTTCTTGCTGAGCTTGTTCCTCGTGCTGCTCCGACTCATCGTCGGCTTCGTCAATAGCTTGCATTAATTGTTCAAGCTCGGGATCGTCATTAGCATCTGGTGGAGCTTGTGAAGAACTAGCTCCCAGAGTATCTTCAGAGGATCAAACCCATTCACCGGTTTTTTTATTCTTTATCCATCCCACTCTCGTTAAGGAAAGAAGATTAATTTTATTTTTGAGAGGAAAGACGACATCTAGACCAACTCTAAGCCCGGCTTTAGAAAATAGATTACTCAGAATGCAACCATAAACTAGAGATGAACAGAGTTTATTAGGAACAAGATTTACGGTTTCAACAATTTCAGCAAAAAAAATCTGAGGTAGGTTTATTTTAATATTGTTTTGGAAACAATGTAACCACCAAAGATCCAAGGCTCTAAGAGTTGAGTAACGACCTCCGGATGGTCGAAACCACCAAGAAATCATTAGATGAAGAAAATGTTCATGAAGATCTAAGACACTCGCACTATCCCTTCTTTTATAACGAGAACCTAAAATCTGTTTTTCATTAGATATATCATCATTATCTAATCCTAATTTATTGGCTATGTAAGCCGAGTCAAGATGGAAGAATTTTCCTAGGAGATAGGAATGAACTCCTATGGTTTTGGTTTGAGCTCGGTTATTAATACAAACGGCATTAGAATAGAAGATACGAACAAGTTGATGGTAAACTATAGGTTCAAGGTCACAAAGTTTATCAAATTTCCACTCTTGTAAAAGAGGAAGATATCTAAAATTGATATCTATCATATCTTGAAGAGATGGGATATGTTCTTCTCTAATTTTGTTAGAGTCAAAATATTGATAATACCAAAAACGATGATTTCTAGGACCAGGTTGATTGAAGCACGAGTTTTGGATAGTCATATTAGGATCAACGGGATTAGGAATAGGAATTTCAGGAATAGGAGGAGGATTTGGAGGTTGATTTGGTTGTTGGTTTGAACGACTAGATGAAGACCTAGCACGTTTAGGATTTGACATGGTTTAAGAAAATCAGAATAGAATGAATAACCTGCAATTATAAAACACATGTATGCAATGTAATCAATCCCAAAACTCAATTGATTCCTCAATATTTCAAGGTTCTCTAAACCAATCCTAATGGGCAAAGTTTTGAAAAACTATTGAAAAATAAGATTTTGAAAGTTAATATACGTATAGTTTTTTTATAATAACAACATAATTACATCAAAACAAAACAATTTGAAAGAATATTTTTTTAAAAAAAATTCGAAAATAAATGAAACGTTGTGAGATTTTGATGAAATTAGTTGTAAAATCTAGTTTCTAAATACTAAACAATCAATGCTCTATCACTATTTCAATCTAGAACTAATTAAAACTAGTCCTATGTTCAAAATTTGATAAAATAGAAGTTTTAGAAAAATACCTTGAAGATTTTTGGATTTTGTGAGAATGTGATGATTTTGCACTAATTTGATGATTCCAACAGGTTTAGGAGATGATATTTGAAGTAATTCCGATAAGAAACGTTGTTTTTGAATCAAAGTGATGATTTGGGGAGAGAGAAGAGGAGAACGATGAAGAGGAGAAGAGAGGTTTTAAAGAAAAAGAGGAGAAAAAAGGGTTGTTTCTGGGGTGTTTAAAACCAGAACCGTGGGGGGTATCGATTCCCCTTCAAGGGGTGTATCGATTCCCTCTGCACCAAAACTGATAAAATCTGATTTTAAACACTCAAAATGCTAAATTAATTTTCTCTAGTGGTATTGGCAACTCATATATTGAAAATTAATCATGTTCAATCAATCAAATTTATCATTAAAATTATTTGAACATAAAGTTAATTTTCACCAAGAATCATAAACTCCCCCTAACTAAAAGTAATGAATGCAATAAAAAATACTATTATATGCATTTTTCATTTATTCTTAAAAGTGCTAAAATTATTTAAACACTAAGTGAAGATAGGTCAGTTAAACCTAATTTCTCCTAAGTGTCCAACAACGTTCCTTGTCTAAAGGTTTTGTAAAGATATCTGCTAATTGATGCAAAGTATCAAAAAATTCTAGAACTACATCTTCCTTAGTGACATGGTCTCTAATGAAGTGATGTCTTCAATGTGCTTTCTAGAGTGTTGGATGAGATTTTTAGTGAGAAATAGCACTAGTGTCACACTTGATAGGAATGGTACCTACTTCAATTCCATAATCAAAAAGTGTTGTTTTATCCATAAAACTTGTGCACAATACTACCAGCTGAAATGTATTCGGCTTCAGTGGTAGATAAACACACATTTTGTTTATTTGGAAACCAAGAAATCAGCATTTTTCCAAGGAATTGGCAAGTACCGGAGGTGCTTTCCTATTACCGGAGGTGCTTTCCTATCTAATTTGCATCCTCCATAATCCGCATCAGAAAAGGCATACAAGCTAAAGCTAGAGTCTCTAGGATACCAAAGTCCTAAACTAGGAGTGTCCTTAAGGTATCTAAAGATTCTCTTAACAGCTAGTAAATGTGATTCCTTCCAAGTCAAGCTTTATAGAAGAGCTCATTGGAGTGTCATGAGGTTTCCCATTTTCCAGTCCAAACTTTTTGAGCATATCTTTGACGTATTTAGCTTGATTGGTGAAGATGCCATCTTTTCTTTGCTTGATTTGGAGTCCCAAGAAAAATGAGAGCACCCCCATCATGCTCATTTTGAATTCGCTTTGTATTAGCTTAGAAAATTCTTGGCAAAGAACATCATTAGTAGAACCAAATATTATATCATTAACATAAATTTTAACTACTAATAAATCTTTACCTTTATGCTTTAAAAACAATGTAGTGTCAACCTTCCCTTTTGAAAAACCTTTTTCAATTAAAAAGTTTGACAATCTTTCATACCAAGCTCTAGGAGCTTGTTTTAAACCATAAAATGCTTTTGTCAATTTAAGAACATGATCCGAAAATTTTGAATCTTCAAAACCTGGAGGTTGTTCCACATACACTTCTTCTTTAATAAAACCATTTAAAAATGCACTTTTAACATACATTTGATATAATTTAAATTCATGAAAACATACAAATGCTAATAACATTCTAATTGCTTCCATCCTAGCTACGGGAGCGTATGTTTCATTATAGTCTATGCCCTCTTCTTGAGTATACCCTTGAGCAACAAGTCTAGCCTTGTTGCTCACTATATTACCACTCTCATCAAGCTTATTCTTAAAATCCCATCTAGTACCTACAGTAGATTTATTACTAGGCCTTTCAACTAGTGTCCAAACTTTACTTCTCTCAAATTGATTTAACTCTTCTTGTATAGCCATAATCCAATGTTCATCATTTAATGCTTCTTTAATATTCTTAGGCTCTATGCATGAGATAAATGCAACATAATTACAAATATTTCTAAGAGAAGATTGAGTTGTTACCCCTTTGGATGGATCACCTATAATCTCACCATCCTTGACATAGTTGTATTCCCTTGGGTAAGATACTTCCCTTTCTTCAAATGGTTGGATTCTCGAGAGGATCATGAGTTTCCTCATTTTTCGTTTCTTCCTTTGATGATGGTTCTCCAATGTCATGTCTAACGTCATTTGTATTTATAACACCTACGTCATCATTCATACAAGAATCATTCCTCGGAAGGAGAGTATCATCGAAAACAACATGTATAGACTCTTCTACAACTAAAGTTCTTTTATTAATTACTCGATAAGCTTTAGAATTTAAGGAATAACCCAGAAAAATTCCTTCATTACTTTTAGCATCAAATTTGCCAAGATTGTCTTTATCGTTGTTTAAAACAAAACACTTACATCCAAAAGGATAAAAATAACTAATGTTAGGCTTTTTATTTTTGAAAAGTTCATATGGAGTTTTCTTTAAAATAGACCTAATCATTACTCGATTTATAACATAACAAGCGGTATTTGTGGCTTCCGCCCAAAAATATTTTGGCAAATTGTTTTCACAAAGCATGGTTCTAGCCATTTCTTCTAAAGTTCAATTTTTCCTTTCAACAACTCCATTTTGTTGAGGGGTTCTAGGTGCTAAAAATTATGACTAATACCATTAGAATTACAAAATTTAGTAAATCCAAGATTTTCAAATTCAGTTCCATGATCACTCTTAACACTAGTTATAGAGTAAACCTTTTTCGTTTTGGATTGATTTTGAAAACGTGATGAATTTTTCTAATGCTTCATCTTTAGTACTTAAGAATAGAACCCAAGTATATCTAGAATAGTCATCTACCAAGACAAATGCATATTGTTTTCCACCCAAGCTAGTAGTTCTAGATGGCCCAAAAAGATCTAAATGGATCAATTTCAATACTCTACTAGTTGATACATCATTAATGGATTTAAAAGAAACTCGCTTTTGTTTTCCTTTAGCACAAGCATCACATATTTTATCATTATCAAATTTTAGTTTAGGCAGTCCTTGAACTAAATCTCCTTGAATTAACCGTTGCAAAACACTCATACTAGCATGACCTAGTCTCCTATGCCATAACCAACTATCATGCTCATCCTTAGCAACTATGCATAAATTAGTCATATCTATAGAGTCTAAATGCACCATGTATATGTTTCCTATTCTATGACCAACAAGCATAATCCGATTATATACAATTTCAATTACTTTACAACCATTAGTTTCAAACATGACATTGAATCCCTTATCACAAAATTGACTAATGCTCAAAAGATTATACTTTAATCCATTCACATATAAAACATTTCTAATTTGTATGGAAGAGGTATTACCTATTGTACCTATACATTCGATGTAACCTTTTGAATTATCACCAAAAGTCACTTCTCCTCTATTTTTGGTGTTAAGCTCTATGAACCGGCTTTTGTCTCCAGTCATGTGTCTCGAGCATCCACTATCAAGGTACCATGAATTTGAATTTGTTTCCCGTGCCTTGTAGCAATGCTCCTTTTCCTACAAACATAGATTAATTTCTAATTTTTGGTACCCAAATTCTTTTGGGTCCATATTCATTAGTTTCCAAAATTCTAGTCCCCTTAGGTATCCATTTGTGTAGGATATCTTTATCTTTAGTAGAAATGAGTCCTTTAGGAACCCATATACTTCTAACGATTTTTCCATTAGAGGTTCTTTGGGGACCTCTATGATTGTAGTTTTTAAAACTTTTTCTAACAAAGTTGGATTTTGAATTTTCTCCTTTTTCAAAATATTTTGTTCTAACTTTATCAAAAGAGGTTTTAATATCATCAATTTTTTTGTGATCATCATTGACCTTGAAAGTAAATTTTGCAAATCCAAATTTTTCTTTTCAAACTTCTAGTTGATTTGCAAATCTTGATTTACTTTCAGATCGTATAAGTTTGTTTTCATTTTTCAATTTTGAAACATCATTTTTATATTTTAAAAACAATTTTTCATAATCCGAAGCCAACCCATTATATTCCTCTAATAGTTCATCATAAGATAAATCATCAAATTCAGATGAGTTAGAGGTTACCTTAGAATCTTCCCCGAATACCATTAAGCACAAGTTTGCTACTTCTTGTTCCTCTTCATTGGAACCTTCTTCATCGCTCCATGTAGCCACATCTCTTCAATTGTGGGCAATCATATTTGACATGCCCCGGCTTTTTGCATTCATAGCAAATGATCGGGTCCTTATCTTTTGGTTCATTTTTGAGGCATTCATTTCGTTTGAATTTTTCTTCCTCGGTAAGGTCTCATCATTTTTCTGAACCGTTTGGCAAACAATGCCATTTCCTCGTCATCGTCATCTTCATCCGAATCACTCTCATCTTTTGTGGATTTGAGATCAACTCCAATGTTTTTCTTCTTCTCCTTCTCCTTTGTTGTCTCTTCAATCTTATCGAGGTCCACCTCATCTTCAAGCATCATTTCATGAGTGAGGAGAGAACCGATTAGCTCTTCAAGAGTTAAGGACTTTTGGTTCTTAGCCTCGATGATTGTCGTCTTCTTGGATTGCCATGATTTTGGAAGTGAGTAAACTAACTTTCTCACAAGCTTCTCGTTAGGAATGATCTCTCCATATGATTTGAGACCATTGACAATAGTTGAGAATCTATCCTTCATAGCTTTGATATCTTCATTTGGTTTCATCCTGAAATTTTCATAGCTATGTGGTAGAAGACTAATTTTAGATTCTTTTACCTCGTCGGTGCATTCATGAGTGACTTGTAGTTTATCCCATATTTCTTTGGCGATTGTACAAGATGAAACTCTTCCATATTCATCTGGTCCAAGAGCACAAAATATGATATGGATAGCTTTGGAGTTGAGGTGGGACATTATTGTCTCTCCTTCACTCCACAATCTTGGATGAGTGAGAGGTTTGATATATCCGTCTTCTACAACATTCCATGCTCCTATGTCACTGGCTTGAATGAAATACAACATCTTATACTTCCAATAGGCATAGTTAGCTCCATTGAATAAAGGAGGCTTGTTGACGGGCATCGAATCGAGACCGGAGTCGACGTTTGAAGTGGAGGCCATTGATGACTTTGATTATCGATATAACTCTTCCCGGATCTACTCAAGAGGCGGTTAAACCTTCAAATGAGTCAAGCTCTGATACCAAGAGGGGGGTGAATTGGCAATTAAAATTTTGGTGGAAGCTTTTGCAGAAAATTAAAAGTAATTGCACATCGATTTAGAGTGGTTCGACTTTCTCAATCAAAGTCTACGTCCACTACCTTAGCTATCCACACTAAGGATTTTCCAACAAATTCACTAATTTGTTCTTTCTTTTGAGGCCAAAGAGATAACCTTACAACTCCCTCAAGAATATACCCCAATTCTTGAGAACACTCTTTCTCAAAGAGAATATTATAAATTTGCAAACTTACAAGGAAATCCTCACAAGGAAAGATGTTTGCATAATTCTAGAACAAAGAAAAGAACATTCAAAGATGAATACAATTGAGTACAAGTAGTGTTCTTGAAAGCAAAGATGACTATTGAATGAAAAATGGATTGAATTGCTCAAACTTGAGGCTTGATACTTTCTCTTTGATTCTCTCTTGATTCTTGATAAAAATGTTGTTGATCAAAGGCTTCTAAGCTTGTTTAAATACTCCTTGAATCACTTCTGAACGTTGGGGATCATTAATGAAGTTATTGGAGCGGTTTAAGTATGAAAACAATTAATATTTCTGCTTGGAGCATGGGGGAATTAGTACCCCCTCATAGGGAATCGATTCCCTAAGTGTAAAATTCAAATATTTCGACCGTTGAACAAGGGTGGGAATCGATACCCCTTAGGGGAATTGGTTCCCTCCGAGCATTCTGTTTTTCTCGGAGCCAAACCATTCAGGGGGAATCAGTACCCCCTTGGGGGGGAATCGGTTCCCTCTGAGCAATCTGGAATTTTTGGCTTTGAAATGGTTCAAAATATTTTGTAAAATTGTTGAAATTAAGTAAGGATTAAAAATGACATTTGAAAGATTTGGAGTAATATTTTGATATTCGAATAATTATATCAAATATACTTAGAAAATCTTTTTGGAAAATCTTAAAATTCATTTATCTTAATTTGTTATATCGAAATATCAAAATGTTTTCAACAAAACCATATATCTCATGTTGTTTTCTTAATAGGAAACCTGAAAAGAATCATCTGATAATTTTCATAAGATCATAATAAATCAAATCAGACATAATAATCAGTCAACATTCCTTTATAGCCAGACACTTTTCAGAACTTTCATATTTCATTTTTATAGCCCAGAGTATATTTAAGAGAATATAAGGTACGTGAGTCAGACGAGTGTGCATAATACAGATCTCAGTGCCATTATCAGAATCGGAACAGATAAGAACATGCAGTGCTATCACATCAAAAATAACAATATACACACAAAGTGCATTCAGATCGGAATATATATACTAGTGTACACTCCGGTACACCACAGTTTATCATAATCAGAAGAGATAATCACTCCATCTCAAGGGATGCCAATTGTACCTTTGACTCTCAATATAGCATACAGTGGACTTCAGTTCATTTCGAAATTATTTAATAAAAATCATATCAGAATCAGAAATGTATTTAATTCACATTCATAAAACATGACATGGGCAGTTCATACCCAAAATCATTCATTAAACTTATTAAAATATTACGAATATATTTCCAAAATCAAAACATAATTCATATCTTTGAAAATAAACAAGGTGATGTTGACTTATCACAAGTCGTCCTCAATCATAGTAATTAAATAAATAAACTGCACTCACATTTGTCTCACTATAGAACTTGTATTCATTGAACTACATATTAGTACCGTACTAACATAAGCTGATTTTAACATTAAAAAATCTATAAAATAAAAAATCAAGATTAAATCAATATCATACTGAATCACATTTCCATTATAATTTCCAACTTCTCAAATCCAAATCCATGAATATTTATTTTCATCCTTAGCCATTCATCTTTTGCTAATTTACACAAATAAGCCATATATTATGAATTCTTTTTAGAATTCACCTCCATATTTCCATTTAATTCATAATGGTCATTCACCATTATGATCATAGCACATAAATTACAAAAATTCCAGCACTTAAATAAAATACCCAAATCAATACTTCAACAATCAAAACATTACAAATTTTTACCCAAACTTTCCTAAACTTTTGATTTTCATCACCTAACTTTATAAATTTGTAATTCAACCCCAACTCAAAATTTAATTCAAAATTCAACATACTAATAAATTTTCTAGCATTCAACAATTTACCCAAATAATACCTCTACATTTAATAACTTGAAAACAAGTCCCCATGGATTTGCGACCTTTCGAATTCCACTACTAATTTTACCAAATTTGCAAATTTGGTTCCAAACAACTTTCCAACTTAATTTCCAGCATAAAAATATAAAATTAGTATTGAATCCTTCAAATATTACATTATTACAATAATATCCCAAAATTTCAAGAACTTGTAAACTATCCCTTTTTCACTTTCAAGGTTCCAAATTGATTCAAATCAATCTTCAAATCACATATAATACTTCTAATATCGTTTCTAATCTATAGGAAAATTTTCAACATTTTCCCTCAATTTCTTCCCTTTGGTCGAATGCTTTATATCACCTAGGGGGAACTTTTAGTTCAATTTCAAGCATGAATTCAACCTCCAATGATTAAATTCATGCATTTTCCAATCATCACAACATCAAATTAAATCAAAATCCTAACACTTCCATAAACTCTAATTAAGCCAAACCGTATATATGCATATACAATTAATTTTAATCATTGTACATGCTTTAGAAATAATCACTAACATCAAAAACATAAAAATCCTTCATCAATTCTTTAAGATCACTAAACCCTCCTTAAACCCTAATCATGAGATCTCATCACATAATCATCTTCACCATGCAATATTAATATCAATTGATAGAGAATTTCATGTAGATTACTTCTCTATCTAATAGCTTAATCCAAAAACTAATCATATAACATGAAAAAAAAATCTTACCTATTTTTGCAAGGGAGGTTCGGCCTTGGAGAAGAAAGAAACTGAAAGTGGCTTAATTATCTTGAGTATTCCAGCTTTTAAAATATAAAACACGACATTTTCTAATTAATTAAATTTAATATTCAATTAATGAGAAATCTAAAAAATACCCTTAATTACATTTTAGTCACTAAAATTTCACTGTTCGGTCAAATCTGAAAAATTACACTGTTCTAAGTCAAATTTATCTAATCTAAAACATAAAAATAATATTTCCAACCATTTCTAACATCCTTCAAATTTTTGTAAAATTCTTATTCGATTCGATTATCCGATTCCAATACTGAACTTTGTCGTTTTATAGCTTTTAAACAATTCTCACAAATCCCGAACCGAAAATTTGATTCTCGCAAAAATCATTGTTTTAAGCCAAACTATTAATTTGTGGTCTAAAATATATAACTTTTAAACAATTACAATTTCAATCCCTAAACTTTTCATAGTTTATACTTTAGCAACTAAACATCCAAAACTTACATTTTAGTCACTAGAAAAAATTTAGGGAATTACAAGACCTCTACTTTATTCGAACTTGCGCATGAAAATCATGAAACGCTAAGAAAAAAACTTAGTGAGGCAAAATATAACTAAAATGTAAAATCCATAAAATATAAGTAATAAACTATATCTTAATTAAAAACAATAAAACTTAAAACCTAACTAGTCAAGTCGTTTTTCCTTCTAAAAACATGAAAATCATCATCTCATAATCTTATCAAAAATCATGTAAGTCAACATCGAATATCATAAATAACTTTTGTTCTTTTCGTTTGAACTTGTTTCAAAACTTTCTTTTCAATTCTATGTTCCTTTCTTTCATATAACGTCATAACTTTCACATTTACTGTTATAGCCCAATGTATATGTGAGAGAATTTAAGGTAAGTGAGTTTAAGGTGCACACTAGGTACAACACAATGTCGAATCATAACTGAAACTGCGATATGATGCACTTCAGTGCAATCATAACTTGAGCACCAACGGTGCTGAACGTTGGTACACTAATGTACCAAAGCTGAACTGATAACTGAACATTGATACATGAATGTACCAAAGCTAAACTGAAACTGATAAAAATTCGCTTAATGACATGTCAAATGTACCTACGACTCTCAATGCAACATACAATGGACTTATATTTATAATCATAAAATCATTTATTAATATGTATCTGATAAATGTAAAATATCTGATATTTTTAATTATATGATAACTGTAAATCATCTGATAACTGTAAAATATCAGATAACTGAAAACCATCATATAATTGTAAACACTTAGAATTCATCATCGTAAATATCATACTTGGGCAGTTCATACCTAAAATCATTCATAAAACTTGATGAAAAATTTTATAAAAATATTTCATACTAAAAATTTATAAATCATACTGAAAAATAAAATGAGGTTGACTTATCGCAAGTCGTCGTCAACTATAATAATCAATAAACAAACTGTACTCACTTTAGCACATTATTATTATTATTATTATTATTATTATTATTATTATTATTATTAAATCAAAATATAAGCCTCACTAAGCTTTAGATTTAAATCTTTTGCCTTATACTACTTTCAATATACAACTTATAAAAATTCTATATTCTGGTTGTTTGCACCACCCACAAACAAATATTATTATGTATTAATTAATATACTAAAAAATTATTTTGTATTCACTAATGAAAACTAGACTTGAATACGAATCTAACCATATAAGGCACTTTGTCTAGTTCCACTTGTACAATTCATAGTGAATTTTCAAAGTTGACTGATAGAAACTCTTTCGTGCAAAATCTGCTACTCTGTTTTCTAACCTATCACCGATTAAAATTCATAACTTTTTGTGTACACCTCGAAATCAGTCACCGTCTGTTTTAAACGAAGATAGACTGATATATGAATCTAATGGTATAGAGATGGTCCTCTAATCAATTCTTTAAAACTTATGGTAAATTACTAAACTCACTATTTTAATTCTAATTTCTAGACAACTTTCCTTAATTAGCTTCCTTAGCTTAATTTCATAATTTTGTAAGCTTAATAAATGAACCTTTAGGCTAGAATCACAATTCACATAACATTAGGAGTCACTTCCTACTGTAGTAACTCCGTCACGGACTCATCGCTAGCCAGTGTTTGTACGATAACACAAGCATGAATTAAATGCACTCACATTTGCCTTGCTATCGAACCTTCTCCACAATTATCTTCTCGATCCCACACTTATTCCTTCCCTTCAATCTACTTGAATCAATAGATTTATCTTTATCTGACGACATTATATAACAACATAAAATATTCAAACTATATGTTAGCATCGAACTATCATAATCTAAACTTAAATATAAAATTCGATAGATCCGATACTTAAATCGATATAAAACTAAATTATACTTTCATCGTAACTTTCAAACTTCTCAAAAATACTTATTCGATCCTATAAATATTTATTTTCACTATCAACCCTTCAACTTTTTCCAACTATACAATAAAACCACTAATTATGAATTCTTTCTAGAATTCACCTTAACTTTTCTATTAACTTTATAATGATCCTTTGCCATTATGATTATTTCACATTAATAGCATAAAATTTCCAGCTCCTCAATAAAATATTCAACTCAATACTTAAACATTCAAAAGCTTGCAAAATCGTCCTAAACTTTCTTAAACTTTGTCAATTCAACTTTCAATATATGTAAACTTGTAATTTGATTCAAACTTAATAATTAAACAAAAATTTCAGCAAGCTTCCAGAATTTTCAGAATTGTCCTAATTCACCCAACTGATACTTCTTTATTTACTAACTTGCAAACAAGTCCCCATTTCTCAAGACCTTTTGAATTCCAACCCAATCTTTTACCAAATTAGAAATTTGGATCCAAATAAATTTTCCAACTTAATTTTCCAGCATCTCAATACTAAATATTATCATTGAATACTCCAAATCTCACATTTATACAATAATGTCCCAAAATTCTCAAAACTTGTAAATTAGCCCTTTTTCTATTTCAATCTTCCAAATTGTTCCAAATTGATCTCTAAAACATATAAAACACTTATAATATCAATTCTAAACTATAGGAAAAGTTTCAATATTTCTAAACTCACTATTTTAATTCTAATTTCTAGACAACTTTCCTTAATTAGCTTCCTTAGCTTAATTTCATAATTCTGTAAGCTTAATAAATGAACCTTTAGGCTAGAATCACAATTCACATAACATTAGGAGTCACTTCTTACCGTAGTAACTCCGTCATTGGCTCATCGCTAGCCAGTGTTTGTACGATAACACAAGCATGAATTAAATGCACTCAAAATTTTCCTTGATATTGAACCTTCTCCACAATTATCTTCTCGATCCCACACTTATTCATTCCCTTCAATCTACTTGAATCAATAGATTTATCTTTATCTGACGACATTATATAACAACATAAAATATTCAAACTATATGTTAGCATCGAACTATCATAATCTAAACTTAAATATAAAATTCGATAGATCCGATACTTAAATCGATATAAAACTAAATTATACTTTCATCGTAACTTTCAAACTTCTCAAAAATACTTATTCGATCCTATAAATATTTATTTTCACTATCAACCCTTCAACTTTTTCCAACTATATAATTAAACCACTAATTATGAATTCTTTCTAGAATTTACCTTAACTTTTCTATTAACTTCATAATGATCCTTCGCCATTATGATTATTTCACATTAATAACATAAAATTTCCAGCTCCTCAATAAAATATTCAACTCAATACTTAAACATTCAAAAGCTTGCAAAATCATCCTAAACTTTCTTAAACTTTGTCAATTCAACTTTCAATATCTGTAAACTTGAATTTGATTCAAACTTAATAATTAAACAAAAATTTCAGCAGGCTTCCAGAATTTTCAGATTTTTCCTAATTCACCCAACTGATACTTCTATATTTACTAACTTGCAAACAAGTCCCCATTTCTTAAGACCTTTCGAATTCCAACCCAGACTTTTACCAAATTAGAATTTTGGTTCCAAATAAATTTTCCAACTTAATTTTCCAACATCTCAATACTAAATATTATCATCATTGAATACTCCAAATCTCACATTTATACAATAATGTCCCAAAATTCTCAAAACTTGTAAATTAGCCCTTTTTCTATTTCAAACTTCCAAATTGTTCCAAATTGATCTCTAAAACATATAAAACACATATAATATCAATTCTAAACTATAGGAAAATTTTTAATATTTCCCCCTAATTTGCTTCATATGGTCAAACCTACCTTGTGAAAAAGGGCAAGAATTTCATTCAATTTCAAGCATGAATTCAACCTTTTATGATTAAATTTATGCATTTCCAATCATCTCAACATCAAATTGAATCAAAATCAACAAGTCTCATAAAACCTTAGCCATGACCGAATCTACTTTAAGGCTCTACACATAGTTTTAATAATCACACATGCTTTAGAATTAATCTCCAACATCACTAACATAAAAATCCTTAATCAATTCTTCAAAATCCATAAACCTAGCTTCCAAACTCATCATGTAGGCATGTTTATCATTTGATTTCTATAGAAAATGATAGATGGCTGAAAAATGTGGCTATATTTTTTATTATTCTAGTATTTATCAACTAATACACTTGGCTTAATAATATAAAATTCAATTAATGAAAAATCCCAAAAATACCATTAATGAAACTTGATAATTACCAAGTGCCATTGCATTATCTTCCATTAAAATATTTCTTGGTCAAAGATGAATCAACTAAGCTTTAACGTTTCACTTTGGCCATGCAATTTTTGAAAATTGCATTTTAGTCACTAAAATTCCACAGTTCGGTCAAATCTAAAAAACATTACACTGTTCTGAGCCAAATTTCTCTGATCTAAAATATGAAAATAATATTTCCAACCATTTTCTAACATCTTTCAAATTTTTCGTAAAATATTGGTTCAATCTGATTATCCGTTTTTAATACCAAACTTTATCGCTTTATAACTTTTAACACAAATCTCGTACCAAAAATCTAATTCCTACTAAAATCTCTATTTTAATCCAAACTGTGTTAAAATATATAACTTTTAAACATTATTATTTCAGTCCCTAAACTTTTCAAAGTTTATAATTTTTAGTCACTAGATAAAATTTGGGGTATTACAATTCCCCCTAAAGGAAATTCGTTCTCAAATTTTCCAAACGTACTTACATACCTGCAATAAACAAATAAGGAAACTCTTTCTTCATATCTTTTTCTCGTTTCCAAGTCGCTTCCTCAACTTTATGATTCCACTAAAGAACTTTTATTGACATAATCTCCTTATTTCTCAGTTCTTTGATTCCATATTCTAAAACTTTTACTTGTTTCTTTTCATATGACAAATCTAACTGAATTTTTATTTCCTCTGTGTAATTACATGTAAATTATCTAATATGTACTTCCGAAGCATTGGTACATGGAACACATTATACATTTTATCCCTCTCCAGAAGTAATGTTAACTAGTAAATTATCGGATCAAATTTCTTTACAGTCTCATACAACCGATAAATCTCGGACTTAACTTCCTTTTATGCTCGAGTCTCAGAACCTTTTTCTAAGATATAACTTTGAGAAATACTTTATCATCTCCTAGACATTCAATCAAATCTAACAATACCGATCTGAACATCAAATCTGTAACAAGCATACTATCAATTTTCATTGAAACTAAACGTATAAAGCACTTAGGACAGAGAATGTTTTTCAACTAAGTGCATCAGCTACTACTTTAGCTTTCTTCATATGGTAGTCAATAATCACATCATAGTCTTTTAGAAGCTCAATCCATCTCCTTTGCCATAAATTAAATTCCTTATGAGTGAGCAAATATTTCAAACTCTTATGATCTGTATAAATGTAGCATCTCTCACCATATAAGTAATGACACCATATCTTTAAAGCGAACACTATCGCAACCACCTCTAAATAATGTGTTAGATAATTCTGTTCTTGTGCCTTTAACTGCCTTGAAGCATATGCTGCCATTTTACCTTCTTGCATTAAAACACATCCCAAACCATTATGGGACACATCATTGTAGATTACATGATCTTTGCTTGACTCTGACTGCACAATATCGGTGCCTCAGTCAGAATCTTTTTAAGTGTATCAAAGCTTTTTTGGCATTTTCAGTTCAGACAAATGGTGTATCTTTCCTAAGTAGTTTGGTAAGTGAAAGAAATAATCATTGAGAAATTCTTCACGAATCTTCAATAATAAGCTGCTAATTCCAAGAAACTTCGAATTTTAAAAATATTCTTTAGAGTTTTTCACTCCATTATATCTTATACTTTCTTGGGATATACTCTGATGTATACTGCTGAAATCACGTGGCCTAGTAACATGACCTCTGACAGCCAGAATTCACATTTTGACAACTTAACATACAACTTCTTATCTTACAGCCCTGGAGTACAGTGCAAAGATGTTCAACATGTTCTTCTTGAGTCTTAGAATATACCAAAATATCATCAACGAATACGGCTACAAACTGATCCAGATATAGTTGAAACACCTGATTCATCAAATCCATAAATGATGCTAGAGCATTAGTCAATCCCAATGGAATGACTACGAACTCACAATATCCATATCTGGTTCTGAAAGTCATCTTTAAAATATCTTACTCTTTAATCTTTAACTAATGATACTTTGATTGAAAATCAATCTTCGAAAATATTGATGTACCTTTGAGCTAATCAATTTGATCATCAATCTTTGAAAAGGAGCACTTATTCTTTATTGTCTCTTTATTTAGTTGACTATAATCTATATATAACTACATCTATTCCTTTTTCTTTTACTAAAGAGTACCAATATACTACACAGAGATACTTTAAATCTAATAAAATCGCAGTCAAATAACTCCTATAGTTGTACCTTTAACTATATAAATTCTATCAAAACTATCTGATATGGGACCATAAACATTGGCACTGTACCCGAAAAATATAAATTTTAAACTCCACTTCTTGATCAAGGGGTAATCCAAATAATTCATCAGAGGTTACATCTAGAATTTCCCAAACTATCAAAATATCTTATAATCTAACTTCAACTGTTCAACTGTCAATTGCACTTACCATGATATTCATCAAATGACAATTCCACTAAATTTGCAGAAAATATCATTCCTTGAATTTTATAAGGACGTTTCTACTTATCTGTCGTATTCTAACACTAAGACCCAACAGTTTCGTTACTATAATTAAATTACTACTCTATCACTTGGAGTTATTCTTCATATACTTTCTCATTTCTATAATCTTGCTCCAATTGCCATAATAGTGAAATCCTTCAAGTCTTTCAAATCAACAACTACTTTTTTTAATCTCATTTTATATCCTTTCGAATAATAACTAATTATCATCTGTTTCACTAAAACTTATCTTTTTTTTTAAACTTTAATAGACAATTTACTTACCTATAGACATTCCAAAATCATTGGAAATTTCAATAATCCCGACATCTCTTTAATTTCAATTTCTCTTATATACTTTCCAAATTCTCTGATAGTTTCCTCTAATCCAGCTACCTTATCAAACACTGGGGTATATCTTCCACATAATAGAGAAAAATCCTTGACAACCCTAACCTTACTAGGAGAGATACTAAAGTTTCCCTAAATCCGATTGAATAGATTCTAATCTCGATTATATTTCTAATATTATCTATATTTTTACCTTGGTTCTTAGCTTCCAACATCTAACACATACGTTTTCATATTACATTAGTAAGGAGTACATCAATAATAAAATCATAAAACCATACCAAATCAGTAAGTTTTTTAACATCCTAGTGGCATGTACATCTTTCTAACATATCATAGGCTCAGTTTAAGCCGAGAATCGACTAAACATGTTGCTCTGATACCAATAAATGTAATACCCATAGCTTATATGTGTCTTGTAATACGAGCTACAGATGTCACATCAACTTCAACTGACATTTGTTGAACTGAAATGCCTAAAAAATTGTTTCATTTAATAATTTCACTTTTTACTTTAAAAACTTTTTTCTTAATCATATAAATTTATAAAATATCGTTTGATCATTGAACACTAATCTGATTTCATTCAGTAATTAGGCAGTTCAGTGTTATTCATATCCAAATACAACTGCATAATACTACTTGATTTTAAACCATTTAAAACATAACATTTATATTATTCACTCATAAATACGATTAATATTAAAATTAGACAAAAGTAAAGAAAATAATCCTAATTACTATTACAAATCCTTTTAAAATAAATCTGATAAAACAACCCAATAGAGATAATGTACATGCCACTAATAAGTCAAAGTTAGATTATCTTACTAATATTGTTGATAGGTTTGATTTTGCATAAGATGTTGGCAAGCTCCTCATTTCACGACCTCTACTTTATTCAAACCTGCACATGAAAATCATGATACGCTAAGTAAAAACTTAGCAAGGCAAAAATATAACTAAAATGTAAAATCCATAAAATATAAGTAATAAAATGTAATTTAATTAAAAACATTGAAACTTCAAACCCGACTAGTCAAATAGTTTTTTCTTCTGAAGACCTGAAAATCATTGTCTCATAATCTTATAAAAAATCATGCAAGTCAACATCGAATATCATAAATAACTTTGTTATTTTCATTCGAACATGTTTCAAAAGTTTCTTTTCAATTCTGTGTTCCTTTCTTTCATATATTATCGTAACTTTCACATTTACTGTTATAGCCCAATGTATATGTGAGAGAATTTAAGGTACGTGAGTTTAAGGTGCGCACTAGGCACAACACGGTGTCGAATCATAACTGAAACAACGATATGATGCACTTCAGTGCAATCATAACCTGAGCACCAATTGTGCTGAACATTGTTACACAAATGTACCAAAGTTGAACTGATAGCTGATAATTGAGCATTGATACACGAATGTACCAAAGCTGAACTGAAACTGATAAGTACTCACTTAATGACATGTCAAATGTACCTACGACTCTAAATGTAACATACAATGGGATTATATTTATCATCATAAAATCATTTATTAATATGTATCTGATAACTGTAAAATATCTGATAACTGTAAATCATCTAATAACTGTAAAATATCTTATAACTGAAAATCATTTGATAATTGTAAACATTTAGAATTCATCATTGTAAATATCATACTTGGGTAATTCATACCTAAAATTATTCATAAAACTTGATGAGAATTTTTATAAAAATATTTCATACTAAAAAATTTATAAATCATACTTAAAAATAAAATGAGGTTGACTTATCGCAAGTCATCCTCAATTATAATAATCAACAAACAAACTGTACTCACTTTAACACTTTATTATTATTATTATTATTATTATTATTATTATTTATTATTATTATTATTATTATTATTATTATTATTAAATAAAAATATAATTCTCAGTAAGCTTTAGATTTAAATCCTTTGCCTACCACTACTTTCAATATACAATTTATCAAAATTCTATATTTTGGGTGTTTGCACTACCTTCAAACAAATATTATTATGTATTAATTAATAAACTAAAAAATTATTCTGTGTACACTAATGAAAAGTATACTTGAATACGAATTTAACAATACATGGAACTTCGTCTAGTTTCACTTGTACAATTCATAGTGAATTTTGAAAGTTGACTAACAAAAGCTGCTTCGGGCAGAATCTGCTACTCTATTTTATGACATATCACCGATTAAAAATTCATATCTTTTTGTGTACACCACGACATCAGTCACCGTCTATTTTAAACGAATCTAGATTGATATACGAATCTAATGGTATGGAGACCATTCTCTAATCAATTTCGTATAATTTATGGTAAATTTCTAAACTCACTATTCAAATTCTAATTTCTAGACAACTTTCCTTAATTAGCTTCCTTAGCTTATTCATAATTCTGTAAGCTTAATAAATGAACCTTTAGGCTAGAATCACAATTCACATAACATTAGGAGTCATTTTTTACCGTAGTAACTCCGTCACTGGCTTATTGCAAGCCAATGTTTGTACGATAACACAAACACGAATTAAATGCACTCACCTTTGCCTTGCTATCGAACCTTCTCCATGATAATCTTCTCGGTCCCTTACTTTTTCCTTCCTTTCAATCTTCTTGAATCAATAGATTTACCTTGATCTGACGACATTATATAATAACATAAAATATTCAAATTATATGTTAGCATCAAACTATCAAAATCTAAACTTAAATATAAAATTTGATAGATTCAATACTTAAATCGATATAAAACCAAATCATACTTCCATCGTAACTTTCAAACTTCTCAAAATACTTATTCGATCCTATAAATATTTATTTTCACTATCAACCCTTCAACGTTTGCCAACTACACAATTAAACCACTAATTATGAATTCTTTCTAGAATTCACCTTAACTTTTCTATTAACTTCATAATGATCCTTCACCATTATGATTATTTCACATTAATAACATAAAATTTCCAGCTCATCAATAAAATATTCAAATCAATACTTAAACATTCAAAAGCTTGCAAAGTCATCCTAAACTTTCTTAAACTTTGTCAATTCAACTTTCAATCTTTGTAAACTTGTAATTTGATTCAAACTTAATAATTAAACAAAAATTTCAGTAAGCTTCCAGAATTTCCAGAATTTTCCTAATTCACCCAAATGACACTTCTATATTTACTAACTTGCAAACAAGTCCCCATTTCTTAGGACCTTTCAAATTTCAACCCAAATTTTTACCAAATTTGAAATTTGGTTCCCAATAACTTTCCAACTTAATTTTCTTGCATCTCAATACTAAATATTATCATTTAATACTCCAAATCTCACAATGTCCCTAAATTCTCAAAACTTGTAAATTAGCTCTTTTTCTATTTCAAGCTTCCAAATTGTTCCAAATTGATCTCTAAAACATATAGAACACTTATAATATCAATTCTAAACTATATGAAATTTTCAATATTTCCCCCTAATTTCCTTAATATGGCCAAACCTACCTTGTGAAAAAGGGCAAGAATTTCATTCAATTTCAAACATGAATTCAACATCTTATGATCAAATTCATGCATTTCCAATCATCTCAACATCAAATTGAATCAAAATAAACCAGTCTCATAAAATCGTAGCCAAGACTAAATTTACTTTAAGACTGTACACTTAGTTTTAATCATCACACATGCTTTAGAATTAATCTCCAACATCACTAACATGAAAATCCTTCATCAATTCTTCAAAATCCATAAACCCTAGCTACCAAACTCATCATATAGGCATGTTTACCATGTGATTTCTATACCAAATGATAGAGAATTTCATGTAGATTAATTCTCTATCTAATAACTTAACCCAAAAATCAAGTATATAGTTTCAAAAATCAAAAAGAAAATTTTTACCTTTTAGGCTATGGTGTATTCGTTCATAAGCTTGAAGATGGCTAAAAATGTGGCTATTTTCTTCATTATTCTAGTATTTGTCAACTAATAATTTGGCTTAATAATATAAAATTTAATTAATGAAAAATCCCAAAAATCCCATTAATGAAACTTGATAATTACCAAGTACCATTGCATTATCTTCCATTAAAATATTCCTTGGTCAAAGATGAATCAACTTGGCTTTGACTTTTAACTTTGGCCATGCAATTTTCAAAAATTGTATTTTAGTCACTAAAATTCCACTGTTCGGTCAAATCTGAAAAAATTAGATTGTTTTAAACAAAATTTATCTGATATAAAATATGAAAATAATATTTCTGACCATTTTCTAACATCCTTCAAATTTTTGTGAAATTCTGGTTCAATTTGATTATTCGATTTCAATATCGAACTTTATTGTTTTATAGGTTTTAACAAAAATCCCATACCGAAAATCTAATTCCCACTAAAATATCTTTTAATCCAAACTATTCATTTACAGACTAAAATATATAACTTTTAAAAATTAAAATTTTGATCCCTAAACTTTTTAAAGTTTATACTTTAGACTCTAAACTTTCAAAACTTACATTCTAGTCACTAGACAAAATTTGGTGTATTACATTAATTTATTAATGGTTAATCATTTATCAAAATGCATAATCGTAACATTAACCATTAATAATCATTTTTAGCGGTCTGGTTAACTGAAACCGTTTAGCATTAAAGGTTCAGTTAATTAGCTTGTTAAATGTAACAGTTATACCAGTTAAAAGTCACGCTTAACGATAATGGATTTTTGACACCTTTAGCTGAGGGCGGTGGGAGAGAAGGGGGCTGGAGTATTTTTTTTAAAAATATTTTTTAAAATATAATAATTTATTTTTAACTTTTTTTTTAAAAAATGAAAATATCAAAATAGGACATGTGTCACTTAACAAGATCTTTAGCGACTGTTACGGTCGGAGCAGTTAAAATGGTAACGTTTGTGACGTTAGATACCTAAATTGACCAAAAAATAGTTTAGGCGCCTAAATGGGAAACATAATATAGTTTGAACACTGTTTTTATATTAAGCATAAATTTTTAGAGATTTTTGTTTCATTTTACCTTAAAAAATATGGGTAAAGTATACAAATGATCCCTGATTATAGGGTGATACTTTATTAAGTTCCCTAACTATTAAAAGTTACAAAATAATCTCTCAACTATTCATATTTTTAAACTCATTTTTTCGTTAAAAAATGATGATAGATTGAGCTGGACGTCAACATGTTGGCTGAGATATGATAGTCGTTTGAGATTTTAATATCAGATTTTTGCAATCAATAGGTTACGTCCAACTCATATTGTCTTTAAATTTTTAACAGAAAATAACGAGTTTGGAATATATGAATAGTCGAGTGGACCATTTTGTAACTTTTAATAGTGGAGGGACTCAACAAAACACTACACTATAGTCAAGGGATAGTTTTATAACTTCCAATAGTTGGGAACTCAACAAAAAATCATTTTATAGTTAGGAGACCATTTGTATACTTTACCTTAAAAATATTAACATCAAATAATAATATGTCATAGGTCATATTTTTTAATAATTAACTTTTTAATCAATATAATTGATTTTTTTGTTAAAGACGAATTGAGTAAGAAATAATATAGGAAGCAAGAAAAAAATGTATATTTCAAAAAGGAAATAGTTAATTACCAAATAAATATGAACAATAGCATTTTCATAGCAAATTTTCTTTTCTTTTATTTTTTCGACAATTATTTCAATAATCAAAACAAAACTAAAAAATTACCCAGAAAAATCAAAAGCCCAAATCTTAAGCAAAGCATGAAAACTAACACCATTGTCGCCGTCACCACCGCCCAATCTAATCATCACCTTATCTTCATCGGAAGCGGAGAAACCAGCCCAGTTCATATAACTCTTCAAATCCTCGTGGCTCAATCTCCCATCTCCATCTTTATCCAACCTTAAATACATCTTTCATCACACCATAACCCGATGAAACCTTCTTTTTATTCCCTCCCAAAACGCGTTCGAATTCCTCATACTCCACAAACCCATCGTTCAAATCCGCCAACGAAATCAGCCCGATCATTTCGTCTTCGTCATTGAAACAGTTGGAAAATCGGCATAAAATCTCCTCAAATCGTCCTTGCTGATCTTTCTGTCGCGGTCGGCATTGAGGATGATACGATCCAAACTAGCTACAATTTTCTCCATGATTTGATCACACCATGGATGATCTTCATTACTGTTTCTAAGGGAGTTCTTCCTTATCCTATCTTATATTATATAATTTATATATTTTATTTTATCATAAGAATGCATTCATTTGTTAGTATAAATTATCATATTATTATCCTGTGCTTAGTTGATCATGTTTTTCATATCATTCAAATACATGCTATGACTACACATCATTTCTTAGGATATTATTATTATATGTTTTCATTTATCATTTATGAATACCATATTATATGATTTTCATGCATAACATACGTTTCCACATCTTTAGCTTTATATTATGTTTACATATGTTTTAGTTTCATTTATTATGTTTGCATATCATTTACATATCATGTCAGCATGATTATCATTCATGTCACATCTTTAATTAACTTGTTTCATGCATGTGTTACTCATCCATTTTTTTATTAGCTATTGTACAATGCAAGGTACATTCAAGGCAATCAACTGGACAGTTCACGTCACTCATATTGATCTCCACTTTTGAACATGTTACAAGCATATTTGGGTGATGAAGTCTAATTAATATTTAATCCCCTATCTCTTTATCTTTCCAACACACTTTGAATCGTGTCAATCTAATATTGGGAGCTCGAGATATTCCCAGATTAATTAAGACAGTGCAGGTTGGAAATAAGTACGGGATTTACAACTAAATTCACACCTGTTGCATTTCCACTTCATGAATCCATTAATGGCGTGTACAATCATACAAGGAGGCTAAAGGAGAAATTAGAAAACATATACAGCTTGGTGGAGCATTTTTGGAAGACAAACAGCTTGGTGGAGCATTTGGGAGACACAAACAGCTCACAAGGAATCTGGGCAGCTAGTGGAACACTAAGGAGAGCACCAAACCAGTTAAATAACAACTAGTTCTTGCTTGCTAATAAGATATCCACTCAAGCAGCTTGGAGGAAGACTCTTGTACGTCCAAGATGTTCCATATAACCATCAAACATTGTTCCATACGTGAGAATCCACTTGGCACCAAATTGAAAGGATACAAATGTTATTCAGCCATGAAACATGTTCCTACTTTTCAGCTGAACCAAAACCCATTTATTCATGTTAATTATGCATTAAATTATGTCTTTAGGGAAGCACAAGGGCTGACCAAAACACCATGTACCATTCGGCCATATCTCTTCAAAACTCTATAAATAGGGTTTCATATTTCATTTGTAAGGCAGACTTTGTTTTTAATCAAATATTTGTGAGAGTTTCTCTCTTTAGTTCTTAAGTGAACTTTATAGACTTACCAAGCTTATGCTTCTGGTTTCTATCTATTTCACCCTGATACTTCTGGTTTCTATCTCTTTATAGATAGTGGGTCAAAGTCCTTGTATACCATCCCTTAAAGAAGCTATATAAAGTCTGGGTCTTTGTTCTTTAATATTGGTTCTTCTTTGAGTCTTCTTTGAGATACTACCTTTCATATTCATCTCCATCACATTCATTCTACCCCATTACCATACTTCATCATTTCCTTAAAACATATCACCATATATATATATATATATATATATATATATATATATTCCGCTGCCATATTTATCTTTCCCTTCCATTACTTCCATTTAACCATTTTATTTTGAGCTTTCTTGTTTGTGCAGGATCCTTGTTGCTTTCCTAGATCGGAACAAATCAAAGGTACAACCTTGTCTTCTAAGGAATGCTAGGTATGAATCGTATCATATGGTAATCAGAGCTAAGGTGGATTACAACAAGAACAAGCAAAAGTAATATCCTACCATTCAATAAAACAAAAATGCAAAGAAGTGCCAAAAGTGACAAGCAACATCATCATTTCAACCAATCCTAAAGAATTTTTCAAGACCTTTGATTGTTTCTTCTAGGAAGGTGGTGAGTATTTTTGCATAGTAAGTGAACCTTTCTTTCTTTTATAACACCACCCTTCATTATTTAACCTTTCTACCTTTCTATTTTTTCTCTACACTAACGAACTTTTCAGCCGACGTCCATAGCACTTGAAAGGTCTCGAGTTAGTTCTTTTAAGAACTTTGCAAGAGAGGAATGAGTGGAAAAAGGCTAATCGAGTGAGTGAGATCAGAAGAGGACAAGTAAAAGCCTTAAAGTCCTAGAGTGCAAACACGAGTAGATTGAGTGATATTCAAGTTTCCTTGGAGTGAACTCGTGAGGCTTTGTGAGAGTATTATTGGTAAGGTCCTATACACATTTTTTTTTTCTAACATGTCTTTTCCATCCAACATCTTTGTAGTCAAAAGAACTTTGAATATTCAAACTCAAGAAGATGAACAGAGAGAAAATATCTTTCATACAAAATGTCATGTGGGAGATAAATTCTGTGCAGTGATCATTGATGGAGGAAGCTGTACAAACATAACAAGTACTTACATAGTGGAAAATTTGGGCTTAAAGATGTCTAAACATCCTCATCCCTACAAACTTCAGTGGCTCAATGATGTGGGAGAAGCCAAGGTAACCAAACAAGTTATTGTTCCTTTTTCGATTGGAAGATACAATGATGAAGTTCTTTATGATGTGTTACCCATGAGTGCAAGCCACATTATATTAGGACATCCTTGGAAATTTGATAAGAAGGCTACTCATGATGGATTTTCCAACAAGTATTCTTTCCAACATCAAGGAAAGAAAATCATATTGGCGACTATGCTGCCAAGTCAAGTCCATGAATGCCAAGTGATCCTTAAATCACGCATAAAAGAATGGGAGAAAGCTAAAGCCATGATGAAAGTTAAAAATGAGAAAAATGAAAGTATTGAATTTGGGAACAAAGAGGAAAAGGAAAATGGGAGTGAAAGAACATATTTTATCTAATCCTACTCCTGTTCTTTCTTTTGTTATGCAGGACAATCCAATAAACATGACTCTTCAAGAAGAAAATTCAAGAAATATTTCTTTTGAAGAATCAATAGACGTGACTTTTGGTGAACCACGAAACATGTCTCTTGAAGTTTCAAAGATAATGATGTTTGAAGTTCCAAAAGAAACGAAACTTGAAGTACCAAAAGTTTTGTTCCTTGACATTCCAAGTGCATTGTCAATCATGAAAAGAATTCAGCAACCAACTCCCATTAAACATCCACCCTGGTTTACTAATTCTATTTATTTTGTTATTAGTTTTTCATTTACTAGATTTGATTTCTTTGGCATCATTTGATTTGTGTAAGTGGTGTTGTCCAAGCAATTTATGATGGCAAGATCATTTGTCATTTTGAGTTTGATTGGTGCATCAAATTCAACCACTTCAATGGAGATCAAAAGTCAAATTTCTTCACCAACCATCATGATGATTCAATGAAACGTGAAGTTACCAGATTTGAAGCCAAAAGGTTAAACATGTCATGCGAATCATCTATTGGAAAGCATGAGGATTCAATCCTTCCTACATCAAGAAGGCCTTCAATGAGAAATTACTTCGATTTGAGGACAAATCACCTAAAAGAAGGGGAGGATGATACGATCCAAACTAGCTCCAATTTTCTCCATGATTTGATCACACCATGGATGATCTTCATTACTGTTTCTAAGGGAGTTCTTCCTTATCCTATCTTATATTATATCATTTATATATTTTATCATAAGAATGCATTCATTTGTTAGTATAAATTATCATATTATTATCATGTGCTTAGTTGATCATGTTTTTCATATCATTCAAATACATGCTATGACTACATATCATTTCTTAGGATATTATTATTATATGTTTTCATTTATCATTTATGAATACCATATTATATGATTTTCATGCATAACATACGTTTCCACATCTTTAGCTTTATATTATGTTTACATATGTTTTAGTTTCATTTATTATGTTTGCATATCATTTACATATCATGTCAGCATGCTTATCATTCATGTCACATCCTTAATTAACTTGTTTCATGCATGTGTTACTCATTCATTTTTTTATTAGCTCTTGCGCAATGCAAGGTACATTCAAGGCAATCAACTGGACAGTTCACGTCACTCGTATTGATCGCCACTTTTGAACATGTTACAAGCATATTTGGGTGATGAAGTCTTATTAACATTTAATCCCCTATCTCTTATCTTTCCAAAAAACTTTGAATCATGTCAATCTGATATTGGGAGCTCAAAATATTCCCAGATTAATGAAGACAGTGCAGGCTGGAAATAAGTACGGGATTTACAACTAAATTCACACCTGTTGCATTTCCACTTCATGAATCCATTAATGGCGTGTACAATCATACAAGCAGGATAAAGGAGAAATTAGAAAACATATACAGCTTGGTGGAGCATTTTTGGAAGACAAACAGCTTGGTGGAGCATTTGGGAGACACAAACAGCTCACAAGGAATCTGGGCAGCTAGTGGAACACTAAGGAGAGCACCAAACCAGTTAAATAACAACAAGTTCTTGCTTGCTAACAAGATATCCACTCAACCAGCTTGGAGGAAGACTCTTGTACGTCCAAGATGTTCCATATAACCATCAAACATTGTTCTATGCGTGAGAATCCACTTGGCACCAAATTGAAAGGATACAAATGCTATTCAGCCATGAAACATGTTCCTACTTTTCAGCTAAACCAAAACCCATTTATTCATATTAATTATGCATTAAATTATGTCTTTAGGGAAGCACAAGGGCTGGCCAAAACACCACGTACCATTCGACCATATCCCTTCAAAACTCTATAAATAGGGTTTCATATTTCATTTGTAAGGCAAACTTTGTTTTTAATCAAATATTTGTGAGATTTTCTCTCTTTAGTTCTTAAGTAAACTTTATCGACTTATCAAGCTTATGCTTGTGGCGTCAACCCTATCTATTTCAGCCTGATACTTCTGGTTCCTATCTCTTTATAGATAGTGGGTCAAAGTCCTTGTTTACCATCCCTTAAAGAAACAATATAAAGTCTGGGTCTTTGTTCTTTAACATCGGTTCTTCTTTGAGTCTTCTTTGAGATACTACCTTTCATATTCATCTCCATCACATTCATTCTACCCCATTACCATACTTCATCATTTCCTTAAAACATATCACCATATATATATATATATTCCGCTGCCATATTTATCTTTCCCTTCCATTACTTTCATTTAACCATTTTATTTTTTACTTTCTCTTGTTGATTTCCTAGATCGAAACAAATCAAAGGTACAACCTTGTCTTCTAAGGAATGCTAGGTATCAATCGTATCAGAGGATTTCTCATAAATCTGTCTCCGTCACTCCGTTCTCCGGTCAGTTGAAGTTTCTCTCCGACAGGCACAATTTTTCTTTTTTGTTTTGGTAATTCTCTTTTCCTATGGTTTTGGTTGAAGCGTTTATTTTTCAAGTCTTATTTATAGAGTGACGTTATGCCATGTTGAAGACAGAGTGAAACTATATTAAAAAAATTTCAAATTAATCCCTAATGTTTATTACAATAGCTATTTTAGTCTCTATTCTATTTTTCTTAATATGTTAACCTCTAACATTTGATCATATAATCATTTTGAATCTTTTTCCTTTCTATGGTATTAATTTTTTGTGAGCAAACAGTTTTCATTTATAGAATATGAGTCTAAAATAAAATATTATGGGTCAAAATACTTCAGAAAAAAAATATACTAAAGTGACCATTTAGTTAAACGTTACGAGATTTTTTGACATTATACCTAAGAAAAACAATAGGTTTAATATTTATCACTTTTTCTATTGTAGTATTCTTGTTTTTATTCAATCTAGTACCTGAATTTGTTTTTTCCCCTAATGCGGTACTTATGTTTTTTGTGATCCAATGTTGTACTTAGATTTGATAATTTTAACAAGTGATGCTAGAGAATTTTTATCACATGTCATAATCTTATTGATTATTGAGTGCCCATGTCATCACATCATATTAAAAAAAAGGACATTCAAGTACAAAATTGTAAAGAAAATATAAATTTAAGTATTGAATCGTGTGAAAAACACATGTATCACATTAGAAAAAAAATGATAAAGTTAGGTACCAAATCAAATATTAAGCAAAAAAAATTAGAGTACAAAAGCAAATATAGTTACAGTTTGGAAATACATTAAAACTTTAGGTTTTATCTTTTGTTATTTGCAACAAACTTGTTCAAATTATATGGTTTAGATTGTAAATCAACCCTCGAATTTTAAAAAATTTTAAGTGACTTTTATAATATTTGTATCAAATTTGATATAAAGTATATTTAAAACATATGAATTTTAGTGGTTAAAGGGAGTGTTATTCTCCATTAAAGTCCCGGGCTCGATCAATTACGTCTGTATGGTGTGCGTGTGTTGTCAATGATTAAGAAAAATTCTAAACATATATTACTCTTGTAATTACCTTAGACTATTCAAAAAAAAATATGTACGGATTTATTACATGAATAATTTAGATTTAATGAGAAAAAATGACAATGTCATTAAATTTTGGGGAGTTATTTCATTTCTAAATACATCATATCCAATCATTCTTACGTTAAAAACATATACTCCAAAAATTAGATTATAATGTTTTGGAATTTAAGACTATTTGAGAATATGACCTATATTTTAGGGACTTTTGATTGCATTAATCCTTTTTATTTTTAAGTGTTAGATGATATTTTAATCGGTTTGAAGGGTAGGTGCGGAATTGGGGATTGTCTAATGAAAGAGGCTAAAAAATAACACAACTGGAAATCTGAAAAGATCCTTAACAAAACCAGTTTAGCGCGATTGGAAATGTTGAATTATACCTAATCTATTAATTGCAATGGTGTAACAGGTAATCTTATCTGATCGGTAAGTATCGATACTTTTCCACAAGTATAGATATTTTCGAATTTTAAAAAATGGAAAATAAAAAAGCTGCAAAGTATCAATACTTATCCACAAATATTTATACTTCCAAATTTTAAAAAAACATGAAAAATAAAAAGACTGCAAAGTTTCAATATTTTTCCACAAATATCAATAATTTCAAATTTACTAAAAATCATAGAAAATGAAAAGGATGCAAGTATCAAACTTTTTTTTAAATAAATATCGATACTACGAGCTGTCATAACCATTTTTTAAACAATTATATTTAAAAAAAAATTATGACTTCATTAAGAAATTGGGGATTTTGAATTATTTTGACTCAGAGTCGCCATCGACCCTTGGGTTAGGTAGGTCGAATACATAAAATGTCTATTAAAACAATTTTAAGAAAAATTATTTTTAAGATAAAAATTGGCATGTGTTATCAAAGATTCATTTTTTAGGATCCGGGAGTCAATTACGCGTGGGGAATGATAAACACCCCCAAAGCGCCCAAAATTGGTGCTTAGACGCTTATACATTGTCTTAAATGGTGGACATCGTGAATTAACATCGATAATTGAAGTGTGATCATTTTATTGAACATTGAATAATTTATTTCAGATTAATCATTAAATAAAATTCTTTATTTTGAAAAGAAATGTAGAGATTTGCAATCCTCCATCGGGAAAGTTATCTCATCTATTTCTCTTCTATAAAAGAATATTATCTCTTCATTGTTTATCAAAGATCGCAAATCGAACGAAAATTATTGGTAATTTCATAAAACAACATGATATACAATTTTAAGAAACATACATTGCCATTAAACTAAAATAAAAGAACGAAATAATTATTAGGAAACATTCCTTAATTTGAGAAGAAATCACGGGATTTACACATCCTCCAATGGGAAGATTATCCCATTTATTTCTCCTGTATACGAGAAATGTCCCCTCCCCAACTTTATCAAAAAGCACAAATAGAATATAAACAAATACAAAAATGAGCTAACTAGGGCCAAGATCGAAATATATAAAATACTAAGCTTAAAGTAAGAAACTTGAAAATATACTAGTAAATGTTGAAAATTACTATTAAATATAAAGACATTTTAAATAAATAAATAAATACATATGGCACATGACACAAAATACATAAGAATATGATACATACACATATTAAAATACAAGGACCAAAATGCAACAAATAAAAAAATAAAAAGTACTAAATCAGAAAAAAAACAATGACTAAAATGCATAATAAAAAATATAACAACAAATTCATGACTAAATAAAGAGAACAACATTGATTACTGACTAAAATAAATAAAATAAAGAAATAGTAACCAATTCCAAAATAATAACAATGCGAACATGTGATTAAATTAAAATAAAATAAAAACATATCACCGAAATCAGAGAAAATAAAAGAGGGCACTTAGTGACTAAAATGAAAACACTCGATAAAGTTTAGGGGACCTATATAGTTATTTTACCCTAAACTAGTGACCAAGACGTAAAAACACGGGTAAAGTATGGGGACCTAAAGATGATTAACCCATGATATAGTGACCTAGATACACAACTCGCTAAACAAGAAGGACCTACACGTGTTTTACCCCTAAAAATGGTGACCAAGACACAAAATGATCAAGGTAAGATCTAACGGCTGAGGGCAATGAGCTGATGTGTGATAAGTTAGAAACCCTAGTTGTTGGGTTGATCCATCTTGGGCTTTTGGTTTGGGCCTATTTGTTGTAATTTAGTTTGGGCTCTGAATCTTGTATTTTGGATCTGTAATGTGGGCTAACTTTGTAACCTAAAAATAATAATAATAAAAATATTAATAATAGTAATAATAATAATAATGATAATAATAATAATGATGATGATGATAATAATAATAATAATAATAATAATAATAATAATAATAATAATAATAATAATAATAATAAACAATTAAGATTGGGCAAAAATGAGTGTCTACAGATTTGATGGCCAATACTTTAACATTTGATGAATGGTAAAATATCGATACTTTTTCTATTATGTTCAATACTTTAACATTTGATACATTTGATGGAAATTAAAATATCGATACTTTTTATTTGAAAAATTCGTTCAAGTTAAGATCGAAAAATATCGTTATAAAAATATTGATAGTGCAATAATAGTTACAACTTAACCAATTAAAATAAAATAGGAGAACCTATTACGTTAAACTAGCTACAAATTTGTTTAAAGGTATAAAAATAATGTAAACGGTAAAATATTTACAACTTAACCAGTTAAAATAAAATAGGCGCAACATATTACATTAAATTAGCTACTGATTTGTTTAAATGTATAATAATAATGTAAACGATAAAATATTTACAATTTAACCTGTTAAAATAAAATAGGTGCAACCTATTACGTTAAACTAGCTACCTGTTTTTGTTTATAGATATAATAATAATGTAAACAGTAAAATAAAATAGGTGCTACCTATTATGTTAAACTAGCTACAGGTTTGTTTAAAGGTATAATAATAATGTAAACGGTAAAATATTTACAACTTAACCGGTTAAAATAAAATAGGCGCAACATAATACGTTAAACTAACTATCGATCTGTTTAAAGGTATAACAATAAACAGTAAAATAAAATAGGCGCTACCTATTACGTTAAACTATCTATTAGTTTGTTTAAAGGTATAATAATAATATAAACGGTAAAATATTTACAATTTAACAGGTTAAAATAAAATAAGCTCTACCTATTACGTTAAACTACCTATCGGTTTGTTTAAAGATATAATACTAATATAAACAGTAAAATATTTACAACTTAACCGGTTAAAATAAAATAGACATTGTCTATTACGTTAAACTACCTACCGGATTATTTAAAGGTATAATAATAATGTAAACGATAAAATATTTACAAGTTAACCATTTAAAATATTTTTTAAAAAAAATTGAAAGTATCGATACTTGTAGGTTGATGTGGGGGTGGAGTTCATTAACTTTTTCAAAAAATTGATACATCATATATCAATTATCGATATTTTAACATTTATCAACTTTTTCAAATGCTAAAGTCTCGGTAACAATCGTAAAAAATCTAAAATTCTAAAGTATCGATATTGGGTATTAATAATTTTTCTGAGTACATATCGATACATATACATTAAGTATCGGTATTAATAATTTTTATACATCTACACTAAGTATCGATACGAAGTATAAGAGTTTTGATACATCTACACTAAGTATCAATATTTTTACAAAGATATTTTAATGAAATTTTGTAAATAAGTAACTTTCGATCTTAACATTTCAATTTTTTTTTCAAATTAGCAAGTTTCTAAAATGCTAAAATATCAAACATCATAGAAAACAATATCGATATTTGCTAGAGTATCGACCATTAGATCATAGTAGTATTGATATTTATTTTAAAAATAATTTCCATCCAAAGATACGTAATATATTAAATCGCTACCAATTTCATTAAACACAACTTTAATACTCCAAATCGCAACTTATTTCTTTATTCAAAATAATATTATTGGACGCAACCTAGTATGTTAATGTTTATTTATAACAAAATAAATATTTAACCTATTTTGTTATCTTGAGATTTCGAACGTCCCATCAGCTTAACCTTTAGTAACATTTTTTAGGCGCTACCTAATATGTTAATAATATTAATAAAAAAAATAAGTAATTGACTTATTTTATTATTGTGAGATTTCTAAGATTCCGTCAGCTTAAACTTTGGTAACATTTTAGGCGCTACCTAATATGTTGATAATATAATAACAAAATAAGTAATTAACATATTTTGTTATCGTGAGATTTCTAATGCCACATCAGCTTAAACTTTGGTAACATTTTAGGCACTATCTAATATGTTGATAATATAATAACAAAATAAGTAATTAACATATTTTGTTATCGTGAGATTTCTAATGCCCCATCAGCTTAACCTTTGGTAACATTTTAGGCGCTACCTAATATGTTAATAGTATAATAAAAAAATAATTAATTAATCTATTTTGTTATCATTGGATTTCTAAGGCCCATCAGATCAAATTTTGATAAACATATTAGGCGCTACCTAATATGTTGATAAAATTAATAACAAAATAAGTTATTTACTTATTTTCTTACCGTTTATAAAATTTTAAACGCAATTTGTTATGTTATTACAGTTGATAATGTTTTTAGTAATTAACCTAAATTATTAAAGTCAATATTTTTTGGCTCATTTTACATACATCGATAACATTTCTAGTTATTATTAACATAATAATATTTCCGGTGAAAACTGATAACATTTTCGGTAGCGTTTTTAATCAATCACCTATTTAATCAGTCACGTCATTTTTTAACCGTATTTTAATCACCTCACAGTAAAACCTCTCGTCGACTTGTCGTCATATCTCACACATGAAGATATTGTATAATAAAAATCAGAGAATGAGACTCTTCCGCGACCTTTTATTATTCTAGAGTTTTCCATACCCCTCTTCTTATATGCGTGACCGTACGAGTATTTGGTCGAATTAAGTTGACTCAAATTAAAAAACAAAATTGAGTTATTTGAGATTTTGTTTGAATTTTTTTTTGAGTTAAATTGAATTGTTTGAATTTTTATTTAAATTTAATTATAAATATTTATAATATTATGATACAACTTGATTTAAATTTAAATAGTTTTCTATAATAATTTGCGATATACATATATATTTTCATATTTTTTCACATGTGATATACATATATTTAAATCAAAATTATAAAATTACGAGTTAAATCTCATATTCATTTTTAACCCTTAATATTTTATCTTATTTTTTCCCCAACTTTGTACACCTATTCGCTTTTGTTTTTTTTCATATAATTAAATGGATGAGTCTAGAGTAAATGACACACATCGATATGCATCATTATGATGTGCACCAATATACATTAAAATATGATAAATTTATAAATAGTCATTAAATTTATTAAAATGAATTAATTTTTCATTGGATTTTAAAAGTTATAAAATAAATATTAAACTTTGGATTTTATTTAAAAATAAGTAGCTATCGTGAATATTGTTAAGGGTGTGGCATGACATTCTAAATTAATAGGAAATATCTCATTTTACCCCTTAATTATAATTAAAATTTCATTCTAATAACTTTTTCAATATTTGCAAGTAATAATTTCAAAAATAAATTAGAAAATTTAGAAACTTTTTATAAAAAATATATGATTTTTTTTAAAATTAAAAATTATAATTTTTGAAATTTATTCATTCATCTAATTATTTTTTAATCGTGATTGTACTGTAAAATTAAAATTTTATAATTTTTGAGATCCAAAAACTGAACTATCAAAAAATGTAATTATTTTTTATTAAGCGATATTGTCCAAGCATTTGATTGACTTTTGTTTAAGAAGTTTAAACACAATTTTAAAAAATAGATCAAGAAAATTATAGTATCACATCAATAAAAAAATACACCCAAACTTAAATAAAAATAATTGAATCAATCCTCAACTTTTAATAATGTATCAAGTAATTTTTATGGTATAAATTCAATATTTATAATGTGACACTAAAAACTAATATTTAATATATTCATATCTATTTTATTTTCAATTTAATGAGCATAATAAAAATTATTTTAATTAAAATTAATAGTAAAATAAAATTTTGTTACAATTAAAGGCAAATGAGATATTTTTATTAATTTATCATGTTATCACCTCTTTAATGATAGATAATAGTGTTATGTCCATTTTGTAACAAGATCTAAAGTTTAATGTCTATTATGTAACTTTTTGAAGTTTGATTTCTAAGATGATTATTTTTTTGAAGTTTAGTGTCCATTTCGAAGGCTTCGCCTTAACTAATCCGGATCGACCTACGTCGCACACCTGATTTTGGTGGGCGAGTCTCCAACAGGGATTTCTTGCATACACAATTACTCGAACTTAAAATCTTGTTTAAGCGAAATCAAATTACTTACCACTTGAACCAACCATTATTAAAATTTTAGCTTATAAAATTAGTGGTGAATATCGATGTTTAAAATCCCTTTGAGAATTTTTCATAATTGAATTGTTTAATTTTAACGATAATCGGAAAAAAAATATTGGACAATGATGACGGTGATGATTTGAACACTACTGGACAATGTAGGAATAGACTTTAATATAAAACGTCAATTAACGTGTATTCTCATCCCATACGACGACTTCAAGATCGATTCGGATTTATTTATTGAATTGGTTTTAAATGTGTTTTGAATTATTGGTTTGAGTTCAATTAATTGTTGAATATAATGTTGTTAGGGATGAGCATGAGATCCCAATTCAACGAGTTCTAATTCGACTTGATCGGATCGAGTATTTTAGAGGTTGTGTTTGGGTCATGTTGAGTTTGGATTTATGGTAAAAATGCTCGACCCGACTTGACCATAGAAAAATATATAATTTTTCCTTTATATTTAGGAATAATTGTAATAATGTCTCTTTCTATATTATTATTTTTCAATTAAATCCATATTTTTATTGAATAAAAATAATATTTTTTTAATAAATATATTATTTCGGGTCGAGTCGGGTCAGATTAAGATTTTATCTCAAAATATCAGGTCGAATCGAGTTCAAGAGGAGGGTGTATATTTTCAGGTCGGGTCGAGTTCGGGTGGAGGGTATATAATTTTTTGGTGGAGTTGGATTGACAAAAAATCCTACCCTACCCAACCCATGTATATCCCTAATTGTTATTGTTGTTTTTTCCCCCAAATATTCATATCCAGACATTGAATATATAATAATATTTGAAAAATTGATCATACTCGTATCAAACATACATTTGACAGATACATTCTAGGTATTAATATTATAGTTTTTATACCCAAAATCTTTGAAACCACCGAGTAACACATTAGTAAAAGACTCTCTAGATATTTTGAGTTCAAACAATTACGTTTGCATTATATATATATATATTATCAAAAAATCAATAAAGCATCTAATTATTATTTTATAATCACGTTAGATTAGTAAAACAATTAAATGCAAAATTTTATAGTTCGGCCGCCATGGGTGGTGTAACATCCACTGCCAATGTTGTGGAACCTCCACTGTCAATAATGTGGTGTCGTTTAAGCTAATGTTAATAATGTTTTTGAAGTGAACAAAACAGGAAAGGACAAATATAACATTAAAACAAAGGGAAAAAGTGGTAATGAATTGGATTTCATGTTTGTTCTTTTAAACGATTTACAGTCAGTATTGACTCAAATTTCCACTCACATTTATGAGCTTTTAAATTAAGGTTTAATTATGCCTCCAGTCCCTGTATTCTTCAAAAGTTAGAGAATTTCGATAAACAATGGAATTATAATAAGCAATGCAAGACAAATGATGTCTTCACTCACTCTATTACTACAATATAGATTTTGTTTTCTTTCGGTATTATGTACATTTTCACTTAGTGGTCCTAACATGAACCTAATCACACAGCACCATCAACAGATTTTCATGATGTCGGATTATATAAACAATAATCTCAACAACTAAACTATGGCAAATTAAAACTCACATGGTGCCAACATATGCCTTTTTTATTGGTCTTTTGGCCCGAGTTTTGCCGTGCTGGTGCAGCGTAACAGTTGAAGCCGTCGACTGAACAACTATGGGTGTAAATGTTGGCAAAAGATCTACCACCTTGCCTGTGCTTTACAGCTTTTGCTTGAAGGAGAACTGGTAACAACACATACGTTCGATCAAGAATCCTTTCGAGAGCCATCTCCGGCCAAATTACGAATTTGCTGAAATTGGATCGTGTACTGTCTTTGAAGATCTCTAAGCTTTTCCAGTAGATCCTGGAACGTTGGCCGGCATTGTGGATCGCTGCGTTGCAAAAGTTGTAGTTCCATGTATCAGTTAATAACAAAAGATGATAGAGCAATTTAGCTAAGATAATGCAAATCCAAAGTTGCACTCCGAGTCATAATGGCATGCTCGAGAACTCCATATGACACTCGATCCATCATATCGTACTCGGAAACTACAGCTAAACTTTTAGCGTCGGATCCGCAAAAATTAACGGAATTAAACATTATAAGGAGAAAAGCACCTTTGCCAACAACTTTCGATTATAGAAGACCACCTTGGATCTACTTCCTTCGGAATATCTAGCCGTTGATTCATGAACCCCACAGCTCCGATCACCTGCAAATATACTAAAGCTAACTTTCGTTCGTATATGCCGAGAATCACAAGATGAACGAGTTAAATCTTTTTTACGAAAACTATACCTGCATTGAGTTGAGATTATCCCATGGTATCTTCTCGGTAGCAAGCTCCCATAAAATGACTCCAAAACTATATACATCGGACCTAAGCGTTTCCGTATGAAGAACAAGAAATGCGAAGTCATCAGTGAGAAAAGGTGAATGATACGAAGGGGGCTACGATTTAGAGGAAGGACATACTTCTCGTCCGAGGGTTCATTTCGAAGAACTTCCGGTGCCATCCATTGAGGCTACAAAAAGAAATGGTATTTTATAAGTCAACCAACATACTCACAAAATGATGTAGACTCGTTATATTGAATCGATGAAGCTAATGAAGTTTTCGGTAAATACAGTTCCTTTTCCGGTTTTTGTTGTGAGATATGTTTCATGCTTGAGACGCGACAAACCGAAATCGCCAACCTGTTTACCTCAAGTAAATGGAAGTTATCCTCGAAACCCTGAAGCAAACTAAAACAGGATTTGCATTAAAAAAATAAAGATGAACATAACTAGAGGCAAACCTTCACGGTCCAATTCTTATCGACTAGGAGATTTGACGACTTTAAATCACGATGAATGATAGGTGGATTGCAATGATGAAGATAATTCATTCCCCGGGCCTGTAAAAGTTCAAATAATAAGATGAATTGACACAGGGAAGGGCCAATCCAGTAATGCAGCATGCAAGGATGAAACAAAAACAGCTGCAGACATGGCGATTGGAGAATTATCGTGAAATTGAAAAAACAAAAACGTTTAAATCTACTTGATACTCACAATATCCAAAGCCATATGAACACGCCGTCTCCATTCTAACTTGGTAGTATTTCTCTGTAGTAAGCGAAACAAACTTCCACTGCATAAGAAACATAAATATAAGCATTCACCAAGCCTAGAAGTAAACTAAACATGAACTATTAGAAGGGGAAAAAACTTGTTCCGCAGAGCGATAGATATGCAATGTGAAATTTACGATAAAAAGAGTTCGAGGATAAAAGAAAATTCAGAAAGGAAGAAGAGATCGAACCGTGGAAGGAACTCTGTGACAATACAGAGACGTTGAGGTGAAGTAACAGCTCCCATGAACAACAGAACATTTGGATGCCTAAGTCTTTTCATCAGAGATACCTTCAAAGCAAAAGCAAAACTATGAGCACCATTCGGAAGAGGAAGAAAGATACTCAAAACAAATAGCAATGCAACATACGGTTAAATACGTAAACGAGAGAAAAGTAATAGCACACCTCCTGTCTAAAGGAAAGTATCACATCATCTGAATATTCCTGCTTCGAGAACACCTTGACGGCAACATCCTGCATCGACATGAATACGGTTTATTCAAACGAAAAATAATAAAATGATTACATTTTTTTTCATGTTCCCAACCATTTGTCATTCAATACGAATAAATAACTAAAGAGTACAAGGACTTGTGCATCGAAATGCACGAATTAGCCACAAGTGTGACTATCGGCCGATGGGAATTCAAGTCACCATCTTTACATTTTATGCAAACTCTATTTACGGAATAGATGCAAAAAGGCTAAAGCAAATCATGGTTCATCATACCCCAAAACTTCAATATACATTCATCTATAATGTGATTGTAAATTCTCTCAAATGTGAAGGCATTGAAAGGAGCAGGAGAACATACCGATCCATACCACAGACCATGATACACGGTTCCACAAGAACCTGCGACGAAAACAGAGGAACATAAAGTGTTAAAACAAAATATGTTTAAGATAAACGTCTCAGAGAAATAAACACAAAAGAACAAATACAAAGTAATCTCCGGCCATTGACATGACCGTCTAGCGGACATTCGGCTTTTCATTCATGTGCTTTGATGTTACACATCCAAAAAGGGCAAAGAAAGTAGAGTCAGTGTTAAAGTTTCAAGCATAAAGTAATGGCCCTAGTAACCTAGTTATTAACAAGTTCACTATTCCTTCATGTCTCCTCGTTGAACTCGAAAGAAAATTACCTTGCCCAATTTGCTCTCCAATTGTCAAGTCTTCCCACAGGATTTCGTAATCTAAACAGTCAGTGTCCATATCGACTCTATTAACAGCACCACTGCCGATACTATCACAGCTGCTGGCACTGCTTGTGCTGTTAACATTAACAGATGACCAGTAACCTGATGCCTCATTATTGCCGGGTCTATTGTTCTCATTAATATGGACTTCAGATTTCGTACCAGAATATAGGTTCTTTGGTTGAAACGTTTCGTTCTCTTGATCGTCACCCAACCAATGCCGCACGAAACGTGTAGTCCTAGACTCTGATCCTTCTCGATCATTCCCTTTCCAAGGCCATGATATCCCTTTCTTACCCATTATGTTCATAATCTTTTGGATTGCAGGTTTTCCTTCACTCTCGTCACCGGAATCTCTAGAGGTTTTCACCGGGGACTTCTCGTCGAAAGGCGAAAATACACCAAATGCAGAAGGGTGTACATCTCCCCTAGGTGTACTGGCTCCACTGGAAATTGCATCTTCTTTATGATCAGAAAGAACTGCATCTGACAAACCATGATTGGGATAATGACTATCTCCGCTTGCCCCTTCATGATCAGAACAATTCTCACCCGTTCTAATTTTCGACTTCACTTTGTTGCTCACCTTGGACGCCTGCATTCGTGATCCTCAACAATTAAATAAAATGCCAAACTACAACAAAAGTAAATATAAACAAACAAAAATCCAACCACAACACGTACAAAACTTAATGAAATCATACCAAATTCGTTATTTTCGATGCAATTGCAGTTTGCAAAGGCTGCTGAGGATCAAGACCGAGTTTAGCCGAGACTGCATTTTTACCCCGGCTAAACGCAGACTCTCCTTCGACTTGTCTTTCAGCTGCTAATGCAACTTTCATGCCTTGAAAAGGCCTAGAATCAGTGGAAACACAAATGATTCCGACCAACGAACCATCATCGTCATAAAACGGAGTATAAGTCGCAATAGCCGGAAACCGCTCCCCGGTTTTATTCCTAACCGGAAACTGCCCGGTCCAACTCTCCCCCATTATAACCCGATGAACTATATCCTGAGCTGCAGAAAAGTCCCTAGGATCAACAAGAAGCTCAATGGCATCTTGCCCTAAAGCTTCTGCAGCTGTATAACCATAAAGTTTCTCAGCAGCCCGGTTCCTGCAAAACATACACAAAATTTAAAAGAACACCCAAATTCAAGAAAATGATAATGCTTGAAGATTGAATCAGATTCTGAATAAGTAAATTTAGGGGGGGACGAATTTGGAACTGAATAATTCAAGAACAGAAAACCCCTTTTTGGTTCACTTACCAATAAATTATACGGCCAGTAAGATCAAATATATGAACAGATTGACCCATGGACTGTAATATCTTTAAATACTGGTTGTTAGTGAAATTAATGGCAGCTGGTCCAGTATTCTCAGTTTTTCCTCCTTCGCTGCCCGCCCCACCGCCGCCGTTGCTTCCATTTAAGGTGTCATTTCTACTGCTCTCTCTTTGCAACGGCGAAGAATGCCGAATAGGACCCGAAGCTTTCTTCCGATAAGCAGCCGCCGCCGCCGAGTTCCCGAGGAATCGGCGGCGCTGAGGGGAACTAGAGTGGGATCTTTGACGAGTTGTGTTGAGCTTTGACTCACCACCGGGTTGTTTCAATCTGCACATTTCTTGCTTGAGATTCGCATGCCCCACTTCTAGTTCTTGAATCTTCCTCAAAAGCTCCTCCGCCGGCGGCGTTTCCATTTCTTTTTCTTTCGTTTTTCCCACAAACCAATCAAATTCAAAGCATTGATAAGGTAATGAAGATTTTCACAACTCTCTCTCTCGAAGCTTTCGTCGATACTCAAAAGGCAACAGCTTTTTCCTTTTTCCCATTTATCATCAACAATGTTTCTCAAAAAGAAAGGTTAAACTTTGAATTTCATCCTCATTTTATAAAAATAATGTAATTAGAATCTTTATTTTAATTTATAACGGGTTGATCCTTGTTATTTTTATAAAAACCGATAAATTAATCAAAGTGGGTAATATTTTCAAATTTTTTGTGACATATAAATATTAATAGATTAACAATTTATACAAGATAGTTAACATAAAAATAATAGTTCATTAATGTAAACGTCATAAATTAATAAAAATCAATAGTTCAAATTCATGTGTTTATTAACAATTAGACTAAGATCTCAATTTTTATGAAACATGGGATCAAATTATCATAAATTAAAGGAGTAGGATTAATTATCATAAATTAAATCAGAAAGCCAAATTTACCAATAATTGGAATAATTCCTTAATTTTTGTAAAGTGCGATGAACGAATTAGTAAAGGATTAAATTGTCGTGTTTCGTAAAATATAAGTATAAAATTTAGAATTAAACCTGAAAGAAAAACTTATGTTTAGACCAGATCATTTAATACACAAATTGACAAGACGTGTTTAATTCTCGCGCGCTACCGGTGCACGTGGTGCGTATTAGCCTATCAAAGATATGATTCTTTACCTTGCGCTCCAATCATCTTCGCGCGTTTTTCCACGCTCATTGCGTACACGCCTTTTAGAACTATTTTGGCCTTTCCCTTTGGTCGAAGCTTTTCTTCAATCTATAATTTTCAGAAATTTATTTGATAAACTACCTTTTAAATCACTCATATTTTAGAATATTTCTATTTAGTCATATAACTATAAAATCTTTCAATTTTTAGTGATATTTATCTTTTTTTTATATTTTTTAGACCGTTAAATTAATTAAGTTTAATGATTTAGATTAGAGCTTTTACATTGAGTATAACCCACTTACTTTTTATTTAAGGGGTTGTTTGTTTACCTCTTAATGGAATTATTCAGCGTTGAATGCTGAACCGTTCATCATTCAACTCGTTTGTTTCGCACCTTTGAATGATTTAGTGTTGACTGATTCATCAAAAACAATGTTGAATGATTCAACACAGAAATACATTCTGAATGATTCAGAGCCAGTAAACAAACAACATGTCACATTCAGAGCTAATTCATCCAGAGCCTCTGAATCATTCAACACTTAATCATTCTGAAGTAAACAAACAACCCATAAGTCTTATCATCTCCCACTATTAATCTTAGCTATCCCTTTTTATTAACTTAAGGATCAGAAAAAAATATATAAATCTTAAAATTTTTACCATGTGTCAAGGAATCCTACCTCTATTAAAATATAATATATTTATACGATACAATATTTTTATTCTTAAAACTCAAACTAAATTCTATCGATCTAGATTGACTTGGTTCATCGATTCTAACTTTTTAAATATTTTTATATAACATTTTTAATCTTTTCATTAATTAACATGCACAATTTATTTTGTATTATAAAAAATAAAATAAAAAACTAATTATAATTAAATAAAAAATATAACTCAACTCAATTAAAATAATTTATACTTGTAAATAAAAAATTAACTTACAATTTGAATTAATATTAAATTTATTTACTGTACCTACTACACTTGAATATAATATAATGGGTATATTAAATGTTAAATACGGTTGTGCCATATCTTTTTGCATTTATTAATTTTATACTATTATTGTGTATTTAAAACTATCTGCGGGCTTAAAAATGAATAAAAAATTAATATCGCTTAAGTAAAATTTTAAGTTTAAATTTTTGTGTATACAAAAAATCATTAGAATCAAGAGGACAAAAAAAATAATAACAATTATATATATATATATATATATATATATTGTATGTAAAGATAAGGCTAAGGTCATGGACATGGGCATGCCCATTTCCAAAGCTTAAAAGCTTGAGGCCAGTTCCAGCTTTGGAATGCAAGTGGCAATTTGTTGCTTTTTTTCTTTTTTGGTTTAAAGTTTTTTTTTCTTTACATATAATTTTACGCAAAGTTAGTAACATGATAAAATAGCATATCATTAAAATAATTAATAATATATAAAATTTTGTAAAATCATTCGAATTTGATATGTTTCAATCAGATTTGATTTTATAAGGCCATTTTTTTTAATTTAGGATTGATTCAAGTCAATTTTTGTGAATGATGAGAATGAGATAGGAATATATTGAATTTATAGTTTATGATGAAAAATACTCAATCCAAAATAATTTACAATTGTCCTCTATATATATATATATATATAGAAATAGATAATTGATCTCTCTTATTTTTTTTCAATTAGGTAATTATTTTATCGAATAAAAATAATTTTTAAATTCAATCAAATACGAGTTGTGATCTCAAATTCAGGTCGAATTTCATATTAGATAAAACTTCCCTAAACTAGAGTTGACTTGAGTGTCAAATAAAGAGTATAATACTCAGACGGATTTAAAATCTAACTCGACACATTATTGTTCTAAATTGTATATCAATAATTAGTGTATGAAATAATAATAATGATAATAATAATAATAATAATAATCAATTGATTTAACATAATGAGACCTTAATTTATGTAAATAATTTTTAAATTCAAATATCGACGTTGTAAATAAAATAAATTAAACTAAGAGAATTATTTTTATAATAAACACATACGGAATTTAATTTGAATTATTCGATCAAATATGAACTAATTAATCAATAACTTATATACCTATAATTACACCAAAATAATAATATTATAAATCAAGCTTTTATTCTTTATGGCTCAAAATGCAACAATTTAATGTAGATATTGGGTTATCTGGTATCTCCTACCACCACAAATAAAAAGGGGGAAAAAGTGTATATAAAACAAATTTGTGATGGTCCAAATGATAACAAAGCTAACGGTATTGAGACTAGGGAGGGATATGGGTCCTATTTCTTATCAATCCGATCCAATCTAAAATTTATACATTCTCCACTCAAATTTTATTCGATCTGAAAAATATACATCATTCACTCGACTCGAATCTGATCTGACTTTTTGAGATAAATTTCAAAATTCGACCTGAACTGAAATAATATATTTATTTAAAAATATTATTTTTATTTAATAAAAATAAGGATTTAATTGGAAAAATATATATCGATAGACATTATTACAATTATCCCTAAATATATCGATGGTCCAAACCGGTCTTGTTAAAAATCTCTCTAATTCTAAATGGAGGAAAAGTGCGTCTTGGAGTGAAAAATTACATACAGTAGAGCAAGGCATCATCGATACACTATAACAAATATGCTGCCTTCACACAAACAGGCTGCTGCAATAGAACAGGAAAACCAATGACACGAGCAGCAATGAAGAACAGCGAAGAGCAACTGCGAAACCCCATTAGTCCCCCAGCTGACGCCACGCTAACCTAACATAACAACCCGCATGACCATACCACAACTCACCAAATTTAAGGAACAATAGCAGCAGCCTACCAGGAATCGCACCAATGACGGAAAGCAGATTGCAGACATAACGTACCAGGACAACCAATCGCATCCAACAAATCATACCTACCACAAACCACAATTAACTAAAAGGAACACTACAATAAGATATACAACCTCCCTCATACAATAAACAAAACCCAAACAAAGAAAAGAAAAACAAAGTCATACTCACAACAACTAAAACCACTAGGAACACCCAGCAAGATACTCAGAAAATTCACCCCACCGAAACAAAATTCAAACTATAACGGTCAGCAATAATGAGACATCCCTCAACCAATACTGAAGGTAAGAACCTCTAGGATTCATATAATAGGGCAGAAAACAAACCACAACGGACATTAACAGAGGAACGGCGACCACCCAAAACAGCAGGCAAGAAATACCCTACAACCAGTAAAACACAACGATCATCTATCTCCATGAAAGGTCGCACTCTGACACCTAACAAAGTCTTGAACGGAAGGAATTAACATCCGCCAATTACAATTAGCCCATTCTCCTATCCTTGACAAAGCTAGTTCAAAAATTCTCTCCACCGAAAACACACAATTCTTGAACAGTGCTTCGTTCCTACGAAGCCAGAAATTCCAGATGAGACCAAAGAATCCCAAAATCCAAATAGACCGAAGCTCTCGTCTCACCCTTTGACTGTACCATACCTCAAGCAGCGATTTCACATTTTCGGGAAAAACAAAATTAATCTTCCATACATTGCACCATCTCTGCAGACTTTCCATACAATATCGCAATGGCACAAGGTGTGTATTATTGATTCCGGTTCGTTTTACACAAAACACAAAGGGATTTCTCAGGCAAAGGGATTCCACGCTTAAAAAGTTCTTGATTAACAGGCAATCTTTGATGAACAGCCTTCCAAGCAGAGGTTGCAACTTTGGGTGGAACAAATTTAACCCAAACAAGTTTCCAGACAGGATCCTCTAAAACTCAATCGCAAGTAACCTGCAAACAAAAGCTTTTTGGCGAGTATACACCATTAGACGAGCCAAACCACTTAAATCTATCCACTCCAAGAACAACTCTAATAGCTCTCTTAATAACCTGGAGGAATTCATCCCACAAAGCCACCTCCCAATCAAATAACGGTCTTCTACTCTCTTTCATTCCCAGATTCCATTTTTCCAACACCCAAAATCACTAACTTTGCCGAACTTTTGGACCGTGATCCCAAAAATTCTAGGAAAAGGATCTTTTAAAGAAAGCACTTCCATCCAATGGTCAAACCAAAAATCGATTTTATTCTCGTTTCCCATCACACATTTATATTTTACTGAATCATATCCCCATTTGAAGACGCCGGTGCGATGATATTTCGCCAAATCCAAGAGGAATTTTGACTTCGAACTTTTTTCGGTAACAGCGAATTCGGATCATATCCATACTTCGCAGTCACCATCTTTTTCCACAAACTGCCATCATCCTCACCAAACCGCCAAATCCATTTGTTCAACAAAGCACGATTTCTAACTTTTACATCAACGAATCCCAAACCTCCGTGAGACTTGGGCCTGCAAATAATTTCCCACTTGATCCAATGAATAACTCTACCGGACTTGGCATCCCAGACAAAATTAGCTATGCACATGCTTATTTTGTCAGCCACAGAAACTGGAATAGGAAACAAAGAGATATAATAGACCGGTAAATTGGCCAGCACTGTTCTTACCAACGTAATTCTACCCCTGAAGGAGGAGAAGTTTTCCTTTCCAGCCTTCTAACCGAGAGCTAACTTTATCCACAATCGGTTGCCATAACACCTTCGAGGTCCGTTTATGTCCCAAATCCCAATGGGAGACCCAGATAACACGTAGGAAGAACATCCCACCGACAATGAATCGTCTCCGCCCAATCTTTAATTCTATTTGAATCCACGTTAACTCCAAAAAGCTTAGTCTTCTTTACGTTGAGTTTCAAACCAGCAGCTACCTCGAACACTTTGAGCACTCTTTTTAAATTTCTAACCATCTCAAGGCTTTTTTTCGGAAAAGACTAGCAAGTCATCTGCAAATTGGATACGAGACATTGTACACTTGCAGAACCCACACTAATACTGTCGTAATCGGTTTTCGTCCGAGTACGAATTTTTATTTGGTGAGAAAAGTGACGTGAATAAATGGTTTTAAAATGTTTTGGGAGTCGTCATCGGCCTTTTGGGTCAGGTAGGTCGAATACCTAAAAATTATATTTTAAAAGAGTTTTTAAGAAAACGTCAGTTAAAAGATAAACTGGTCTGCGTTTTAACCAAAAATTCGTTCTTTTTAATAATAAAAAAATATTCGTGGTCGATTACGTTTGGGGAATTATTAGCACCACACAACGCCCAAAATTAGTAATTATTAATTATAAATTGTCTCTATTATTAGAAATTTTAAAATTCAAAAATATATTTAATTCATAATCCTGTTATTTCAAATTTATAATTTTAATTTTAAGAAAATATATTTTTATAAATAAGATATTTATTTACTTAGAAATATCAGAAAAGGACTTCTAGGTGCTTTAAGACAGCACATTTCTTAATATTAAAAAATAAATAAATATTAATAAAACATAAATATATATATATATATATATATATATATAATTTATAAAAATAAAATATTTATTTAAAATAATATATATAATTTATAAAAGTAAAATATTTATTTATTAAAAATATCAGAAAATGGATATCCAGTTGCTTTAAGACTACCCTTTCTTAATATTAAAAATAAATAAATAAATATTACGCAATTATTATATGATATTTCATATAAATATTAGTGAATAAAATATAAACAATAACAAACAAATAAATAAAGTACTAATTTAAACATATTGAAAAATAAATGACAATAAAAAAATATAATGACTAAAATAGCATTTAATAATGGCTAAAATAAAAGGAATTAAAAATATAGTATCAACACACTTAATGTTATATTAATAATAAAATACCATGGATAAGTATAAGAAAAGTAAACGAATTAATAAAATAAATAAAAGAGATTTATATTTAATTAATATCTATATAATAAAGTCAAATAATATTAATTTCTATTATGATTAAAAATGGATAGAATGGAAAGTAAATTTAAGATATCAATTATAAATAAATGAAAAGAAAATTAAAGTATGGAAAAAAATAAAGTCAAAGACACAAACATTAAGATTACAACTAATTAAGGAAAATGAAACATTAAAGGCAAATTTATAGTGAATAGCTAATTGACAACGATTTTGAGAAAGTTTTTAAATAACAAATAATTGAAATTAAAACAATTAAATTATAAATATATAAAATGCATAGTAATAAATGATAATTATAAAAATTAGTGATTAATTTATAAAATATCAAAATTAAGGGACATTATTCGAAATACCATAAAACCTAAATATTATCAGTGTAATTTAACCTATATAATTATACGGGATTAAAATTATTTTTTTAAAATTAAAAGGATTAATCATGGTATTTTACCATAAATACCATAATTATACGATTTTCACCTTCGGCGTTTTGGTTCTCCGGCGACGTTTGGAGCTCTCCGAAGACAGAGTAAGTTCCTCTCTTCTCTTCTCTTCTCTTTTATTTTTGTTTTTGGTGGTTGTTTCGTTCTGCTCTGTTGGTTGTTTGCTTGCTCTTGGGTTCCTCTCTCTGTTGTTGTTCTCTGTGTTTGGCTTTTTTTTTGTTTTGCTCGGTATCTCTCGGTTGCTCTCCTCTTTTTTTCTTTTTGCAGGTGTGGTCATATAGTCTCGAACAGGCTCTCGTCGGACCAGTCAATAGAGGACGCTTTGGTGAGTCACCGAGCTATGTGGTGACTCACCCCAATAGCTGCGACGTGTGGGGCGGTTGCCTATTCTAGAAAGCTCGGTGAGGCAGCAAGCGTCGGCAGCAGATATTGGACCATCTGGCGGCGGCTGGGACGTGGTCCTCTGGAAGCAACGGAGGCGGTTGGGACGTGGCCCTATGGTTATAATACCCTAGGGTTTTATCTGGAAAGCTGTGGATCGTTGGATCAAACCAGATCCAACGGCTGAAACTGATGCTGGCGGCTGGAAAAGATGAAACCCTAATTAGTTTAGGGTTTTCATTAGGCTGGCTCGAATTGGGCCAAAACTGGGTATTGTTGTAATTGGGCTCCGGGTATTGGGCCTGTAATATGTAATAATAATATTTATTAATAAAAATATAATAATAGTAATAATTATAATAATAATTATAACAATTATAATAATAATAATAAAACGAGCAAAAATTTAATGTCTACAGCTGCCCCTCTTTGTACATTCTTGTTTTAACAAGAATAGGGCAAAGACGAAAAGACAATAAATTTTTGTTCAGTTGACTTTTCTTGATTAAGATGGAAATGTTGAACAAGTTCTTCTTTTTTTGGATTAGTTCTTCTCATTATAAACTCTTCCATTCTTCCACTGGGGATGACAATTTATCTTCTTCTATGATGTAATCTAGCAAAAAGTTGAACAAATTCTTCTCATTATGAACTTCTTCTTCTTTTTTAGATGAGTTCTTCTCATTATGAACTTCCTCTGAAAACATTGATCCTCAAATGAGGTTCTTCTTTCATTCAATTCATGGTAGATGAATTAATGCAAGGTTGAACAAGTTATTCTCATTATGAACTTTTTCTTCCTCTTCAGATGAGTTCTTCTCATTATGAACTTCACCTGGAAATAGCTCTGCTGCTCTATCTCTTTTTGGAAATGGAGTCAAGCAAAAGGTTGAACAAGTTCTTCTCATTATGAACTTCCTCTTCAGATAAGTTCTTCTCATTATGAACTTTCTCTAGAAAAGTTGGTGTTGATCTATCTCCTTCTGTCATAGAGTCATGCAAAAGGTTAAACAAGCTCTTCTCATTATGAACTTCTTCTTCATGTTCAGATAAATTCTTCTCATTATGAACTTTCTCTGGCAACGCTGATCCATCGGGTGATGAATTTGAGCAAAAGGTTGAACAAGTTCCTCTCATTATGAACTTTTTCTTCCTCTTCAGATGAGTTCTTCTCATTATGAACTCTTTAGGAAATATTGAAAACATTCTGCCAAGAGGTCTTATGAATGGCCCTGAGGTCTTATCATCTTGCACTGTAGGGCTTACAGATGACCCTGAGGCTTTAAGATCAAAACGCTCCCGAAGGCTTTTTGAAAACATCATGCACTGTAGGTCTTACAGATGACCCTGAGGCTTTAAGATCGAAAAGCTCCCGAAGGCTTTTTGAGAACATCATGCACTGTAGGTCTTACAGATGACCCTGAGGGTTTTAAAAACATCAAAAAGCTCCCGAAGGCTTTTTGAAAACATCCTGCACTGCAGGGCGTACGGATATTGGAAATAGTTTACTAAGTAAAAACTATAGAAATCGTTTTTTTACTTTTCAACAATTTCATTTTAGAAAAGATTAAATGAGAAACTTTGGAAAGCGTTTTCTCAATGAAATAATTTGTTGATTGGGTAACATGCCCCAAAATAAAGATAATGTTCATTCTTGTGGATTACGTCCATCTATTCTTCAGATGTTTGCGTGATTCCTACATTTGCGGTTTTGAATACCTTCTTCTTGTAAGGTATTTTCACCATGAATCTTCTTTTTCATATGAAAATCTGCAAAACCTTATGTTTGAATGCAATTAAATGTAGCAATGTAATGCATTTTCTGTTATGCAAATAATGTTCTTATGAATGCATGAATGTTTGTGCAATCTTCATTTGACTTCAAAGTGGTAAACTTGGTCTTCCTTCACTTCATCATTTATTGACAGGGTTAACTTTGGATATCAGTGTAGAAACATATGCTATCAAACTTGTATTTCTGAATAACCATTTGATCAACTTATATCATCATGTTTTCTTTGCTTCATGAAAGTCTCAGAAGAAATGTTTCATTTATGGAACTCTTGCCGTAGTCAGAACTATGACTTTGATGCCCTTTTTGTCTTGGATAAAACCAACTTTCTTTGCTTGGACTTGTATAAAAATCCGATAAAGCTTTCATCTTCGAAAAGAGAATCTATCATCTTTGACGAGAGAATCTATCATCTTTGAAGAGTGTAGATGTAGATATGCCCAATTCATCAGAGATTAATTAGGAGAGTAATGTCTGTTCTGATTTGACTCTTGAAACACATCACAAGGAGGATTTATCCTAATTCCTTTCATTTCTCCACATCTAATCAAATCTCCAATAAGGCAACTTGGACCATATCATATCGAGATGCTTAACAATAACCTGTCGTTCAACCATAGTTGGCTCTACTAGTTTTTTGTTGCTAAAATTCTAGCTTTCTTTCTGTGAAAAGAATCTTCATTGTATCTGACTTCTAACCTTGAGGTTGAAGAAAACTTCATCTTGAGTCCATAAATAGAAATACCATATGGTTGCAACATTGGTTCTGCACCATAATCACTGGTTCGTAAAACGTTTGATAACACATTCATCCTGTTGTGGTTTCTGCGCAGATGTTCGTAAAACATTTGACAACACATTCATCTTTTCCTATGGCTTCTGCCCAGATTTCTGGTCAATGAAGCTTTTTGCACAATGTTCAAAGCTTTTGTATGATGTCACTAGGCCACTTGAGAACAAAACTCAGTGGCAATATAAATGAGATCCTGGCATGTTTTATGACCAAAAAGTTAGTCAAATTCACAAGATATGCTAGTGCTGAATTGAACAAGAGATTCCAACTTATCTTGATATCATCTCGGGAAGTGTGATACCGACCACGTTTTATTCTATAATAAGTGTTGTAAGAAGTAGAAACACATCAGCTATAGGAGCCATGTACAGAACGACATCCATGGAATTCTTACCGCTGGGGATGAAACGCACATGATAAAACCATAATAGATGAAAACTCAGTTTAGCCTAGCTGGTAATGATAACCCTTTATGTTTCATTATAAATATTTGCTTAAATCAATGATCTTTCTAAAAGATGATACAGACCTTCAGCATGCCCCAAAATTGGCTAATACAAGCGTTCAAAATACGTGAACATTATTCATTCTGATTGAAAGGGCCTTTCAGTATACCCCAGCATTTGCTTCTTGTTAATGTGAGTTTTCAAAATGCCCAACATTCATACTGACGTGGGCCTTCAGGATGCTCCACAAAAAATATTTTTGTATTAAATGGGCTTTCGAGATGTCCCAATATTCTGCTTCTGATTCACTCTCAATGTCGGTTTCACTTGAAGATCATGATCCCCGCGAAGTCCAATTTCAACAATGTACTGTGGTGGGTACTTGTGGCTTTATTCGTGCCCCGAATCTGTTTATCTTGAATACTCTCATTCTGGTGTCACTAAACATCAGTTGTCAAGTAACTTGAGGAATTCTCTTTATTTTGTCATAAACTTATGAAGTGCTCAATCATTCTTACAGAAACGTCTGAGATATGTGTCTCTTTTGAATGAGGTGCCCATTTTTTAGATCTGAAGGGATCTTAGTCGGACAGAGTGATATAAATCGCTTAGTAATTCATTCCAGGCTAACACAGTGAACCTTGTTTTCAATGAAGGCTATTTCTGGAATATAATTTTCTGTGAGAGAGAAACCAATGCATATGAACAATAATCTGATGCAATAGCAAGACTACATATACAGTGATACAGGCTCTTGAAAATCCACACCTATGCAACATGTTGATTCTGATAACTACTCATCTGATTATGAAGTGATCTTTCAGAATGATTTCACATATATTGATAGTTCTTCTGATACCGAAGAAATCCTAAATTCTGATTCTAATGAGGAGAATAAACTGTTATACTTGACGAAAATGGGATACCCAGATGCTGAGGCTTCAATAGCCATGGAGAGATGTGGTCCGGATTCATCAATTGTAGAGTTGACAGATTTTATATGTGATGCTCAAATGGCTAAGGCTGCTGACGCACTTCTTCCGATAGAAGATAGGAATTCATTATGCAATGACCCCAATTACAAGCAAAGGAGAAAATCGGGCTATGATTTTTGAAAAGGAAGAAGTAGAGGAAGCTTGAAAAGAAGCTTCTTAATGAAGACGATCATGCAGTTCATCTTTTAACTCCAATGATTGGTTTTGAGGTTCTCACCAAACCAGATCAGATAACTCAAAGAACACTTCCAGAAGATGCTATTGGGCCTCCTTATTTCTACTTCGAGAATGTGGCACTTTCTCCAGTTGGTGTTTGGACCACAATATCATGGTACTTATACAATGTAGAGCCAAAATTTGTAGATTCGAAGTATTTTTATGATGCTGCTCGAAAAAGGGGCTATGTTCATAATCTGTCAATTAAGAACATATTTCCTCTTATTTCGCTTCTTCCATGATGTTTTTCCATTGAAAACAAAATAGTGGCATTCCTGGGATCCAAGAACAAAGTTGAAATGTTTACAAACATTACAGAAAGTGTCAAATTGACAGAAAGGATCCGTAAGACTCTTGAAACTTATGACGATGAGCCACCTTCGAGTGGCCAGAAGTATGTTCTTGATGAGTGCGAAAAATAGAATCTGGTATGGGTTGGGAGAAATAAAGTTGACCCACTTGAACCTGATAAGGTGGAAATTCTTCTAGGTTTCCATAAAAACCATATACAAGGAAGAGGATCTGCTAGAGACATGTTCTCCGATGGTATCAATGTTCTGTCTCTTTTCCATGGAATCAGTGATGCAGAGGTTGCCTTCTACTGTCTTGGCATACCTTTGAAAACAGATACACAAGAATTGAATGATGATCCGTTAGAGCAATCGATGAGTAGATTTTGCAAATTTGACATTGTTGTTGGTGGCGTTTCGTGTAACAACCTTACCGGAAGACATAAACATCATCAGGATGAAGTAGAAGATTTTTGTTGGCGCCTTTTCTTGCAATGGTTGCTAAAGTGACTGTCTCTCCTGCTGCTTCAAGATACACACGTACATATTCCACTCTTCCCGAACCATGGAAAGGTTTAGTTGAAATGGGCTTTCAGTATCTCCCTTTAAAACAAGGTAATCATTCTTGATAAGTTGCTGATAATGTCACAGGAGAGCATCATAAGTTCAATTCTCCAAACTTTCTGGCTTCTTAGACCACTTGATTTCAAGAGTGCTTCATCATTTTGGCCTGACTTATTCTTTTCCTACAATAGAAGTAGAATAGGCAACAATTTACTTCAAGAACCTTCCTCATTTGAGACTGTCCTGTTTGAAAATGTTTTTTTCTCCTTTCTTTATCAAAGAATGACAGAATTTTGTAAAGTATTGCCCTTTTCAGGTTCACAATAGAATTAAATCATAAGACATGAAATTAATAAATATCAAATAAATCAACTACTCTTTTAAATCATTCAAAAATCATAGTTCTATGGAAAGTGTCAAAACTATTGACTGATTTAAGGTGTAGGTTGATTCTGGTAAAGTAAGGTCTCTCAGATCAGTCCAGCATATATGTCTCTTTGGGTTAACATGAAGAAATGATTGTTATGCTCATCTTGTAGAGATACTTCTCGTTGTTATGCTCATCTCGTAGAGATACTTCTTGTGTCTGACTCTCAGGAACATCTTTGGGATGCGTGGTGCTTCATTAAGAGCTTAAGATCGTCTCTTATGTCGTTGTTGCACCATTCAATATTCGAGCCACCTTTTCAGGTTTTCAACTCGAATCCTCCTTTGGTTTCAAGATATTTTTAAAAATTTACATCTTGAACCCCCCTTTTATCATTTTTCATATAATGCATTAAAGATTTTAAAAACCAATTTTTGCAAATAAAAATCAATCTTGAGAGGCGGAATGAATTATGAAGATATTCTCTCTTAATTGGATGCCTTCAATCTTGCTTTGCTTGACTTGGATCTGCTTTACTGTGGATTTTTCTATCATCTGGATCCCTCTAGACTGCCATTTTTTTGGGTCCATTCCCATTTTCTCATATCTTTAACATTTCTTGCTCTTCTTGCTGAATATAAATCTTTGAACTAATTGTACTTGATCAACTTTGTAACTTGAGGCTCCATGAGTCACCCATCTTGGTTCAATTTTTTCCTTTTTTCCTTTTTCCCTTTTTTTCCTTTTTTTCAAGTATAATATTTCTTGACAGAATCTGAGTTTATTTAGTTTCTCAGAACTTTCCCATTCATTTCTGCCAAAATCAATGCTCCTTCGGAAAAGGCCCATTTTTTACAATATTTGATCCTTCCAAATTAGACATCCATTTCTCACGGAAATCTTTATGTATAGGCAAGATCTTTTTAAACACTAGATCACCCTCTTGGAACTCTCTCGGATGTGATCTTTCATAATCTGTTTCTGATGCATCTGCCGAGCTTGGATCCCTTCAGCTTCCTCTAATTTTGGCTCCTTTAAGATACAAAGTGATGGTATCTCAAATTGGTAAGACTGAACAATAAGGTGTTGCCCCAGTGATGTTCAAACAATATTTCGATATGTATATAAGGCAAAAGGTAGCTTCTCGTGCCAATCCTTGTAAGTTTCAGTGATCTTTGTAATGATCATCTTAATGTTCTTATTTGCTCCTTCAACTGTCTCATTCATCTTTGGGCGATATGTCAATGAGTTTTCATGCTTAAACTGTGCACAAAGTTCAGTCGTCTCATACATAGAAATCTTTGTGAAAAGATGTATCTCCAGGGGGATGAATATTCAAGATTAACTTTCATTTACATGAAAACAATGTAATTAATGCATGATATATTTATTTAAATCAATCATTTTTTCTTCTTTGAGTATGCTCCAATCACTCGAAATTATCTTCGATAAGCTGGTCCATAATGCCTCATCTCGTCTCTTCTTGCAGGATGATTCATGGATAATTGAAAGTTTGGTTCTTTTGAGGTCATTTGGTTTATGATGGTTTTGTATTTGGAAGGACAAAAGTGTGACTTTTGAAGTCGTGTATGTGGTGGAAGGTAGTATCATAATCCAGTAAACATCTGAATTTGGTCTCTCAAAAATAGGTAGAGATATTTCTTCAAAGTCTCAGATAATCGTAGTGTCAGGATTTGATTTTGTAAGGATCAAGTAATTGGCGTTGGATGGGATATGGAAGATATAATTTTACCACTTGACAAAGATCTATAACTCTTGAAAAATTAAAAGAATATTTAATCTACTTGATACTCAAGAATTTCAAGATTAAAACTTAATTCCTTGCTCATAACCATAAAAGCAACATAAATTTATTTATTGCACAAAGGGCAGAGAAAAGGAACAAAAAACAAGTTCAAATAAGATGCTGAAAGTAGAAAGGTACTACAGTGGTATATATCAACTTCCACTTGTTTATATATCATGTCTCATTATAATGTTAGGTGTGTAATAGGACTAAGGTTTTTGTCCTCATTTGCCCCCTATTTCTTGATCATCTTTTGTGCCAAATTCTTTGGATAAACCCTCAAATGCACAAATCTTTGCTTCTTCCTGATCAGTCTCTATCATCATCTTCTTCTTCCCCGAGTGGAAATTGGGCTCAAATTTATATTCAGAACAACTTCCTTTGGTGATGACAGTTTTGTTCTGATTCTGAATGCATCTTTTAGCTGTGATTGTAGTAGTATTCACCAGACTCTTTATATTGCCCAGTGCTTCACTTGTCCTCAGAACATCTGATATAAATATTTGAGGTTTCTTCAGAGTTACATTTTTCCCATTTATTCTTAAACCGGTGGACCAATCTCGAATTATATCTCTTTTCATTTCTTTCTCATTCTTTAATATCAGAGAAGTATCAGGAGTTGAATCTGTCATACATACTTCATATTCCTCAATTTTGCCTTTTTTCTTTTCAATATCTTCTGTTGTATGATCTTCATTTGCCTTGATCGTGTTAACTTTATTTTGGGGTTTAAATCCCCATTGTTTGATCAAAATGGATTGACTGTTAACATCCACTCTTATGATTCTATGAACCAAAAGGTCTTGAACTTGTCTTTTGAAGTTACCGCAATTCTCGATGAAGTGTCCTCGGATTCCAGCATGATATTCACAAAAGACTTTCTTATTATACCATCTCGGGTAAGGAGGCAACAAAGGCTTAGCCTGACATGGGCCAACAAGATGGGCTTTGAGTATCTTAGGATATAACTTGCTTCATGAAACTGAAGGAAACTTGGGTAGAATTTCCCCTGACATCACTGTCACATTACAATTATTTTCTTTGCTTTCTTGAAGACCTTTTGACTGACGATCTAGATGTTTGCTTTGTTTAGCTTTCTTCAATGGTACTGAAATTTCTTCTATGCTTCTCTTCAACTTGATCTTTGTCTCATCTTCTGGGGTCATACCCGATTTTTGGAGATTTATCGAATTTCCACATCCCCTGGCAAAGTTCTGGTCATTTGTTTCCATTGTATTATCTGCATTATTCATAATCCCATTCAAATCTTTCACAATAGGATCCTCTAAGGGTTTCTCTCCATGGATTACAATATTCACTAGGTCCATCAATTTGGTCAGTTATTCCTTTGAATCCTCCTAGAACTTTTTTACTTGATCAGTCATCTTTTGTTGTGTCTCGATAAAATGCTCTTGTAGTTTCTCGATTCTACCAACCCTTACTAAAATCTCATTCATGGCTATTATCCTTTTTTAGGGAGACCAAGTTAACTCCACTTTGATTCTGTCATGGAATTCTCCACGAATTATTCCACGTTGTCATGATTAAATGCATATAGAATAGTTTGAAATAAAATGTAATTATGCAAATATGCAAATGCAAAAATGAAAATATAAATATAAACGTAAAAATGAAAAAAATGCAAAATGTAAATGCAAATGTAAATACGTGAATGTAACAATAAAAATGCAAATTGTGCAATACAAAAGCAAACATAAAAGTATAAATGAAAATGTAAAGATGCAAAATGCAAATGCATGTATGAAAAGGTGTCACTCAATAGTGATCATCTTAGAACAGATTTCATTGAACACAAAAGTTTCCGTGCATCAAACAAAACTTTTACATATAGGGGACAACTTTTAGTCCTATCTTCAACAAAACTTTACATATAGGAGATAACTTTCCCATTTTCTTCTTGAAAGCTAAGTTAGTCGATCAGCTTATGGGCCGTATTGCTTGTCTGGACTGCAACTTCTTCCATGACATTATGGTGTTTCATCTTCTGTATCAGTTCTCGGAGTTGCTCATTTTCCCTTGTAAGAGAACTTTTGTGTTCAAGAAGTTCTTGGACATGATATTCATATATATTGTAGTTCTTTTTCAGCTTGGTGACCCTTGTTATCCACTATTCTGGAGTGTTTTCTATGCCAGCATTTTGAAAGGCTTGACTGATCTTTTGGAAATCTTCATGCATGGTTTCCACTTCTGTGCTCAATTTCTTGTATTGATCCTTCAAATAACATGCTTGAGCTTCATAAAAACTACCTTTATTCTGAATACCTTGACTGATGCTCTTACCATAGACTACTTTTGGTATCAATCTGGCAAGATCTTTGTGGAGTACTTTTGGTATTAATATAACAGGATCTCTATGTGTATTGCACGCTTCTATCTTCGGAGTTTTCTCAAGATGTTCTTCATTGGCCGCATTATATTTTGTTTGATCATAAAACTTTTTTTCTATTTACGATTTCTTTCCAATTTGATGAACAATCTTTCAAGTCAACACCTTTTGATTATGCTATGATCATGCAATACAAACAAAGAAATCAATATAAACAAGTTAGAGCAAAATAACATGCAGTAAAAAAGATAAGAAAAAAATGGTTAGTACCAACTAATGGAAAAATATTTCTATCTATCAAGGTATAAATCCTAACCTCATGCTTTCTAGTTCCATGCTTTGTTTGAAACAAATTAACTAACCGCATGATTACTAGTTCGCATGCATTTATTTAGAAAAAAGGAAAAGAAAATAAATCAAATTAAAAGCTAGAGCTTATTTCTCCTTTGTGTACACCTACAGACAGAGGTTCAGTACAGTCTTAGATCAGGAAAATTTCTAAGGTTTATTATATGCAGGGTTTTGGTTCTAAGAGTAAAGGTACCCGAATTATCCTTGTTAGTGCCCTCTTGGGCTGTCAACCCTCAATCCTAGTCCATCACAAACTAAAGTGGATTAAGTTCAATTCGAGGGGATACACTTCTCTATGCCTGACACGGAGAATAAATTCTCACGAAGACATAGAGCATATGAACCTCGAAAGCTACTTACTAGGTCTGACACGGAGAATAAATTCTCACGAAGACGTCGCTTTCACTCTCACTTAAGAGGGACAAGCTTGATTATAAAGCTTATGTTATGTGATGCAAGTGATGTGTGTGAGGAGAAATGTTCAAACCTCTAACAAATAAATAATAAAATTTAATATTTGAAAATAAAGCATTAATAACATATAAATATTATGAAAATAATAAGTATATATATAAAAATTTTGAAAAGAAAAAATTAAAAATTAAAAATTAAATATATGAATTATTAATTTTCTAATTGATAGAGACAATTAATAATTGGTTTTAAAGTTTGACCAGTCGCCAAGCTGTCATAACTGGTTTTCGCCCGGGTACGAATTTTTTATTTGGCGGGAAAAGTGATGTGAATAAATGGTTTTAAAATGTTTTGGGAGTCGCCATCGGCCTTTTGGGTCAGGTAGGTCGAATACCTAAAAATTATCTTTTAAAAGAGTTTTTAAGAAAACGTCAGTTAAAAGATAAACTGGTATGCGTTTTAACCAAAAATTCATTCTTTTTAATAATAAAAAAGGATTCGTGGTCGATTACATTTGGGGAATGATTAATACCCCCACAACGCCAAAATTGGTACTTATTAATTATAAATTGTCTCTATTATTAGAAATTTAAAAATTCAAAAATATATTTAATTCATAATCCTGTTATTTCAAATTTATAATTTTAATTTTAAGAAAATATATTTTTATAAATAAGATATTTATTTACCTAGAAATATCAGAAAAGGACTTCTAGGTGCTTTAAGACAGCTCATTTCTTAATATTAAAAAATAAATAAATATTAATAAAACATAATATATATATATATATATATATAATTTATAAAAATAAAATATTTATTTAAAAATAATATATATAATTTATAAAAGTAAAATATTTATTTATTAAAAATATCAGAAAATGGACATCCAGTTGCTTTAAGACTACCCTTTCTTAATATTAAAAATAAATAAATATTACGCAATTATTATATGGTATTTCATATAAATATTAGTGAATAAAATATAAATAATAACAAACAAATAAATAAAGTACTAATTTAAACATATTGAAAAATAAATGACAATATAGAAATATAATGACTAAAATAGCATTTAATAATGGCTAAAATAAAAGGAATTAAAAATATAGTATTAACACACTTAATGTTATATTAATAATAAAATACCATGGATAAGTATAAGAAAAGTAAACGAATTAATAAAATAAATAAAAGATATTTATATTTAATTAGTATCTATATAATAAAGTCAAATAATATTAATTTCTATTATGATTAAAAATGGATTGAATGGAAAGTAAATTTAAGATATCAATTATAAATAAATGAAAAGAAAATTAAAGTATGGAAAAAAAATAAAGTCAAAGACACAAACATTAAGATTACAACTAATTAAGAAAAATGAAACATTAAAGGCAAATTTATATTGAATAGCTAATTGACAACGATTTTGAGAAAGTTTTTAAATAACAAATAATTGAAATTAAAACAATTAAATTATAAATATATAAAATGCATAATAAAAATGATAATTATAAAAATTAGTGATTAATTATAAAAGATCAAAATTAAGGGATATTATTCGAAATACAATAAAACCTAAATATTATCAGTGTAATTTAACCTATATAATTATACAGGATTAAAATTAATTTTTTAAAATTAAAAGGATTAATCATGGTATTTTACCTTAAGCATATAAATATACAAATAAGGACTAAAATAGAATAAAATAAAATTCAAATATAATATTAATATCTTTATAAATTGATTTCAGTGGCTAAAATGGAAGTTTATAAACTTCAGGTGACTGTGCGTGTAGTTTAACTATTTTGAAATTACACCCAGTCCCCTTATCAAAACGACAACGTTTTGATGAGGGTATAAATAACCTAAAACCGGCTTCCCTGAGCCATTTCTTTCATTTTTCCATTTCATCTTCTCTCTCTAGGAGAAACTCTGCCTTCTCTCTAAAACAGAGAGGGAGACCATCGGCCGGAAGCCGTGCTCCGGCATCGTCGACCACCGCCGACCACCGTTGACGGTGGCCGAAATACCCCAAAATATCCCCAAAACGGAGCTCTAAACGTCCTAAGGCCTGATCTAAGGTTATTTTAACCTAAAACCCCATAATATATCGTAAATCTACGATTTTCACCTTCGGCGTTTTGGTTCTCCGACGACGTTTGGAGCTCTCCGACGACAGAGTAAGTTCCTCTCTTCTCTTCTCTTTTATTTTTGTTTTTGGTGGTTGTTTCGTTCTGCTCTGTTGGTTGTTAGCTTGCTCTTGGGTTCCTCTCTCTGTTGTTGTTCTCTGTGTTTGGCTTTTTTTTTTTTCTGTTTTGCTCGGTATCTCTCGGTTGCTCTCCTCTTTTTTTCTTTTTGCAGGTGTGGTCATATAGTCTCGAAGAGGCTCTCGTCGGACCAGTCAATAGAGGAAGCTTTGGTGAGTAACAGAGCTATGTGTGACTCACCCCAATAGCTGTGACGTGTGGGGCGGCTGGCTCTTCTGGAAAGCTCGGTGAGGCAACAAGCGTCGGCAGCAGATATTGGACCATCTGGCGACGGCTGGGACGTGGCCCTCTGGAAGCAACGGCGGCGGCTGGGACGTGGCCCTATGGTTATGATACCCTAGGGTTTTATCTGGAAAACTGTGGACCGTTGGATCAAACCAGATCCAACGGTTGAAATTGATGCTGGCGGTTGGAAAAGATGAAACCCTAATTAATTTAGGGTTTTTATTGGGCTGGCTTGAATTGGGCCAGAACTGGGTATTGTTGTAATTGGGCTCCAGGTATTGGGCCAGTAATATGTAATAATAATATTTATTAATAAAAATATAATAATAGTAATAATTATAATAATAATTATAACAATTATAATAATAAAAATAATAAAAATAAAACGGGCAAAAATTTAATGTCTACAAATACCATTGAAAATATCCACATCAGCCGCGTTCTTCAACAATCCACTTAAGAGCCTCACCAACAATATTAAATAGAAGCGGCGAAAGTGGACAACTTTGTCTTAACCCCTGCTGATGGAAAAACTATTTGAAGGACATCCATTAACCAACACTGCAATTGAAGGAGACGAGATGCAAAGACTAACCTATTTCCTCAAACTTCTCCCAAAACCCATTTTTCTTAAAATCAAATTCAGAAAATACCAATCCACTGTATCATATGCTTTACTAAAGTCCATCTTGAAGATGATTGATTCTTTTTTATTTCTGTACAACTCGTCAATTACTTCGTTTACGATTAAAGCGCAATATGTAACCTGCTTTCCAGAGATGAAGGCAAATTGATTTTCACCTATAACTTCATTAAGACAACTAGCCAACCTTCTCAAGAGAACACGCGCCACAATCTTGTACAAACTTCCCACAATGGAAATCGGTCTAAAATCCTCAATACAATCAGCGTCGGGCTTTTTTGGGATAAGAGTGATAAAAGATTCATTGAAAGAAAAATCGTTAACCTTTCCCATGTAAAAATCAGCAAAGAACTTCATTATGTCTCCTTTGAGAAATGCCCAGAAATTCTTGAAATCCATCCGGGCCAGGTGCGCGAGAACTATCCAAAGACTTGATGGCATTCTAAACTTCAAGCTCGGTAAACGGTCATTCGATACATCTTCTGGACGTGGGACTTAATCTCTTTAAGGGAACATCAAATCTTTTGACCGGTATTGTCTTCACTTCGTTATAGCTTTTTCGAAAGAAGTTCACGAAGGCTCGTTGAATATCTTTCTGGTTCCTAAACACCATATTCTTAACTTTAATATTTGATATGTGATTCAATCTTCCTCTCGCAGCAGCTGTTAAGTGGAAAATTTTGGTGTTTTTGTCACCGTCTTTGAACAACCTTAGTCTCGTTCTTCTCGCCTAAGTAACAACCACAGCTTTGCCTTCAACGCTACAATTTCATAATGTGCTGACCCATTATTCCCATTGGATAAACAAAGCTGTTCCAATGTTTCAATCTTCTCTTCAATTTTCTTAATGGAAACCTGATCCCTCTCACGAATTGCCTTCACCCACTTCTTGGACGCAGACTTGACCTCCCTCAGCACAATGCCAACACCATTAGCCTGATTGTTTTCACATAAAGCTTTGACCATACCAAAAATCCAGCGTCTTCTACGCAGTGACTGAACCATTTGAAGGGTCTCTTACACATTTTTAATGTCCCATCTTTTAGAACCACTGGCTTATGATCAGATATACTTCTAAGTAGTGTAATTTGCATGAGTTGAGGAAACTTGCAGAAAATGTCTATGGAGATTAAAATTCTGTTCAACCTGCTTGCTGATACGTTTTCACCGCCTCTAAACCACGTAAAAGCACTTCCAGTTAATGGAATGTCAACCAAATCCATTTTGAAATAAAATCCTCTAATAATCTCATGGCACTCGGATTACCACTGACACCAATCTTTTCCGATTCAAACCTCACAGAATTAAAGTCTCCACTGATGATAATAGAAGCATCTAAACTTTCTATTAGATCATTAAGTTGGGAAAAGAATCCCGGTCGACCCCCTGAACATTTGGCGCATAAATATTAATCATCCCTATCTCTAAGTTACTTTGAACTAAAACGCCCTTTAGAGCCACAATCCTCCTTTGAATATATTTACTAAGAAATAACATCTTTCAGACTCTCTGATACATTGGACCTCGCCATTCATGAGCTTTAATATTTTCTGGCACATGCTCAAACCTAAGCCCTCTTTTGTCGTCCATCGACTGCTATAGAACATGTCTCGAACCAATTCAGGAGGAAGACCTTCACTGGGGCATACGAACCTTAAAAAATGCACCATTGTTGGTTAGTTCAGTACCACAATATGTATATGATTCATGTCATCAATAATACAAGCAAAGAACAAATGTTGCTTTTATGAAGAGCATTCTCAGTTGACTTCTCGACAATGTCTGACTCCGATAAAATTATACTGTAGTTTTTATTTTTTCGGGTATATTAGCATAACTATTGACTATTATCGTACGAAGTGCATAAGAGAGTAAAAGAGAACTACCTGAATTCAGTATGAACTTTAGTGAGGCCATCAGAATTTTGCTTCAAAGTTGGATGAACATGGTCCTCTACCCAACCTTCGTCAGATGGTGCATACCGCACCATATTCAACAGAAAATCAGCCAATACCTGTTGAATTCTTGCATGGTCATCATACACGGCTAGACTTTTGATTTCGTCGGGAACATCCCGAATTAACTACAGATTTCTTTCCCTTAGCAGTAGCATTACTTGGCTAACAACAGAATTTATAATGCTCCCGAGATAAAATTTGCCCTTTTCAAGCTCCATAGAACTAATTCAAACAAAAGCAAGTGAAGAATTAGCCTCGTATAATTCCTGATGAACATGCAAGTTACTTGAAGAATTTAGTATTTGGTTCAGAGACCTACCCATCCTCAATGCTCTCTAGGTCAATGTCACTTATGATCTTCAACAATTGCTTCTCGCAAGCGGTACTGGCCTCGAGAAGCTGCTTTTGATCCTTGGTCATCTCCGTACCTTCCAAAAGCGAGTAAGTAATGCGGATGCCTGAGAACTCTTTATTTGGTGGAAAATGTAGGCCAACTCTTTCTTCCTAACAAATCACTTCTTTTTTTGTTGCCTTTGGACTGTCAGTGATTGCTGTAACTCCGGACTCAAAATCTGCAGGAAGAAAAAGGCTCCTACAACCCGACCTTCCATATTGACCCTTTTGTTTGCAGTCAAGAGCGCCTGCACGAATTTTCCGTTACGGTTAAAGAAGAAAAAAGGAAACTTATCTGCCTCTTTTCCTTCAATGGCACGGTGTAAAACAATCATGAATTTTGTCGAAGAATCAGGACCCTTGAGGTGACAGCAACTGCCGAAAAGCTCACCAACCAACAATTTTCTTATGATTTCCGCTCGAGGCCACCCGTTGAGGTTTCCATGGCAGTGTTCCACTCCAAGCAACATGTGTTTCCATCTGAAGAAAAAATCGGTGGGATCAAAGGATTCAGACTATGAACAATGGCCCTGTAATCACGTTGTATGTTGATAAATTTATCCATCACCACCTTTTGACCAGTAACATCCTGACCGACAAAGCAAACTCCAACTATATTATTGGTATAACCCTTACTGGTGCAAGCGTTGACGACCATATATATATAGCATTCTTATGACCTTCTAAGCCAAAATTCTTCAATTTTATCCCTACACTTTTCTCTTCTTCGCCTGCATCAATCAAAGCAACATAACACACCTTCAAAGCAAACATTGAACTGTTAAGAAAATACCAATCATCACTTTGAACAAATTGTTTTCGTTTTGATTGGTATCTCTGCATGCATATACGATATAAACTGAAACAGATATCACAATACTGTTAGAAGATTTTGAGGCGGCATGAAATGTAAAATACAAATTACCGTGCAAAGCAAGATTAAGAAGCATGTCGACCGTTTCTTGAGATTCCTTATAAACAAGGTCATGAACCAAGGACTTCCTCATGGCTTCCTCAACCAAGAGCCCTGTCAGCTCCGCAATCTTTGCATTCCACCCATTAATGCAACCTTCAACATCTACAACAAACATGGAAGCGATTGCAGTCTCTATTAATCTCATCATTTCCCTTGTAATTGAGGTAAGTTCATCCACTCCTTGTAATTCCACTTCCCCGAGTTGAGCATGTACAACGGCTTTAGAATTCCTTGCTTCAACGTCCCTGAATGAGTCACACAGAATAAGTTGTAAAGAGTGGATTGCATCCAATTCAGCGTTGTCCCATGGAAAACTCTATCTCTTGACCAATTCCAAAAATGCTTTGAATGATGATCTTGGGTGCATTTTCTGTCCATCCTTGTCTTCCGGATGATGCTTTGTGCCTCCCCATTTGATCTCTTTCTCTGTGTGGGACCGAAACCAGAACATCAAATCACTTTTAGTGATATAAGCAAAAGCCATTCCGTAAAATGTATCCCCAAGTACGGCAGCCCCAAGGTAGCCAGCATCAGACAAACTATCCGTGCTTAAACCAGTTGAGTCTCCATGGAATACCAACAACTACTCAATGTTATCTTTTATCCGGACCTCAGTCGAGGTCACACCTAATGGGTAGTATTTACCTTGGTAATAAAGAGCAGCCCCATCAAATTTCACTAGATCCATAATGTTGGGACTTTGAGTAATAATCCCGGTTGGAAAGTCCCGGAGAAGCATTTCACACAATAGAGTTTGAGTCCTCAAAACGTGTTTCTCGAAAACCTGTGATGCCAATTGCAATTCCATATTCAATTGAAGTGAAAATGCTTACAACAGGAACTCACAAGCATATCTAAGAGAAAACGGAATGAAACGAGATGAAGTATAATGAGAAACAACCAGACTCCAAAGCCTCGTTGTATTTCTTCCCTTAACATCTTCCTCTTCATTTCCATTTACAATGACCGCCAACACCAACGAAGCAATTAACCCCATATTAGCCATGTACTGAGCATGTCAATCATGGGGAGCATGAAGAGCGGAACCAACCAAGCACAAAGGTTGCATTAACCCATCATCCTGAACCGCAAGCACCAGCGTGGCATTGCAGTCAACTATCATCCTAACTCTATTTTGCTTAAACAAAAACCTCGACGCTTGAGGAATATCGGTAGCCGGATAACGTAAACAGATATAAGGCTCCAAGTCCAGCCGTTTACTCTCAGCCAAAACCTCCCCATGTTCATCCTCATGAAATTTATAAACCATGACCTTATCGTACCCGTAAACTCTCTCTTAGGCGGTATTTGTTTTTGCAGAGGTAAAAGGTCTGCACTCTTAGGTGGTGTTTGTTTTTGCAGAAGTAAAAGGTCTGCAGTCTGCAAGAAGAATACTGTTTGTTTTTTAACGTCTGTAGACTGCTAAAATAAACTGAAATATAAATAAACTGATTTTTTAAATTTAAAAGAGTTTGCAATACTGAAATTTAAATAATTTTAGTTTTACAATATTGAAATTTAAATAATCCATACAACTACAATAATAAATTTTTTAAAATAAATCAATCCATACTGAATAAATTATTTAATAAATAACATTATTAAACTAACGTCTGCAAACTGCTAAAATAAACTAAAATATAAATAAACTGATTTTTTAAACTTAAAAGAGTTTTGCAATACTGAGATTTAAATAATTTTAGTTTTACAATACTGAAATTTAAATAATCCATACAACTACAATAATAATTATTTTTAAAAAAATAAACACCACCTTATTAATTCTATTATAAGTCTCACATAATTACATGTATTATTAGTTTTATAAGTTTTATAGAATAAAATTTATATATGATCATTAAATTATATGATTTTTTTAAACATTAAATTATCTAAAGTTATATAATAATATTAAATTTCAAATTTTATTATCATATGACCCAACAACATTAATTATCATTAAACTATTATTAATCAATGAATCATACACCTCTCTTTTCAAAAAATAAAATTGTGAAGAGATCATGGTCTTTATATTTTTCAGTCCTCGTTGATGGGATCAAAGCTGTTCTCATGGAATAAGTTCAATGCGTGATCAGTGATACAATTTGAGCTAGACCTCCAGTTCTTTCCTTTCTTTTGTTAAAAAAGAAAAACAGATCGTACATATTATATTAGTGGAAAATTTCTCATTTACTCTTTAAATGTAATTAAAATTTTATTTGAATATTTTCAATAATTTTATTCAATTATGTAATACTTTTAATTTTTTTAAATATATATATTCATAATTTATTTTTATAATTATAAAAATATTTTTAGAAAATATTTTTAAATTTATCAAATTATTTTATGAATATTTTTTATTTAATTGCGATTATATTTTAAAATTTTAAAAACATAATTTATAATTTTTTATATTTTAAAATATTAATTATCAAACAATGAAATCATTTTTTATTAAGTAATGTGGTTTAAATACTTACATTTCGTATAAAAAGTTTAAATATAATTTAAAAATAACAAATCCAAAAAATATTATATTTAAACTTAAATCAAAATAATTAAAATAAATATAAAATTTTAATAATATATAAAATAATTTATATGATAGAAAATTAAATATATATAATATAATATTAAAAAATTAATATTTAATTTATTTAAAAAATTAATATTAAAATTAATATCTCTAATATAAAACTTATAAAACTAATAACACATGTGATTATGTTTAAAAAATCATATAATTTAATGATCATTTATAAATTTAATGTTCTTTGAAGAGGTTAGAAGAGCTTTGAAGACATAAGGCCACGTCTGCTCCAAGAAGAGGAAGCGCAGACGTTAAAAGAGCTTCTGTCTTCTAAAAAACAAACGGTATGCAAAGCCTAATGTTTGCGCGTGGTCTGCGTGCATACATAAGATTTTTGAAGATCTTTAACAATGAAAACAAACACCACCTTACTCTCCACAAGAGTTTCGCCCAAAAGCTGAATATCGCCTTTGGGGGAGGGATTATAACTGAGAAATCGCTCAAACGAATAGTTTTTGTGACTGGACAACCCCTGCTATAGACAGTGCAGGGTCCTCTGTTTTAGCAGGTTCTAAATCAATAACTATTCTAACATCAATCCTATGTAAAATAACCTAAAACGGTCTTCTGAAACTCTTGAGTGAATCCAAACTAGGTTCAACAACGTGAGTTTACGACCCACGAACGCTTTTTCCAGCAGGTTGTGCTCGAATGAGCGAAAAGAGTACGGACATCGATCCCAATAGTGAGAACGTCGGGTTTTCTCAAACTGGGAACTGATTGAGGATTTATCCTCAGCATCTCGGGTGCGTTTTTGCTGAACGCGATGACATGAAAACTAGGTCCGTCGCAGACCGCGATCATGCACCCGAACGGTAGGATTTCGCCACCTCTTTATATTCTAGACAAATAAGCAATGATTTGTTGCTCTTTGACGAATTGAGTGTTAGAAAAAATGTTAATTCGAGATAAAAATAAAAATAATAAATATTATTATATAATCAAACGAAGCAAAATAAATAAAACTCAAGCAGATGCAAGAAATTGGTTTACTCATATTTAGACATTGAATTGGATGAGTAGAGTAACATAAATCGAAGAAGAATTTTATTAGGCATATATGAAACAGTTTCCTTAAGACAAATTCACAATCTCCTAAGTGCTTTGAGTAACGTTGGACGCCGGTCTCTCAGGATACAACAACAAATGATCACAACAATAAGCACAACCGTAGTGATCAGTCGAACATAATCTTGTCTTTCTCTATCATTGGAAAGAACAAATTTGGAATGAATTTTCTAAGTGTTTTCTAATTCAACATTGTCAATTGTGTCTTGTAACTTATGTTGTGTTGTGTCTTGTAACTTATATCTACTCGTGCATAAACTAGCCTATATATATGGAGAGGAAATGGATTGAAAGGTTAAGACATTTCGATGAAAGGACTTAACCTTTTGATTAAAAGACTTCTCCTTTTTATGAAAGGGCTTAACCTTGTCATGAAAGGATTTAATCTTTTCATGAAGAAAATTGTTGAATAGGTATGATTGAATGGATGCAACTTTAAACAAAAAATTAAGTTCATTCACCAAGTGACATGACTTATAATTAATTAGTATAATAGCATCAATTCATTCAAATTTTCCAACAATCCCCCACATGAATGAACTTGATGGTTCAAACACTGACTCAATATGGTGATAGATTCTACATTTGATTTTTGCATAGGATAGGTAGGCGTCCCCTTTGAACCTTTCCTTATGAAAATATGTTTACCTTACTGGCTGTCCAGTAGACGTGATGTCCTTGAACTGTCCTGCCATTAGTGTAAGCGATGACATACCTCACACAAATATCTCATTGACAAGAATTTGGTTTTCATGTTTATGTCCTTATAGCCATGGACATCTCCTGGTTTTGCAAGAGTTTAGAGAACTATGCCTCAATAGTCTCTTTGAAGCGACTCCACTTCACTCTCACATAGGTAACTTATGTTGTTCGGCTCACCGAAACACGTAGTGGTCAGTAAAAGCATTGCTTAACCTTTTCCACATTTTAGTCACTGTTTAATCATAGGAATGAACTTGGGATAAGTACCCCCACAATGACCTCACAAGGTCTATGCAAGTATGGTGTCCCATTTAACCTAGATCGTGGGATCTCTAGTTAACTAGGTTGAGTTTTCCTTCACATAGCGCCTTAAATATTAATGGGCTTTAGTCACATTCCTTTCGATGTTATCAACTTGATCTTGATTCAACTCATTGTTTAGCAAATCCACAATGTTATCTTTTGATCTTACAAAATCAATATAGATAACTCTAGTTGAGATCAATTGTTTAATGATATTATGTTGATGACGTATGTGTCTTCACTTACCATTATACTTATACAAGACACCCCCACACTTTGATGTAGTTGTACGAAAGTTTTCTACATTTCCATAACTCATATGGCGTCTCGTCTATTTTCTTGTGAGTTACTTTATTTAAAGGTAATTTGCTAATAAAATAGCTTCCTCCACATGTTTTGTGACAACTCAGAATATGACCAAATGTCATTGATAATATGGTGTATCTGACAATCCATTCAAGATGTAATTCCGACATAGAAACTTAGAATGATTTCAAGCTTTAATGACAACAATGTCTATCTCATTCTCTCTATGAATAGGAGGATCATCCTATATTTGACCATATTCAACATGATTAAATATAACATCTTATGTCGCTATGTCTTGAAATTCTATCCATGAATTTCACATGTTTCTCGTTGTGGCTCAAAACCACTGACATCGTTGAATTATTCAAAGTCTGAATAGGAATCAACATTTCAAATCACGAGTTAGGTGAATCAGTGGGTTTATCATTGTTTCGTTTAAAATACATAACCATAATTTGTAAATATTCCAACAATAAATTGAAAGTTAATTCAATTTATTTTACAATTTATTTCTGTTAAACAACAAAATTTAGAAATTAAAATTCTAAAACAAAATTTGTAACAATATTGTTACCTCTAAACAAATTCTGTTATCAACAGTAAATCAAATAAATATTGTTGAACAACAAGATTAAAATCTTGAAATAGAATTATAGGCCCGATTTTTGTTCACAGACATATCATAATTTCGTTTTGGCACCTTATTTATCGCAACGAATCAAAACTAAAATCCAACAATTGAGTAATTTCTGTTAAACGATAGGAATTTTGTAAAATTAAAGTCCTGAAATAGAAATTCACACTCAATAATATTTTTTTGAATTCGTTAAACGTCAGGATTTAGTAAAACTAAAATCCGAAACAAACCGACTTCTATTGGACAATTGGATTAAAACCCGAAACAAAATCAATTTCTGTTGAACAATGAGAATTTAATAAATTAATTCTCGAAGCAGACTAACTTCTATTAATCGGTGAGAATTTAATAAAACCCGAAATAGTAGTATAATCTCAATGTATAAATATTATAAAAGAAGTATTGAATGGTTACACATATCTTTTCAGTTACTTGATCAAAATTCACCATTCGTTACAAGGAAAAAAATACGAGCCTTATCATGTTACACCGAGGCTAGTCCTTAATTTTGGAATCTTCAAAACGGTTCATTGTGAAAAGGTTTTTCAAAAGGTTCCATATGCACCTTTCCGAATCACCAAGTGCGCAGCTATCAACAGACGCAAGGGTTAAACAAAAATTTTGGATGGTGCACAACTACAAAGGACAAGGGCTGGGACTTAACGCCAAACTTTAAATTATTATAATATTATAATCTTTCAAACAATCTTGCAAAGCAATTAAAGAATTTCAACTTCTTGCAGTGTGTATTAAGCAGATTGGTAAGATTATTAAACGAAAAGATTGTTACCATATCACCTTGTTAACTAGAGCGTTTTGATGTTTCGATAATTCATCAATATCGTAGTTCCCTCGTAGATTGAACTTAATGCTTGTTCCAGCGATGAGATTCATAAATTGAAGGGAACAATTCAAAAAAATTTCGAATGAGTTGAGTTTCCAAACAATTACCAATGAATTATAAATTTAGAGTTTTCACAGCCGCAAATACTCGTATATAAATTTGCATAGGCCCTACAAATTGCTTTGCCATGCAACCTGCAAACTCACACAAAATTTAGTGGATATAAAAACACATGCCTTAATAATGCAAATTATAGATTTGTAAATATGCTTTTGCGTACGACAAGTCTAGAACCTGCGAAGATAGATATCTTTTGTCCAACACGCCTTGAACTCGTACGTATATATTACTCGACTTTAAACTTAAAAATAACGTTCGCTCATTTCGGATCAAAATAAAAAAATATAAGAATATGTCTTAAGATTGTTAAAAAATTGTTAATCTGAGATGATAATAATAATAATAATAATAATAATAATAATAATAATAATAATAATAATAATAACAATAATAATAATAATAAATATTATTATATAATCGAACGAAGCAAAATTAATAAATCTTAAAGTAGAGGCAAGAAATTGGTTTACTCATATTTAGACATTGAATCGGATGAGTAGAGTAACATAAATCGAAGAAGAATTTTGTCGAGGCCTGTATGAAATAGTTTCCTTAAGACATATTCGTCCTCTCCTAGATGCTTTGAGTAACGTTGGACGTCAGTCTCCCAGTATAAAACAAAAAACGATAAAAATAATAAGCACAACCGTAGTTATCAGTCGAACACAACCTTACCTTTCTCTATCACTGGAAAAAATGAATTTGGAATGAATTTTCTAAGTTTTTTCTAATTCAACATTGTCAATTGTGTGTTGTAACTTATGTAACTTATGTTGTGTTGTGTCTTATAACTTATGTCTAATTGTGCCTAAACTAGCCTATATATAGGGAGAGGAAATGGATTGAAAGGTTAAGACCTTTCGATGAAAGGACTTGACCTTTTGATTAAAAGACATCTTGTGATGAAAGGGCTTAACCTTTTCATGAAAAGATTTAATCTTTTCATGAAGAGAATTGTTGAATAGTTATGATTGAATGGATACAACTTTAAACCAAAAATTAAGTTCATTCACTAAGTGACATGACTTATAATTAATTAGTTACAAATAGCATCAATTCATTCAATTTTTCCAACATTGAGCTGTGGTCTTAATCGATTGAGAGTAATCAAATGACTTATCCGATTCACTTGATTGCTTGAAAACAACATGGAGAGGAACACCAACTGTGTACTAAGCTATAGCTTTGGTAATGAGGTCGACCTGAATGGGGTCGGCCTGGTGGTTCCCTTCGAGGGCTCTCGTATTGCTGGTGGCCGAAGAGTAAGCTATTTGTTGTTGGTGATGGAAGGAATGAACTGCTCGACTGCTTGAAGAAGTCATTACTATGAGCTTTTCAAGTGTTGTTTTTGCTGATATTTTTTGGAGCGAACTCTGTTTATATTGTGTTGGGTCAAGAGAAAAGGTAGTTTCTGACAAACCCACGTTGGCATGGTGTCACATCCGTCTTTTAGGTGGGCCCAAAATTGGGCTTTGACTAAAATAAATGGGTTAGAGTCGCCAGCGATCATTTATTTTTTTATAACATAAAAAACTAGGTTGATTGGACACCTTCTTTCCTGATCTAAGTTTTACTAGAAATATGTCAGATTTGGGAGTCGGTTACAGTCAAGGAAGGATTAGCACCCTTGTACTGCCCTTTCGGTACTAATTTAATTTCCACTTGTCTTAATTAAGAAAATTGCAAGTTAAATTAAAAAGTAAAAATTCGATTCAAATTACTTACCGTTAATCGATTGAAATTACCTCTAAAAAGTTGAAAATGTTAGATTATAAAATAAAAGAAATCGCAAATAAAAATTAAATTAAAATAAATCAAAGAAGGAAATATTAAATTTTAAAAATATTATATAAAAATGTTTAAAAAATAAAATAAATGAAGAAAATATTAAATTTCAGAAAAGAAAAATAATAAAATATAAAAAAATGTTAAAAGAGAAAATAAAAATAAAACAAAACAAAATAAAATAAAATAAAAAAAGAAGTGGGAAAATAAAAATAAAAAAATAAAATAAAAAAGTGTTAAATAAAATAATAAATAATAGTAGTAAAGATAAAAAGGGATTTTTAAAAGTTGTTATTAAAATAAAAGATAAGAATTAAATAAAAGAAAATAATTAAATGAATAATCTAAGAAGATTGAGATAAAGAGAAACTCATAGTGAAAACAATCTTAGACTTCAGCTTTGCCTCAAATTCATTGGATCATCGAAACATATCTTTACTTCATAATTCACGTCGGATTACAAGGACAATTCTTCGCTACCGACTCAGATTATGTTATTTCAGCAATAACTGATTTCGACCTCAGTTTCCTTTTAGCAAACAATTTTTCTAAGTGTGTTTTCAAAAAGTCGAATATGCTTCAATAAGCCAATCCTTCTTACAATTCTCATGTTTGGAATTGAGCCTTTGCTTTAGCCCTCGGCTTAAAAGAAAATTAGCTAAGCATGACCAATGTCATACTTAGCATTTGTTGAAAATGAAAATTAAAAGAAAATAAAGGAGTATGCGAAAATAGAGAGAAAGATAGAGAGAAAAAAAGATTTTATTCTCATATGTGTGTCCTCTTAGGCTTACCATGAGAGGGTATTTATAGCATTCAAATTCCTAAAAACAAGCTAAAGATAATTTAAAATAATATGTTTTATCCTAATTAAAACACTTTAAACTATTTAAACTAAAATACCTAAAACAAAGATAAAATAAAATAATATTTAAAATAATATCCTAAATCCTAATTAAAATACTAACATTTATTTAAACTAAAATACAAATATAATATTAATATATACTAAATAAGCCCCAGATGAAAATGTGTGTCTACAGTCGCCCCTCTTTGTCTTTTTTCATGTAACAAAAAATAGGACAAAGATAAAATGACACAAATTTTCGTTCGGTAGTTACAGATGACTTCTCCGTCGCGAAGTTGGGTCAGTCTTGGAATGATATCCTTCTTCATGAAATCGGAATTTGAATCAGAAGGTGGCTTCTTGTTGTCATATCGTATTCAACCTTGGTATTCTTCTCGGTTTAAAGACCTCGGTTTGAAAATTCAACTGGAAAGTAGTTCCTTTTGAGCTATGTTGTAATGGGTTGGGAGATAGACCCTTGTTGTTGCAGATGACTCATTTGCTGTGGAATTGAGTCAATCCATTGGGTACAATATCCTTCTTCATAAGTTGAAATCGTGAGTGGCTCATTTGTTGTGAAGTTGAGCTTTCAACTGAAAAATTCTAAGCACGATATCCTTCATCATGAAGTTGAAAGCGGACTATAAGCATTGAAAAGTCGCTCCTGTATCGTCTTCTAGCCCAATATACTTCATCGTGAAGATGAAATTTGACCTGAAGACTTTGGTATGAAACTGGTTTTTCGTAGATGACTCATTCATCATGAAATTGGGTCAATATTTTGGGTACGATATCCTTCGTTGTGAAGTCGAAATCGTAGGTGGCTCATTCGTTGTGAAGTTGAGCTTTGAATTGGATATCCTTCATTGTGAAGTTGAAATCCAATCTTGTAAATTGAATTTCTTTGAGATTAATATCTTTCATTGTGAAGTTGAAATTGTGGATGGCTCATTCGCTGTGAAGTTGAGCTTTGAATTGGATGTCCTTCGTTATGAAGTTGAAATCAAATCTAGAAAATTGCATTGGCTCGAGTTTAATATCCTTCGTTATGAAGTTGAAATCCAATCTAGAAAATTGCATTGGCTGGAGTTTAAATCCTTCGTTGTGAAGTTGACATTGACTCTAACAAGAATAATTTGGAGGGAAATCTTCAATCTCTGGTTGTCAGTCCTGATGACTCTTGATTATGGAATCTTGAATTTCTGATCTTGATATTGGATTCTCCACCATGTTTAAATCCGATGTATAGAATTTTATTTCTAGTCTTTGTTTGGGCAATACCTTTCAGTTATCTCGGGTATGGTGCATAAGCCTTGATCGACTTCTGAATATCTTCTAGAAACTGCCACGTCAAACTATGTCATGCCCAGAGTCGTGCATGTCTCTAGCCGTGACTATATAATAATAAAAATTACAGAATGCATTCCTTTTATTGTCATTTCTAGAATCTGCCATCCTGCACAGAAAATGAATTAAAACGAACAAAAAATCCACAAAAAACCAATGATTAAGGAGTAATTTAAAAGCAAAATATTAACTAAATTAAGCACTTATTAAATTTCCCCTCACTTATTCAATGCTTGTCCTCAAGCATTCCTCAATTAACATATCAAAATCATAAGTTGTCATTTTCAATGTCAATCTATTCCTCAAACTTCCAATCGAACTAAGTCCATGACATTTGCCTAATTCAAGTTACAATCAAGCAAAGACACAACTATGAAAATTTAAAGTAACCAAGACATCCCAATTAACTACCAATTTCAATGAAACATGACTTAATACCTCACAAAGATTCACACATATCCTATCAAAGTGTTTGGGGTGAATGAAATCGCTCAAACCGAAATAACCAAAACATTACCATATGCTTGGAATCCAATCAAGTCTCCACTACGAAAAATGAATATAATGCAATAATCAAGGGGTCTTTAAACAAGGTGTAACGGGGCGTAGGTTAGGGTAGAGAAAAGGCCAAAAAGAAAGGTTTAAAATACCAAAACAAGAGATCAAAATAGTTAAGAACAATCCATGAATCAATATGAAGCGCAATGAAAAACAAAACAAGGAAAAATAATATATGAAAGACGATTGAAACGATTAAATTTTCCTTCCTTTTTTTTTTCTTTTTTTTTTGAACGAAAGTTTTTTTTGTTGTTGTTCGAAACAGTGAACAACTTGTTTTTTTTTCGAAATAGTGATTTTTTTCTTTTCTTTTTTCATGGAACAAGAGTGATACGAGATCTCAAGTCTCGATAAGGGTGTGGAAAGAGAGGAAAAATAAAAAGAATTATTTTCTTTTTTTTGTGGAACAAGAGTGATACAAGATCTCATGTCTCGGTAAGGGTGTGGAGAGGAAAAATAAAAAAAAGGTTTCGTGTTTAATTGAGGTGTAAAACAAAGAAAGAGAAATAGGTTCAAATGTGGTTCACTAGTGGATATGTAAATGAGTAGGCCTTTTGGGGAAAAGTGGGTTTATCCTAGGTGCCCCTATCACATTAAAACATTACGTTTAATATGTAGTCTCGATATGCATTGTGATTATAAGTTGTAGAACATCTTAATTAGTCTGACACAAACAAGTCAAACAATGAGCAAGAAAGAAAATTTATGCTCGTTAGGCTCAAATCTCACAAGAAACGTTTATATGCACTGAGTCAAGTTCATATCTATCGACAAAAGCATGAAATATCAATACTCAACAAAAACAAAATTCACCAGCTATATCAATCACCAATCATGCAAATTAAATTCGATCAAAACATGGTCATAATCCATAAGGAAACAAGAGTATAAAGTGAAGTTCAAGACTACCAACCAATGATCCCAAAACATCAATATCAGAATAACTCAATTTCAAACAATCAAACAAGTAAAGGAAAAATTTGACGATATGCTTATCTTTCCCCCCTCACTTAATCCTTTTTGTCCTAAAACATATGTCGAATTTAAAAACAAAGAGAGGGAAAATGAATACTCCTTAATATAGTGGCGAAAAAATTTGGACCATTTCTCGATTTATGTGTGTCATCCTTGCACAGGGGCCATGCTAATCTTCGTCTGCGAAGTCAAAGTCTAGTGGCTCGTAATTTTCAACAGTTCTGCTTGCCAAGAAATATGATATGGCACTTCCCTTTATAGCTTTTTGGCTCACGTACTCGATGTCAAATTTGGATAACAACATCTGCCATCGGGCTTTTCGATGGAAGGATATCTGATTTCGCAATCAGTGAACTTCTTACTTAGGTAGTAAATGACCCTTTCCTTCCTCCCGAATTCATCATGCTGACCTAGAACACACCCATTGAATTCTCGAATATGGATAAATACAAGAATATAGGTTTACCCTGAATGGGGGACATTAAGATAAGAGTATGAGATAAGTGTTTTTTTATTTCCTCAAATGAAGTCTGACAATCCTCATCCCATGTTCCAGAGTTAATTCTTCGAAGAAGGCAAAAAATTGGGTCGCACTTGTTGGTCAATTGAGATATGAATTGCGCTATATAATTTAATCTGCCAAAAAAACCTCAAACCACTTTTTGTGTTTGTGGGGGAGGTAAATTCTGGATGGCTTTGACTTTATCTGGATCGAATTCAATGCATCTTCTACTGAACACGAATCCTAACAACTTTCTGAATATTACCCCAAAGGTACATTTGTTGGCATTCAGTCTCAGCTAGAACTTTCTTAATCTTTGAAGGAGCTTTCTCAGATTCTTGACATGGTCATCTTCGGTTTGTTCTTTGATAAGCATATTATCGACATAAACCTCGATTTCTTTCTGCATCATGTCATGAAACAAGGCCATCATGGCTCTTTGATATGTTGCCCAAATACTCTTTAGTCCGAAGGGCATCATCTTGTAGCAGATGCCCACATTGTGACAAATGTAGTATTTTCCATGTCATCAGGATGCATCTTAATCTGGTTATATCCTGAGAATCCGTCCATGAATGAGAAGAAAGCGTTCCCGATAGTATTATCCACTAGAGTGTCTATGTGCGGAAGAGGAAAGTTATCTTTGGGACTCGCCTTGTTAAGGTCTCAGAAATCAACACACATGCATACTTTTCCGTCTTTCTTTGGAATCGACACTATGTTAGCCACCCATTCTGGATACTTAGCCACTTGAAGAAAGCCAACATCGAATTGTTTCTTAACCTGTTCCTTGATCTTAAGGAGCATTTCAGGTCTCCTTTTCCTTAGCTTTTATTGCACATGTTTGCATTCTGGTTTGATAGGCAATTTATGGACTACTATATCTGTATCTAGTCTTGGCATGTCTTGATACGACCATGAAAACACATCTTTGTATTCTTGAAGTAAGAATATTAAGTTTTGTCTTGCTTCAGTTGAGATAGTTGTGCCAATTTTGACTTCCTTTCTCTCCTCTTCTGTACCCAGATTCAAGACTTCAATTTTCTTTTTATGTGGTAGTATTTGTTTGTCTTCTCTTTCTATCATTCTTAACAATTCGGAAGGTTAATTGCATTTTTCTTCATTTTCATATTCATCAACTTCCCCAAGATAAACAAACTGTTCAAAATCCACTTCTGGGTCAGTATCATCAACATATGCATTATCTTGGGTCCCTTACAAAAGATCACCTATTGCCCTTGATGTAGGCGAATAGGGATAGTTTGAGTATTACACTGAAAGAAATTTGAAAACCACAGGTAATTCTTCAGCCGTCCAGTTGTAAAGCACTATCTAGGTGGCAAAAGGTGGATTCCTGGCCCGTCCATATTTTTGGCATTCTCTGCTGTTATAGTGTTAATACTCTAATCTTTCAAAGCATCCTCTAAATCTGGTGAAGTCGTCCCAAACTCATAATCACCAGATTTAAATGTTTCATAAAAGGTGGAAAAACCATGGGTTCCCATTGAAATTCACTCCCATTTAATCTGTCCAATCTTCTTTATCAATTTTTATGAATTTCCTTCCTCTTCTGTTGTTGACTGGACCGAAAACCAAGCCCGAACTAGTCTAGCTTTGTTATAGGAAGGACGCGATTGATCATTTCTTGCAACAGACTCCCAAATCCTCTTCCCCACCTTAGCACCTCTTCCCAAGGTCTGTTTGATCTCCATTTTAGTGCATTCAGAGAGCCGGGGTTTGGAAATCTTTCCTCCTACAACTAGAAATCTAGCATTCACAAACTCTAAGGAGTGGAATGAACATTCTACCGCTTCATCAATTACTTCTATGTATGGGGCGTCAGTAGACACTCTTGCCACAATATGTTCTTCAGTATTAACAATTACTAGAGCCTATTCGATGACAAACTTGACTTTTTGGTGCAGCGTAGACGGTACTGCTCCAGCTTGATGGATCCAAGGCTTGTGGGAGTATATCCGGTGCTTGTTCCCTCTTCTAATGAGACATTTTTTTTAGTTAATGCAATTGTAAAGAAATAAAAATAACAAAAATGAAAAATATGCATGATGCATGAAATGTTCGAGGCATTGATTAAAAAACATGTTTTTATTATGAATAATCTTTATTGGGACAAAAATGTTATTTCTTAAGAGACACAAACCTCCTAAAGGTACATTCTAACTAAGTATTCTATACCCCGAACAACATCTGACAAGTTGACTAGTCTTCCTCCTTCGTCTGTCACCGATTAAATATCCTGTCGAACTACTCCTGCTTCTCTGGCTAAATCGTGCAATTGTTGAGCTACTTTTTGTACTTGTTCCAATAAGTCTCGAATGAATACATCTCTAGATTTCAACCTTTGCTGAACCTATTGTCGACACCATTTTTTTCCCGGGCGGGGTAAAAACTTTAGTACGACTTGGGGGTTTTCTTTAAAAATGTTTTTGAAATGTTTTGGAGTCGCCATTAACCTTTTGGGTTAGGTAAGTTGAATACCTAAAAAATTTCTTTTAAAAGAGTTTTTAAGAAAACATCATTTTAAAAGATAAACCAGTCTACGTCTAACCAAAGATTTATTCTTTTTTGTAATAAAAAAGGGGTTTGGGGATCGATTACATGTGGAGAAGGATAAGCATCCCCACAACGCCCAAAATTGCTACCATATAGATTATAAATTATCTATAATAGTGGAAATCTAAGAATTCAAATATAAATTTATGTTACGATCCTATTATTCCAAATTCAACCATACAATATTTATTTAACATGAAATTCTAAGGAGAAATAGAAAATATTCTAATATTTCCAATTGAAGAGGAAATAATCCCTAAAGTACTTTAGGAGGAATATATCTCTTTTCAACTGAAATAAAAAAGAATATAATAATTTCTCCCAAGAATTCAAGATTAAAATAATTCTGTTCAACCAAAGAAAGAAATTAAGCCAATTAATCCAAATTACACATGATTGGAAAAGATAAGGGATATTCAATTATTTAAAAATATAGGGAATTAATCCCTAATAAAATTAGGAGAATTGTCTCGATAAGTTTAAATTAGAGAATATTTCTTTTTCCCCTTCAAGCTTGATTAATTTATGCATCATCGATTTTGTAGGTTCTTCTAGTAGGGTATTTATTTATTTTAAAATTTCAAAATAGGACGTCCAATTACTTTAAAACGAACATTTCTTAATATTTTAAAATAAATAAATACTACCTTTAATCCAATTATGAAATCAGTTGAGTTATGCTTATGAGGCTTTCATATATATTCGAAATGTCTAAATCTATATGCACAAACAAATTTACATGGAAAAGGATAAAAAAAATTAAAAATACCAATTAGGAACAAATAAATGGAAATTAAAGAAAAGATAAAAATTAAATGCTATTCAATGTTGGAAATAAAATTTGAATATATTAACAAGTGCATACTTTAAAGTATAAATATTACGTTAAATAAGCAAACAAAATATAATTACTAAAATGAACCTTACAAATGTAAATAAAGAAATTAAAGTGCTTAAGTAAATAAAGAAATTAAAGTGCTTAAGTAAAAAAAAACATAAAATTATACATTCACTTAAATTATAAATATTAAAATATAAAAAATATGCATCACTTAAAATACATACTACATGTTTTACAAGCAAAATATAATGTATAATATATTACACCACAATTATGGACTAAAATAAAATATTACAAATTATATGTCAAATATAAAATAAATCATAACATGAAGACAACAATCAAAATATAATTATAACAGTGACCTAAATAAAATAAAAATGAAATATTTAGTAAAAAACAATAAATAAAGCTGGAAATTAAAGGATTAAAACGTAATAAATTATAAAAATAGTGAACAAATCATAAATAAAATAGTGACTAAAACAAAAAAAAATACAAATATCACTTCAAAATCATGATAAAATAATAACAGAACATAATCAGTGACTAAAAAATGAATCAATGTAAAAAAGTAGAACTAAATTCAAATAAAAACATGGTAATTTAATGACTAAATTAAAACTAAGTAAAATATAGAGTTCAAAATAAAAACAAAAGCACCTAGTGACCATAATATGAAAACACAACTAGACTAGGGGACTTAGGGGTGATTATACAACGAATTAGTGACTAGTATGTAAATAGACCTCTAAACTATGATGACCTAAGGATAATTAACCCCTAAACTAGCAACTAAATAAAAAAAGATGCTAAAAATTATAGAAGATAAATGAACAAAGTAGGAAATTCCCAAAAATCAGGGACCTGACACATGATTTACCTAAAAAATTAAAATGAATACACCCCCTTTTAACACTCCAAAAACATGAAAACCAGAAAACATTAAACCCATTTCTTTCATTTTCCAACTTCAGCCGTGGAACCCAAAGAACCTCAAGCCACCAACGGCCAAACTCTAGCCCCCCACGACGCCAACCGTCGTTACTCAACAGTCTTCCTCTTGGCCATCCTCTCTGCTACCACCCACAGTTGTCCGAATGACCAACACTCTCCCTAAAATGAACCCAAAACAACATCCTTTCACTCATTAAAATTTTTTGAGACCCTAAACCAAACTAAAACCCAACCCCATAAACGATCGGCGTGGCCTTAGACACGACCACCTTCTCTGGCAAGGTCACTCCTAATGTAAATGTATTATTCTTTCCCTTTCCCTCTAATATTTTTGTTCTTGAAGCACACACACATAAAAGAAAACGAAAGAAATGAGAAGATTCCAACGAACCCCTTTTTTGTTGCATATATTTCAAAAAGCTGGAGGGAGCCCTCGATTACAAAGCTATTACAGAATATCCCTTTTTCTTGACAAGAATCAATGAGAGAGAGGGGAAGTCCTCCTTTATGTTTTTCCCTTTTTTTTCTTTACAATGTGCTATTTTCTTTTGGTTTATACCAACCCATTTTTACATGTAAAATAATAGAAATATTTGTTTATGATTATTGATGAGGCTTTGGTGAGGAAGCTGCTGGCATGGTGGTGGCATGTGGCAGGATAAGCTCGGTATGGTGACTGACAGGGAGTGGTGGACGTGATGGTTGCTGCATTAGCATGGCTTGGGTAGGAGCAGGTGACAAAGGTGAGGATTTTGCTTTGACTTTTGAGTTCCAAGTTCTTCTCATTATGAACTTTTCACTCTTCTGTTTGAATAATACATTTGGTACCAATTTTCATCTATTTGGTCCATCAGTGAAATTTTGAGTTCCAAGTTCTTCTCATTATGAACTTTTCATCTATTTGGTCCATCAGTGAAATTTTGAGTTCCAAGTTCTTCTCATTATGAACTTTTCACTCTTCTGTTCGAATAAGTTATTCTCATTATGAACCATTCCATTGAAATGTTGATCTACTCCTTCTCTGATAGAATCGAGCAACAGGTTGAAATAAGTTCTTCTCATTATGAACTTATTCTCTCTCTTCAGTCGAGTTCTTCTCATTATGAACCATCCACTAGAAATGTTGATCCCTCGAGTGAGGTGTTGCTGACTCAAATCCATATGTGATGAATCGAGCTAAGATTAAACAAGTTCTTCTCATTATGAACTTTTTCTCCCATATCGGACGAGTTCTTCTCATTATGAACTCTCAACTGGAAAGGATGATCCCTCAAGTGAGGTGTTACTGATTCAACTCCATATGCGATGAACCAAGTTAAGGTTGAACAAGTTCTTCTCATTATGAACTTCTTCTCCCTCATCGGATAAGTTCTTCTCATTATGAACTCTCCACTGGAAATGTTGATCCCTCGAGTGAGGTGTCACTGATTCGAAATGCCGTGAATCGAGTGATAGGTCGAATAAGTTCTTCTTATTATGAACTTTTTCTCCCTTTTTTCAGATGAGTTATTCTAATTATGAACTATCTATTTGAAGAGTTAATCCCTTAAGCAAGGCGTCGCTAATTCGAAATGTCATAAATCGAGCGATAGGTTGAACGAGCTCTTCTTATTATGAACTTCTTCTCCCTTTGTCAGATGAGTTTTTCTCATTATGAACTCTCCGCTGGAAATATTGATCCCTCGAATTAAGTGTGGTTGATTCAACTCCATATGTGATGAATCGAGCTAAAGTTGAACAAGTTCTTCTCATTATAAACTTCTTCTCCCTCATCGGATGAGTTATTGTCATTATGAACTCTCCACTGGAAATATTGATTTGTTTATCCTCTTTTTGAAAAGTTTTAAACCTGCAAAAGATTATCATATGTCAATAATAATTGTGTTTGAAGTACCCGAAGGTATTGACCCAAAGGTCCTCGAATTTTACTGAGATCCATTTCTTTAAATGGTGAAAAATATGGATTGATTCTCTACTGAAGTCATGAAAGAAAATATTTGTTGGCTCTTTGAATTCCTTAATGTTGCAAATTGCTTAGTTTTTGTCTTTGTTGGGTCTATCCTGGAAACGTCCCTGGTCATTCTTATTGAACTGGCCTAAAAAAGTTAAGTTAGAAGAAAGACATAATTAAAAATGTTTATAGGGAAATATCTTAAGAAAAACTCATACGATATCCCATAAAAACGGTCCTAAGAAGGACTTAAACAATTTTTTAGAAAAATGATCCTAAAAAGGACAAAATATTATTTCAAAATAAATTTTACAAGCATCCTCATGAGAGGGAAATCAAAATTTATTATGTGTATGAAATGATGAAATGTATGATGCAAAGATGCAAAGTCATGTATGAATGATGGTTTTCTTGATCTGTTGGACATGGTTGCAAGAGCAGTCTTAATTGCTTGAGCAGTCTTCATTATTTTCTTGGTTTGGTTGTCTTTTTTACCTGTTGCACCTAAGTGTATTATTGCGAATCTTGACTTGTGAATGGGCGCATCTTGCCCCAGTATTTTTTTTTGATAAATTTGGCTTCTTCAAAAAGATTCATTTACAATTATCAAGAAACCCCTAAAATTAGGCATAGATTCCTTCAAAAATTCATTTAAAACATTAAGAAACCCTTTAAGATCAGGCTTAGTTTCTAAAAATCTTTCGTTTTCAGTTGTCATCAAGGAACCCTAAAAAATTAGGCTTAGCTTCCTTTAAAAAGTATTTGGAGATAATCATCAAGAAACCCCTAAAAATCAGGCTTAGTTTCTGAAAACTCATTTGAAAACATCCGGCCCGAAAGTCTTATGGATGGCCCGAAGGACTTATCATCTTTCTTAAAAGACTTATAGATGATCCGAAGGATTTAAGAATCTTGCTCGTAAGACTTAATAATGGCTCGAAGGACTTACTCATCATGCTCAAAAGACTTACTGATGGCCTGAAGGACTTATGCTGATTTGAAGTGTTGTGAATCGAGCAATAGGAAATGTTAACCCCTCTGGTGGGGCATTAGTGATTCGAAGTGTTGTGAATCGAGCAAAAGAATTGTTGAAAACATCCTGCCCGAAGGTCTTATGGATAGCTCGAAGGACTTAAGTTTATTCGAAGTGTGTGAATCGAGCAATATGAAATGTTAACCCCTCTGGTGGGGCGTTGCTGATTCTAAGTGTTGTGAATAAAGTAAAGGAAATGTTGAAAACATCCTACCTGAAGGTCTTATGGATGGCCTAAAGGACTTAAGCTGCTTCGAAGTGTGTGAATCGAGCAATATGAAATATTGAAAACTTCTGACCCTAAGGTCTTATGGTGGCCCGAAGGACTTAAGCTGATTCGAAGTGTGTGAATCGAGCAAAGGAAATGTTGAAAACATCCGGCCCAAAGGTCTTATAGATGGCCCGAAGGACTTATCATATTGCTCGAAAGACTTATAAATGACCCGAAGGATTTAATCATCATACTCGAAAGACTTACTGATGGCCCGAAAGACTTACTTATCAAGAAACCCTTGAAAATCAAGCTTAGTTTTTTATTTGTCAAGGAATCCCTAAAAATTAGGCTTAGTTTCCTTTTAAAAACTCATTGAAAATCATCATCAAGAAACCCTTGAAAATCAAGCTTAGTTTCCAAAAACTCATTTGAAAACATCAAGAAATCCCTAATAATTATGCTTAAATTCTTTAAAATTCATTTGAAAACATTAAGAAACCCCTAAAATTAGGCTTAGCTTCTTTTAAATTCATTTGAAAACATCGAGAAACCCCTGAAAATCAGGCTTAGTTTATAAAAATATTTTTTCGAGTGAAACAATCTCAAGCGAGATAAAATCTTCTGGTTTTAAGAAAAACAATCTCGAGTGAGATAAAATTTCTTGTTTCAAGGGAAAACTGTCTCAAGCGAGATGAATTTGGTTTTAAGAAAACCATCTCAAGTGAGATACATTTTTTTTCAAGGGAAACTGTCTCCAGAGAGATAAAATTTGTTTCAAGGGAAACGATGTCAAAGGTTGGTTTCAAGAGAAACTGTCTCAAAAGGACAAAATTTTGTTTCAAGATAAACATATTCGAAGATTTTGTTTCTAGAGAAATTGTCTCAAGGGAGACAAATTTTGTTCCTTGGAAAACTAACTCATGTGATATCAATTTTGTTTTAAAATTTTCAAAATTTTGGGAGAATGTCTCAAGCGAGACGATGTTTATTTTGAGAGAAATTGTCTCAAGCGAGACAAAATTTGGTTCAAGTAAAATAACTTTGAAATTTGTGCTCCGAAAGAAAGTATCTCAAGTGAGACGAAATTTGTTTTGAGAGAAAAATGTCTCAAGTGAGATAAAATTTGTTTTTAAGAAAAAACAACTTTGAAATTTGTGTTCTGAAGGAAAATGTCTCAAGTGAGATGAGTTTTTTTAAGAGAAAAATGTCTCAAGTGAGAAGAAATTTGTTTTAAGAGAAAAATGTATCAAGTGAGATAATTTTTTTTAAGAAAACAATATCTCTAGCGAGACGACATTTTGTTTAGAGAGAAACAACACTCAAAGAGATAGAGAGTCTGCTTATTCCTGCATGTTATGGAAATGTCTTTAGAAGATCTGATTGTTGACTTCAGGAAGTCAAATCTATGGATGACATTGTTTCAGGTTGAAGACATCTGGTCATTTTTGAGCTTTTATTTCCTGAAAGATCAAAATGATGTATTTATGAATACCTATCTTGTATGTTTATGGGTGTCACGATGAAGTTTGTATTTTATGTGTTTGATGAATTATCGAATTTGTCCTTGAGAGAGGAAAAATGCCTTTAAGAAATACAAAATTTCAAGTGAAACATTTTTAAAGTATCCTCATGAGAGGTAAAATCAAAGTTTTTATTGTGCGTGATAATGAATGTATGATGCAAAGATGCAAATTTCATGTGTCATGTATGTTTGTGTTGATGTATGTATGTTTTCTCGGTGGGAAAGAGAATGGTTGCGAGAGCAGTCTTCATTTTATCCCTGGCTCAGTTTGTCTTTATTTCCACTAGGGTGTATTCTTGCAAACCTCAACCTCAGATAATTTATTTTCCTTGCCCCATCAAAATTTACCCCAAAAATTTGGCCTCCCTTGCCCCAGCTTCGATCTTGAGCTTTGGAGGGATATTCTTTGAATTATAAGATACTCTGAAAGAAATTATATTGTTTGAAAATGTTTTTCTTCCTTTGAATTTTCAATATTTTGAAAATATCGAAAAGAATTAAAAAAATATTTCATTCTTCTAACTTTCACAGTTGAAACAAATCATAAAACAGGAGTTCATTGAATATCAAAAGAATCAAGCACTCTTTAATCTTTGATAACTGCAAACCTTTGACAAATATCCAAACTGAAAGGTTGGTTTTGAGTTCGCTACCTAAATTTTAAGGTTTTTTTCCTCGATTTATCCTTTTTCCTTTTCTCGATCCTCGTGAAAATTAGGACATGCCCCTCTTTCTTGGTTTGGCATTTTGATCGGAGGCGGACAAAATGTCGTAACTAACATAGTCAATTACTAGACTTTTTAGAACACTTTTGTTTCAGTTCTCTGAAATCTTCCATTTGTTCAAGCTTTGTAGGCTCCTATAGTAAAGGTAGTGCAAAAATATTAGTCTAAAAATGATTTCTGAGTGTTCGTGTGAGTTCGACTATAACACATGTTCCTCAACTCCCTTAATCCATATTCACCGAAACTCCTTATTTAGTAAATTAGATTTATTTTACCATTGTTTGGCTAGCTGAATTCAACTTTATTGTACATATATATTATAATTGCCTTTGTTTGGCTAGCTGAAGGATTCATGTCGTCACAAAGTCTTTTACCTAACAATCACAGTGGAAAAAACACCAAATTTTTAAGTACCCATTCAATGTCATGGTTTGAATGCAATCTATACATAAAGCCAGGGCTTTTGAGTTTCCTCTATAACCAATTGCTCTAGTGGAATAGCTCAACTTTACAAAATCTATTTCTTAAGCTTGTCAAGGAGAATTTGTTATAATCCTAGTGTTTGTTATAGGTTAGAAAATCTCATCATTAGAGTTCAATTTACAAGCAACTGACCTAAACTAGATTCACCTACTCGACCATTCCATCTGTGAAGATCGTGATCATCATTGAACGTTATTCACAGAAGTAGAAACCAATTAGCTTAGCAATCTTATATGCAAGTTGCCCCATTTTTGTCAACTCCTAACACATACCTAAATGTCAAACCCTTTGATTGCTTCTTCATGTCAAGAGAAAACTAGATTGGTCCCTTCAAGAGAAGGGTATGTATTGTGGTGTATTTTTGGAGTAGGATTAAGGGGTCCTTGTTTTGTTGGGTTCAATCTTGTCATTTGTCATAGATTTACAACCTCAATTATTAAAAAGCTTTTAATTAAGATGATATTCAAGGAACTTCAAGATTAAGATTTGCTTATTGTTCATTTCCTTAGAAGGAAGCATTTTATTTAAAATGTCCGATTATCAAGTGACTTACAAACTTTTTAAATGCAAGAAAAAGAAAAACAAGTTCAAACAAGATAATATGTGAGTGCATCAAAAGTTTGTAGTGAGTGCAATGGTTTTTCTCGGTTTGCATTAGAATGCCACATTATTCATCGAATGTCTATGCCCCTTGAATTGATTAAATTATGAACCTTGCGCTTCAGTGCCCCATTATTCTCAATGATGTGCTTTGATATTCAGATGGTGATAGCACCACGTCCATACCTCTATAACCTTTTCTAGGTATGAATGGGGTGACTTCAATTTACCTTAAAAGATTTTGCGGGTTACTCCCAGGATCCATTATTAATGCATGTTGAAAGGCAATGTATATCATGCAATGTACTATGTATAGATGCTAATGCAAAGATGCTCATGCAAATGCAAAGATGCAAAAATGGGAATGTAAAGATGCAAAAATGGGAATGCAAAAATGCAAAATGTAAAATGCAACAAAGGAATTGATCCCAAAATATTTGTCATAAAACAACTTCCAAAGAACACACAATGTCTCAATACACTAAGGAAGATGGAAACTACAAATCACGTCATATTGCTCGAATTCTTTAATTTTGATCAAAAATGCAAGGAAACAATCTTCTTTTATCCTTGGCTTGATGGAAAATTCCAACGCTTTGACTTCTTTTCCAGAAATGCATTTTTGAGCGACCATATGCGACTAACATCATCCACTGTCTCATGTTGGCTATCGTTGTTGCTTGATGACTTCAAACATATTATTTCTTTTCGACTAGTTGTATCAACATCTTCGTAGTACCCTTGAAAAGCTTGTTTTACAGCATCATTTGAGCTTCATGTATTCCAGCTTGATGTACCTCTTCAGTTGTTTCCTGGAGCATCCTTCTGGACTATTGATGTGTTTTTGCATTTCTATTCTACCTCTTTGAGTGACATTGCCATATTGAAAGCCTTCTAATGTGACTATTAACTTGGGAATTGTTGAAAACATTTTGATGTTTCGATATAACAAATAAAGTGTTAATGAATTTTAAGATTTTATATTCAATTTCAAAAATAATTTTTGATCCAATTAATCGAATATCACATTTTACTCCAAAATTTTTAAATGTCAATTTTACTCCTTACTTAAGTGAAAAATTATGTTTCAATCTTAAAATATTTTTGAAATAATTTTTACAAAGTATTTCAAACCAAAATCGAGCCAAAAATAAGTTTTAAAAAGGGAGGTATCGATACCCTCTTAAGAGGCAACGATATCCCTCATATTTTGAATGCAAAAAGGGTACGGATACCCCATAGGGTACGATACCCCTATGCAAAGAGGTACCAATACCTAGCTTAAAGGCACCGATACCCCTTATGTTAATTTTGGCTTCGAGAAAAATAGAATGCCCAATGGATACCGATACCCCTGATAGGTACTGATACATTTAGTCTTATAACGATCGAAGTATTTGAATTTTACACAGGAGGTACCAATACCCTTTGAAGGTGTATCGATACCCCTACGCTCCCAATAACTTTTTGAAGATGAATTCACACCACAAAGGCTCTGTTGACCTCACCAATGATCCCCATCCTTCAGAATTGATCCAATGTGTATTTAAACAAGTTCTGAAGCCTATTATCAACAAGAATTGAGAAAGAATCAAGAGAGAAAGCATCAAACATCAAGTTTGAGAAATTCAAACCAATTTTCATTCAATTTTCATTTTTCTTTCAAGAACACACTTTGTGCTCAATTGTATTTATTTTTTAGTTTTCTTTCATTTTTCTAAAATTGTGTAAACATTCTACCTTGTGAGGTTTTTCTGTAAAGTTTACGAATTTGTAATTTTCTCTTTGGGAGAGAGTGTTATCAAGAATTTGGGGGTATAATTCTTGAGGGATTTGTAAGGTTACTCCCTGTCCTCAAAAGAAAGACAAATTAATGAATTTGTGGAAAATCCTTAGTGTGGATAGCTAAGGTAGTGGACGTAGACTTTGGATGAGAAAGTCGAACTACTCTAATCGCTGTGCAAATCTTTTTAATTTTATGTCAAAAGCTTCCACCGAAATTTTTATTGCCAATTCACCCCCCTCTTGGTCGATTCATCCGATCAATTAACTCAATAATTGGTATCAGAGCTACACTCATTTGAAGGTTTTACCACCTCTTGAGTAGATTCGGAAAGATTTCAATCGATATTCAAGTCATCAATGACCTCTAAGTTAAACTTCGACTTCGTTATTGATTCTCAGACTGTTAACAAGCCTCATTTCTTCAATAGAGCTAACTATGCTTATTGGAAGAATAAGATGAGGTACTTTATTCAAGCTAGTGACATGAGAGCATTGAAAATCATGATGAATGGATACTCTAAACCATCCACAAATCTGAATTTGTGGAGTGAAGAAGAGACGAGATTATTACAGCTCAACTCAAAGGATATCCATATTCTTTTCTGTGCACTTGGACCAGATGAATACGGGAGAGTATTATCTTGTACAACCGCCAAGGAGATATGGGACAAACTTCAAGTCACTCATGAAGGAACCAACGAGGTAAAAGAATCTAAAATTAGTCTTCTTACTCATAGCTATGAAAATTTCAGGATGAAACCGGATGAAGACATCAAAACTATGACATATAGATTTTCCGTGATTGTCAATGGCCTCAAGGCATATGGAGAAATCATTCCAAATAAGAATCTTGTGAGGAAGATAATTTATTCTCTTCTAAAAGCTTGGAAATCGAAGAAGACGGCTATTATATAAGGTAAAGACCTAAAGTCTTTAATTCTCGATGAGCTCATTGGTTCTCCTCACGCATGAAATGATGATTCAAGATGAGGTAGACCTCGAGAAGAAGGAGGCAGAGAAAAAGAAGAATGTTGGAGTTGCTCTCAAAACCACAAAAGATTAGAATGATTCTGATGATGATGACGATGATGAAGAAATGACATCATTTGCCAAACGGTTCAAAAAATTAATGAAGCCCAACAGAGGAAGAAAATTCAAACGAAATGAAGGCTTAAAAAATGAACCAAATGAGAAGGACCCTATCATTTGCTATGAATGCAAAAAGCCTGGGCATGTCAAATACGATTGTCCACAATTAAAGAAAAAGCACAAGGCACACGTGGTTACTTGGAGCGATGATGAATCATCAAATGAAGAGGAACAAGAAGTAGTAATCCTGTGCTTAATGGCCACCGAGGAAGTTTTTGTCACGATGGAAGGTGAGTTAGGGTTTGAAGAAATCGATTTGGGGAAATATCGAAGAAGAAAATTGGGAGTGAAGCAACAGCAATTGGGGGAGGATTGAAAGGAATTAGGGATTGAGAAATTACCTAAAGAGATTGAGGCTGAAGTAGAGATGGGAGGTGGGTCACGTGGTGAAGAGCAACGGGCCAGGGTCTATTTGGGTAAAGGGTGTAGTTGGGATCCACTGGATTTAAACCCAAATTAAGTAATATTATAGGCATATGTGGGATTTGGGGTATTACGAATCTAATATTAAGCAGAGGGTTGAAAAGGCTGAAATGGGCGAGTCAGCAGGGAGTTAGTTATTTTGTTATTTGGATGTACTGCCAGCTGTAGGGTACTTGTTAATATATAAAACTGTACCACATCTTTTGAGAATTATCTAATGAATGAATGAGCACATTTTATGTACCTATTTCTTCTATTTCTTAAATCCCTAGAAAATTCTTCTATCCTAAATCATAACAATTGGTAATCAGAGCTCTGTTTTAGTGATCCAAAATCATTTTTTCACGCTGGGAAAGACAAGAAAAATGCAAAAAGCTGGAACCACAGAGGTACCAGAACAATCAGCAGTGGAGGTTAAGGAGGAGACCTTACTATCTTGGTGGGCTGGGCAGAAAGAAGAGCTGGAAGGGAGGATACAAACCTTAGAAGAGGGAATGACTGAAAACAGAGGGTATTTGCAGAGAATCCTACAGCTGGTCAATCAAGCAGCTGAGGAAAAAGATTCACCTCAGTCAATGAAGAGTCAACCACAAGCAACTGAAAAATAGAAAAAAGTGAAGGTAAATCACCTTGTTTAATTACGGTTCAGGAGTTAGTTATTTTGTTATTTGGCTGTACTGCCAGCTGTAGGGTACTTGTTAATATATAAAAATGTACCACATCTTTTGAGAATTATCTAATGAATGAACGAGCACATTTTCTATACCTATTTCTTAAATCCCTAGAAAATTCTTCTATCCTAAATCATAACAGTTTCTCAGGTAACCTCTAACTCATTCTATTTAGAAGATTATTCTTTTGATGAGTTATTAGAGGAATATAATGGGTTGGCATTGGATTATGAGAATTTTTTTTCAAAATACAAGAAAGATATTTCAAAATTGAAAAACGAAAAAGATCTCATATCCAAGACCAAAATTGAACTTGAAAGTAAGTTTAAAGATTTGCAAATCAAAATCGATGATTTAGAAAATAAAAATTCAGATTTGCAAAACTTACTTTCTAAAGTTTATGATGATCATCAAAAGGAAATTGATGATCTTAAATCTTCTTTCGATAAAGTTGGAACAAAACGTTTTGAAAAAGGTGAAAATTCAAAATCCAACTATATTAGAAAGAATTTTAAATCTTACAATCATAAAGGTCCCCAAAGAACCTCTAATGGTAAAATCGTTAGGAGTATATGGGTTCCTAAATGAATCAATACTACTAAAGATAAGGATGTCCTAAATAAAGGGATATCCAAGAGGACTAGGATTTTAGGGACTAATGAATATGGATCCAAAAGAATTTGGCTACAAAAAATAAAAAAATTAATCTATGTTTGTAGGAAAAAGGAGCATTGCTACAAGAGACAAAATACAAGTTCAACCAAATAGTTCCTTTATAGTGGATGCTCAAGACACATGACAGGAGACAAGAGCTGGTTTATAGAGCTTAACAACAAAAATGGAGTGGTAACCTTCGGTGACAACTCAAAAGGTTACATTGAAGGTATAGGTACCTCTTCCATACAAATAAAAAAAATATTACATGTGAATGGGTTGAAGCATAATCTATTAAGTATTAGTCAATTATGTGATAAAGGATACAATGTCTTGTTTGAAACAAATGGTTGTAAAATTGTTGACATTGTATCTAATTGGATTATGCTCATTGGTCATAAAATAGGAAGCATTTACATGTTGCATTTAGATTATATTAATATGACTAATTTATACCTAGTTGCCAAGGATGAACATGATAGTTGGTTATGGCATAGGAGACTAGGTCACTAGCATGAGTGTTTTGCAAAGACTAATTCAAGGTGACTTAGTAAGAGGGTTGCCAAAGATAAAATTTGATAAAGATAAAATATGTGATGCATTCTCAAAGGGAAAACAAAAGAAAGTTTCTTTTAAATCCATTAATGATGTATCCACTAGTAGAGTGTTGCAATTGATCCATATAGATTTTTTGGGCCAATTAGGACTATTAGTTTGGGTGGAAAATATTATCGTTTTGTATTAGTAGATGTCTATTATAGATATACTTGGGTTCTATTCTTAAGTACTAAAAATGAAGCATTAGAACATTTTATCACTTTTTCAAAAGTAATCCAAAATGAAAAAGGCTACTCCATTTCAAGTGTTAGGAATGATCATGGTACTGAATTTGAAAATCTTGGATTTACTGAGTTTTGTAATTCAAATGGAATTAGCCATAATTTTTCAGCACCTAGAACCCCTCAACAAAATGGATTGGTTGAGAGGAAAAATCAAACTTTAGAAGAAATGGCTAGAATCATGCTTTGTGAAAACAATTTGCCAAAATATTTTGGGGCAAAAGCCACAAATACCGCTTGTTATGTTGTTAATTGAGTAATGATTAGACCTATTTTAAAGAAAACTCTATATGAAATTTTCAAAAATAAAAGCCTAACATTAGCTATTTTTATCCTTTTTGATGTAAATATTTTATTTTAAACAACTGTAAAGACAATCTTGGAAAATTTGATGCTGAAAGTGATGAAGGCATTTTTCTATGTTGTTCCTTAAATTCTAAAGTTTATCGAGTATTTAATAAAATAACTTTAGTGGTAGAAGAGTCTATACATGTTGTTTTCGATGATAATCCCCTTCCAAGGAAGGATTCTTGTGTTGAAGATGACGTAGGTATTGTAAATGCAAATGAGGTTGGAGAACCATCATCAAAGGAAGAAGTGAAGAATGAGGAAACTCAAGATGCCTTCAAGAATCTAACCATTGAAGAAAGGGAAGTCATTGACCCAAGAGAATTCAACTATGTAAAGGTTGGTGATATTTTAGGTGATCCATCCAAAGGGGTAACTACTCGATCTTCTCTTAGGAATGTATGCAATTATGTTGCATTTATCTCATGCATAGAGCCTCAGAATATCCAAGAAGCATTAAATGATGAAAATTGGATTATGGCTATGCAAGAAGAGTTAAATCAATTTGAGAGAATTAAAGTATGAACATTAGTTGAAAGGCCTAGTAATAAATCTATTGTAGGTACTAAATCGGTATTTAGGAATAAGCTTGATGAAAGTGGTAATATAGTGAGGAACAAGGATGGACTTGTTACTCAAGGCTATACTCAAGAAGAAGGTATAAACTATGATGAAACATATGCTCCCATAGCTCGGATGGAAGCTATAAGAATGTTATTAGCATTTGCATGTTTAAATGAATTTAAATTATATCAAATGGATGTTAAAAGTACATTTTTAAATGGTTTTATAAAAGAAGAAGTGTATGTGGAACAACCTCCTGGATTTGAAGATTCAAAATTTCCAAATCACGTTTTTAAATTGAAAAAGGTTTTACATGGTTTAAAACAAGCTCCTAGAGCTTGGTATGAAAGATTGTCAATTTTTTAATAGAAAAAAGGTTTTCAAAAGGGAAGGTTGACATTACATTGTTTTTAAAGTGAAAAGGTAAAGATTTATTAGTAGGTCAAATTTATGTTGATGATATAATATTTGGTTCTACTAATTATTCTCTTTGCCATGAATATTTTAAGCTAATGCAAAGTGAATTTGAGATGAGCATGATGGGGGAGCTTTCATTTTTCTTGGGGCTCCAAATCAAGCAAAGAAAAGATGACATCTTTATCAATCAAGCAAAATACGTCAAGGATATGCTCAAGAAGTTTGGATTGGAAAATGTCAAACCCCAAGCCACTCCAATGAGCTCATCTACAAAGCTTGACAAAGATAAAGGAGGTAAATATGTAGATATTAAACTTTATAGGTCTATGATTGGCTCTTTGCTTTATCTAACCACAAGTAGACCGAACATTATGTTTAGTATTTGCTTATGTGCTAGATTTCAATCAAGCCCTAAGGAATCAAATCTAAAAGCCATTAAGAGAATCTTTAGATACCTTAAGGACACTCCTAGTTTAGAACTTTGGTATCTTAGAGACTCTAGCTTTAGCTTGCATGCCTTCTCTGATGCGAATTATGGAGGATGTAAACTAGATAGGAAAAGCACCTTCGATACTTGTCAATTCCTACGAAATATGTTGATTTCTTGGTTTTCAAAGAAATAAAATAGTGTTGCATTATCTACCACTGAAGCAGAATACATTTCATCGGATAGTTGTTGCGCACAAGTTTTATGGATGAAACAACAACTTTTATACTATGGAATTGAAGTTGGTACCATATCTATCAAGTGTGACAATACAAGTTCTATATGTCTCACTAAAAATCCCATCCAACACTATAGAAATAAGCACATTGAAATTAGACATCATTTCATTAGAGATCATGTAACAAAAGAAGATGTAGTTCTAGAATTTGTAATTACTTTGCATCAAATAGCTGATATTTTTACTAAACCTTTAGACAAAGAAAGATTTTGGACACTTAGGAGAGAATTAGGTTTAACTGACATACCTTGACTTAGTATTTAAAATGATTTTAGGACTTTTAAATAGAAAATGAAAAATGCTTATAAAAATAAAATTTTTGAATGCCTTCTATGCTAATAGTTAGGGGAGTTTATGATATTTAATGAAAATTAATAATACGTTCAAATAAAATTTAAAGGTAGATTTGATTGATTGAACATAGTTAATTTTCGTAATATGAGTTGACAATACCACTAGAGATGATTAATTTTCCATGATGAGTGATTAAAAGCATATTTTTGACATTTTTGTGCACAAGGTATCGATACCCATAAACAAGTATCGATACCCCCTTGCTAGGTATCGATACTGCTTCAACGTGTATCGATACCCTCTTTGAATGTGTATCGATACCCCTTGATGGGTACCGATACCCCCTGTCGGGTTTAGGCTTTAAATCCTTAAAATATCATCATTTTTGCCAAAACTCTCTCACAAACATTCACGTCGTTCCCTCTCTAAAAACACCCAAATCTCCTCCTTGCTCAAAATCAACGGTTTCAAGTCATATTTCTTCTGTTTTTCAACATATAATCCTGCTAGCATCATCAAATTAGTGTAAATAACATCACATCTCACTCAATCTTCAAATTTTCAAGGTAATTTTTCGAAACCACTATTTTATTGATTTTTGAACTTAGGACTAGTTTTAGTTAGTTCTAGTTCAAATTAGATATAAGGCATTTGATAGATTATAGTTTAGAACTAGAATCTACAACTAATTTCATCAGAAACTCAAAATTTTTCAAAAGTTTTTAATTTTCGAAATAGAAAATTATTTTGTTTTTAAATTGATTTTTTATTTAATTATGTTGTTTTTAATGAAAACTATACATATAATAATTTTCAAAACATGGTTTTCAAAATATTTTTCAAATATTGCCCATTAGGATATTATTTAGAGAACCTTGAATATTGAGGACTCATATTGAGTTTTGGGATTGATTGTTGCATACATGTTTTTTAAAATTGCATGTACTCTTATTTCGATTTCATAAATCATGTCAAAATGCCCTAGGTCATCTTCGATTCGTTCAAACCCTCCTCCAAATCTACCTCCAGATCCACCTCCTAATTCTAATCCAAATGAACCCGAAATGACAATTCAAAACTCATGTTTTAACGAACATGGTCATCGGGAAAATCTTTACATTAGGTTTGTTCATCTTTTCAAGTCTTATAAAATTTGAAAAGAACATATCCTTTCTCTCCAAGCCATGATTGATATGAAATTTAAATATCTTCCTACCCTCCAAGAATGGAAATTTGATAAACTATTTCAACTTGAACCTGTTGTTTACCACCAACTCGTTCGCATTTTCTATTCCAATGCGGTATGAAACCAAAATGAGTCCCAAATCGCCACAGTAGGTATTAGGTCTTATCTCTTAGGCCAATACATTTATATTAACTCAGACTTCATTGCTAACACATTTGGTTTAGATAATAACGGCTTAGTTAATGAGCGAGAAATAATAGGTACTCCTTACAAAGCCAAGTCGAGTGCGAGTGTGTTAGATCTCCACAAATGTTTTCTTCATCTGATCATCTCTTAGTGGTTTAGACCATCCGGAGGCAAATACTCCAATCTTAGAGCTTTAGATTTATGGTGGATATATTGTATCCAAAAAATAGGAAAATAAACTTGCCTCAAATTATCTTTGTTGAGCTTGTTGAAACCGTAAACAATGTCCCTTCTAAACACATAGAACTTTAGTTTACGGTTGTTTTCTGAGTAATATGTTTATCAAAGAGAAGCTTAAGGTAGAGCTTGATGTAGCCATCCCTCTTACCACCCAAATAAATCTCAAAACTTTGCGTAAATCAAGATGGATCGGTGACAAGGATCAATGGGTTTGATCAACCAAGAAAACTACGGGTGCTAGCTCTTCACGAGCTGCTCCGACAATGGCTGATGATCCAGAGCCTGAAGATCTTCTCTGGGATGTCAATGATCCCATTAATCTAGCCGAGAACAAGCCAGCCTAACAAGAGAGTTTGATGCCTCCATACTTTCATTCATTCATGGAGACATTGGATTTGAGGTTTGCATCATTAGAGTCTCACTTAACTGCTATGGGGACTCAACAATTGGAGAATCAATAAGAAATTCGAGCTAACTGCGAAGCAATGGATAATCGATTCAATGCTATGAACGATAGACTCGATGCGCTGACACGAGATATGGCTAATATATGGGCACATCTATCTACTCCTGATCATCCGATGGATGATTGACCTCGACTTGCTAGTTTTTAGGTTGAATTTGAATTTATAATGTTAAACATTTTGACGATTTTGGATTTTAAACTTGTTTGTTTGGATTTTGGATATTTGTGTGTTTGGTTGAATGATTATCAGTTATTTGAACTTAATGTTTATGTTGGTTTCATAATTTTTTGCATCATTTTCGTTTTAGATCATTTATAACCAATTACCATTACACATTGATTATGAATATTGTTTATGGACTAATGGATGAAATTCTCTTGGCTTTGATCTTAACAGCTATATCTATATAAATAAATTGGCTATTTTCTTTAAAAACTTGTTTAAACTTTTTATAGAGTCTTTTTGATTTAACAAAATGGGGGATAATATAGTAATGGGAGTGGGAGTAATTTTTTTTTCAAAAATGATTTTTCAAAAGAAAATATTAAAATTTCTAAAATATTTTGTTATATCAAAAAGGGGAAGATTGTTGAAAACATTTTTATGTTTCGATATAACAAAAAAAGTGTTAATGAATTTTAAGATTTTATATTCAATTACAAAAATAATATTCGATCCAATTAATCAAATATCACATATTACTCCAAATTTTTCAAATGTCAATTTTACTCCTTACTTAAGTGAAAAATTATGTTTCAATCTTAAAATATTTTTGAAATAATTTTTACAAAGTATTTCGAACCAAAATCGAGCTAAAAATAAGGTTTAAATATAGAGGTACCGATACCCTCTTAAGAGGTACCAATACCCCTCATATTTGGAATGCAAAAAGGGTACGAATACCCCATAGGGTACCGATACCCCTATGCAAAGAGGTACCGATACCTAGCTCAAAGGTACCAATAGCCCTTATGTTAATTTTGGCTCCGAGAAAAATAGAATGCCCAATGGGTACCGATACCCTTGATAGGTACCGATACCCTTAGTCTTATAACGGTCGAAATATTTGAATTTTATACAGGAGGTACCGATACCCCTATGCTCCCAACAGCTTTTTGAAGATGAATTCACACCACAACGGATCTATTGACCTCACCAATGATCCCAAGCGTTCAGAATTGATCCAAGGTGTATTTAAACAATTTCTGAAGCCTATGATCAACAAGAATTGAGAAAGAATCAAGAGAGAAAGCATCAAACATCAATTTTGAGAAATTTGATCCAATTTTCATTCAGTATTCATATTGCTTTCAAGAACACACTTTGTGCTCAATTGTATTTATTTTTTTAGTGTTCTTTTCTTGTTCTAGAATTGTGCAAACATTATAATTGGTGAGGTTTTTCTGTAAAGTTTGCGAATTTGTAATTTTCTCTTTGGGAAGAGTGTTCTCAAGAATTTGGGGGTATAATTCTTGAGGGATTTGTAAGGTTACTCTCTGTCCTCAAAAGAAAGACAATTTAGTGAGTTTGTGGAAAATCCTTAGTGTGGATAGCTAAGGTAGTGGATGTAGACTTTGGTTGAGAAAGTCAAACCACTCTAAATCGTTGTGCAAATCTTTTCAATTTTATGTCAAAAGCTTCCTCCAAAATTTTTATTGCCAAGTCACCCCCTCTTGGCCGATTCATCCGATCGATTAACTCAATAGGAATCAATACCTTCTATGACATGATATGTATGAAACATGTGTTAATTTCAAGGTAATTATCATAAAACAATTTTCAAAGAACTCACAACGTCCTAATTTGTCAAAGTTGATGAAAATATCTACCTCTTTGTGTGACATTGTTGTTTTAAAAGCCTTCTAATTTTGATAAATAAATCGGGTATTAACAACATGTTTATACACAAAATAAAGCAACAAGACAAGGAAAAGATGTTAGCAAAAATAATAATCAAATAGAGGAAATGTATGTTAGTGAAACATGAAAAGATTAAATTCAACTAGTAAATTAACCATAAAATACAATGAATAAAGCACATAGAGGAAATTAAAACCCTAACCTCATAATTAAAACCATAATATATAAAGTTTCGGTTATATGAGTAAAGGTACTCGAATTGTCCTTGTTGGTGCCCCTTGGACGACCAAACCCTTAATCCTCACCCATTATAGGCTTAAGTGGATCCATTTCAATTCGAGAGGGCACATTTCCCTATGCCTGACTTGGAGAATAAATTCTGATGAAGACATAGGGCATAGGAACCCTGGAAGCTACTTGTTAGGTCTAACACAGAGAATAAATTTTCACGAATCGCTTTCACTCCCACTTAAAGGGGAAAGAGCTCGAGTATAGATCTTATGTTATGCAATGCAAGTGTCGTGTGTAAGGAGAAATTCTCAAACCTCTCACCAACAACCACACTAAGATCGAGCTAAAATGAATCCAAAATTTCAATATCTGAAAATCAATCAAATACAGACATTAGTATACAAGGATATAAAATAAAATAAAAATAATAAAAGAATTGAAAGAAATCAAAAGAATCGTGAATTAAATAAAACTGAATTCTCAATTTCCAACTATAGAGACAATATATAATCGATTTAGGACTTGATCCACTAAGTCCCCAGCGGAGTCGCCAAGCTGTTGACACCGTTTTTCGCCCGGGTGGGGAAAAAACTTTAGTACGACTTGGGGGTTTTCTTTAAAAAGGTATTGAAATGTTTTGGAGTCTCCATCGACCTTTTGGGTTAGGTAGGTCGAATACAGACAAATTTTCTTTTAAAAGAGTTTTTAAGAAAACATCATTTTAAAAGATAAACCAGTCTACTTGTAACCAGATATATTTATTCTTTTTTGTAATAAAAAAGGGGTTCAGAGATCGATTACGTGTGTGGTAGTATAAGCACCCCCACAACGCCCAAAAATTGGTACCCTATTGATTATAAATTGTTTCTAATAGTAGAAATCCAAGAATTCGACTATAAATTTAAGTTAGGATCCTATTATTCCAAATTCAACCATAGAATTTTTATTTAACAGGAAATTCTAAGGAGAACTAGAAAATATTCTAATATTTCCAATTGAAGAGAAAATAATACCTAAAGTACTATAGGACGAATATTTCTCTTTCCAACCGAAATAAAAAAGAATATAATAATTTCTCCCAAGAATTCAAGATTAAAATAATTCTATTCGACCAAAGAAAGAAATTAAGTCAATCAATCCAAATTACATATGATTAGAAAAGATAAGGGATATTCAATTATTTAAAAATATCGAGACTTAATCCCTAATAAAATTAGGCGAAATGTCTCAATAAGTTTAAATACGAGAATATTTCATTTTCCCTTCAAGCTTGATTAATTTATGCATCATCGATTTTTTAGGTTCTTCTAGTAAGGTATTTATTTATTTTATTTTTCAAAATAGGACATGCAGTTACTTTAAGGCGGTCATTTCTAAATATTTCAAAATAAATAAATACTACCTTTAATCCAGTTATGAAATCAGTTGAGTTATGCTTATGAGGCTTTCATATATATATTCGAAATGTCTAGCTCTATATGCACAAACAAATTTACATGGAAAAGGCTAAAACATTAAAAACACCAATTAAGAACAAATAAATGGAAATTAAAGTAAAGATAAAAATTAAATGCTATTCAATGTTGGAAATAAAATTTGAATAGTTCCACCACAGTTCCACCAATCTTTCTGAGAGAGCGAAAAGTTTCAGCTAAAATTGTTGGTGTTGGATTTACTCATTTCAAGAGTTATTCGAATAGTTCCACCACAATTGCCTCAATGTATCCCAAAGTCTTTGGGAATATAACCAAAACATAAATGCCCAATGCAAAAAGGTCAATTGCCTTCCATTCATCGGGGTGATTCTTCATTAGTTGCTTGATATGGGTCCAAGTAATTCCTTCCCCACTACCTTTATGTTGAATCCAGCCAGTTACCCATTTCTCATCTTCCCCCGCTAGTTTTGCCAATCCGTTCTTGAAAGGTTGACTCTTGATGTGTTTGATGTAAACCCAATCCATTCTGATTCCTTCGCAATGCAGCAAATCAATATATTCTTCGATTGTGGGTACCATGCCTTATTGGTTAAATGTGAAGCAGTTGTACCCCAGATTCCATAATTGTACTAGGGCTCGAATTAGGGGCTCATCTGTCTTGACATAAAGTAGAAGTGCAATATCACCATACTGCTGTCAGAACTTCCTTTTTTCCAGCTATCCAAAATGTTATGTAGTTCTTGAATATCGTTATGTTTTAGGCTGACAGAAGCATAGCCAAACAGATCTGACATATAGTTTTCTTGCAGACTGTCTCCCTTTTCCTTCTGAGTCTTTTCTGACCATAGTCGGACCTCTGCGTTTTTCACCTCTTACATTACAACCCCTTTGTCCATTAATGTGGATTATTTGTGTGTAACAAACACTTTTTTGTGCATTAATTACCTCTTTTTATGATGCAAATGACAAAAAGTAAACATGAAAGAAAAATCAGTTAGTAAGATATAAATAATATAATAATAAAAGTAAAAATAACGATAAGGAAGTAAAACATCCTAGGCTTTGAAATGGTGTTTCGGGGTGGGCTATAATTCCCTGTAGTCTCTCGGTTTAGGTTCTAAAAAAAGGTATCCGAGTTCTCCTTGTTGGTGCCCCTTGGGCTTGTCAAACCCTCAGTCCTAAGCCCATTACAAGCCTATGTGGACCAAGTTAAACTTGAGAGGACACATTCTCTTATGTCTATTCGTAGAATAAATTCTCACGACGACATAAGGTATATGAATCCCGAAGGTTACTTGCTAGGCCTATACGAAGAATAAATTCCCACGAAGGTGTCACTTTCACCTCCACTTAAGAAAAGGTTTGGAGCTCGGGTATAGAGCCTGAGATGAAAATAATCTGAAATCATTCAAAAACATCAGTACAACTATTTATTTGAAATAATCAAAGGTAAGGATCGAAAAATTACATTAAAATTTAAACTTACAATTTTCACTTAAGAAGACAACCGAAAATTAGTCTTAGCCTGACTCACTTACATGTCTCCAGCGGAGTCGCCAAGCTATCGCGGCTGTCTTTCGGGTGGGCCTGGAATTGGGCTTTGACTTAAATAAATGGGTTAGAGTCGCCACTGATCATTTATTTTTTAAAACATAAAAAACTATGTTGATCAGACACCTTCTTACCTGATATGCGTTTTACCAGAAATATGTCAGATTCGGGAGTCGGTTACAGTCAATGAAGGATTAGCACCATTGTACTGCCCTTTCGGTACTAATTTAATTTCCAGTTGTCTTAATTAAGAAAAGTGTATGTTAAATTAAAAAGTAAAAATTCGATTCAAATTACTTACCGTTAATCGATTGAAATTATCTCTAAAAACTTGAAAACGTTAGATTATAAAATAAAATAAATATCAAATAAAATTAAAATTAAAATAAATCAAAAGAATGAAATATTAAATTTTAAAAATGTTATATAAAAATGTTTTTTAAAAATAAAATAAATGAAGAAAATATTAAATTTCAAAAAAGAAAAATAATAAAATATAAAAAATGTTAAAAGAGAAAAAAAAGAAGTGGAAAAATAAAAATAAAACAAAATAAAAAAAATGTTAAATAAAATAATAAATAATAGTAGTAAAGTTAAAAAGAGGTTTTTAAAAGTTATTTTTTAAAATAAAAGATAATAATTAAATAAATAATATAAAGAGATTGAGATAAAGAGAAACTCATAGTTAAAGCAGTCTCAGACTTCATATTTGCCTCAAATTCCTCAGATCATCGAAACAAATCTTTACTTCAAAATTTATGTCGGCTTACAAGGACTATTCTTCGCTAACGACTCGGATTATGTTGTTTCTACAATAATTAGTTCCGATCTCAGTTTACTTTTAGCAAATAATTTTGCTAAGTGTGTTCTCGGAAAGTCGAATATGCTTCAATAAGCCAATCCTTCTTACAATTCTCACGTTTGAAATTGAGTCTTCGCTTTAGCCCTCGGCTTAAAAGAAAATTAGCTAAACATGACCAAAGTCATATTTAGCATTTGTTGAAAACGAAAATTAAAAGAAAATAAAGGAGTATGCGAAAATAGAGATTAAACTGGACAAAAAAAGAGAAGATTTTATTCTCAGATGTGTGTCCTCTTAGGCTTACCCTGAGAGGGTATTTATAGCCTTCAAATTCCTAAAAGCTACCTAAAGATAATTCCTAAAATAATATCTTTTATCCTAATTAAAACACTTAAAATTATTTAAACTAAAATACCTAAAACAAAGATAAAATAATATTTAAAATAATATCTTAAATCCTAATTGAAATACTAACATCAATTTAAACTAAAATACAAATATAATATTAATAAATATACTAAATAAACCCCGGACGAAAATGGGTATCTACACATAGAGATGTTGGTTTGAATGTTGTTTTTTTGGTAGGATTTGGACGACACTACTGCTATTGCTATTGCAGTCATATAATAATGATTTGCACTATTATTATTATTATATAACATGTGCTATTACGATAGTCAAACATTATTTAAATCTTTGTTTGATACACTTAGAGCAATTTAGACCTAATTTCTACTTACTACTCCAATCTAAGATGGACTCTCCGATCTCAAGCCCTATAGTATACCTCTACATAAAACTTAGAAGGCTTGAACCAGTTTTCCGAGCCATCTTACTCAAAATAAAGAGATTCTGTAATATGGCCACTGATGGTGTCCACTTTCTACGCCGATAGAAGATAAATTAAATAATGATGATCCACCGAGAAGTTCAAGTCAATTGGGCCGGAACATCTCGTAGGTGTTGAGCACATCCTGCACGAAATTATGCATTGGGAGATCGAATCCAACCTAAAAAACAAACAATAATAGATAGAATCATCTCATATTCTCGCTTGTGACCTCGTTGCAGTCACTCAAACAGTAAATCCTAGAAGAGATTTCAATTTCAAATTCGTAATTTACCCATCATAAAACGAACAAAATGAAGTATAATTAGTAACAATGAAAACATTAATTATCTAAATATAAAATTTTAATTTAGATATATATATATATATATATATATTTAAAAAATAAAGTATATTACATGTGTTTTTATATAGTAAAACCATTTTGAAATGAAATGCTTTACTGGGTTTCTTTGTTCTCTATCGGTAGATACTTGATACCTCTGGTGGGAGAAAGTTGGCTTCATATTTTTTTCATAAGATTTTGTCCTTTAAATTATAGAATATACTCCTTTTGTCCTTTAAATTATAAAATATAATATATATATATATATATATATATATTAATATTTTATTTTTTAAATAAAAAATATCATTTGGATGAATCGATTGAATCAGACATGTATTTGAAAATTTTCTAAAACTAAACATCGAATTTATAAACACCTCTTATGAGTCTTGTAAAAGTGAAGAAATAATCATTAATTTTATTAATTATTATAAAATCATCATTAAATTTTATTAAATTATTAAAAATTATAATTATACAATTTTTTTACTATGTATATTTTTGTATGGTGATAGTGAATATGGAATGATACAACTTTCTGTTAGGTAAAGGTTAAAATGTTTCATTTATTTATTTAAGTATTGCCTCATCACACAAAAAAACACAAAGAAATGCCTTATATAGATATTCTTCAGTGGTTAAAGGAATTATTATTATTCTTAAAGGTCTTGAGTTCGAGTGTCAGCAGTCTCAAAAGTGATTAAACGTTTATTATCAAATGATTAATAATATTTATAACAAATACTATTTTATAATCATATTAGCTTAATAAAAAAAAGAAATTCCTTTCTTTTCTTTCTTTCTTATTTTCAAAGAATATAATTTTATGGAAACAATGACACTAAATTTTGGATAATTATTTGTGTAAATACTTTCTTTCATCACCTAACTTTCTTCTTACTCTTGTTTTAATCACTGAAGTTTTAAAAAATTCAATTTAGTCATTCAACTTCTGAATTACTCTTGTTTTGGTCAACGTCTTTAAATAATTAACAACATTATGACATGATAATTTACGCAAAAACAACGTTAATTCGGATCCCTACAAAAATCAAATTTACATCAAAACGAAGTATTTTTATAAAGAAAAGAAGCTTTTTTCCTCTTCCCCTCATTTTACCCTATTTTTGTCTTTTTTCTTCTTCTTATTCCTCTCTTTTTTTATCGCCCTTAGCCTAAATCAAACTTAAATTTTGACTACTGTATCGACCGCAGTTCTAATCACGCCGACCACCTTCGTTGGAGGTCGATGAGTCTCAAAAGTTCTCACCAAACTCATATCACCCTTCTAAACAAGAATCAACATCCGATTGTCAGCTCACCACAATTTTGAGATATATTGTTCTCTTCACTTATGTTCGTCTTTTCACCATTAGGATTCTCCATTCGACCGCTAAAGCGCTAAGGGTAAAAACGAGATTTATGACCAATAAAGGGTTATGGAGTTTAGGGTTTGATTGTGATTGGAGGTTTAGATTTTAATTGGAGTTTATGGATTCAAGTGAAATTGAGATCGAATTTAGACTCGTGAGATTGAAATAGGTCTATCAAAAAATTTTGTTCTAACGACGCTGATAATGACAATCAATGCAATGGTCAGTTTAAAAATCAATAAAAAAAATTCTAAGTTAACACAACTTAATTAGATAAACAGACGAGTAATTAAAACATGAACAATTTAAAAGTTTAATATTTAAAATATATTTTTTAAAATTTCAGTGAATAAAAAAGAGTGAGAAAAAAAATTAAGTGATGATTTATATAATTTACTCTAATTATTTTATACAGTTTGATAAAATCAAAATAAATTTAAAATTTTATTATACAATTTTTATTATTTTATTTTAAAAGATGTATAATAATGTCTGAAAATCAGTTGTAATTTTTTTTATTTTACTAACTATATATAAAATAATTACCAAAAAATCAGATAATTCTTTAAAATAATTTTAATTTTCATAATTAAAAAAATTGAAGTGAAAACAAATATTTAAATACACCAAATAAATAAAAGTAAAAAATGAGCATATATAACCTCAAATTATGAGTTAAATAATATAAGAATCCATACAAATAACAATTATATAACTATATTAAATAATATTTTTAAATAAAAATATAATATTAAAACAAGAATGATAATATTAAACATTTAAGTGTAAATAAATTTAAATAACAAATATTTGAAGCATTCTACGCCTCAGATATTCAAATATCTTTTACAAGCATTACTACTTTCTGGTCGGGAAATTGTACGTATAATACAATTTTTTCTTCTTTTCGGTTTTTAAGATTTTGTCATGACTAATCTAAATCGATTTGTATCACATACCTGTTTTTGGTGGGTGAGTTTTATAACGGAAATTTTCTACATACACAAAAACTCGAACTCGATACATACTTGACTACTTAAACGATATCAAGTTGCTTACTACTTGAACACACTCCTTTTTTATACAAGATAAGGTGGTGGACCAAATTGATCTAACTTTAGGCAAAGGTTATTTTAACTACCTATAATAATTCAGATTCCATGATTCCTAGTTTTATCTTACATAATAAACCTCATAATTTCGTTTTTTTTTATTAATTATCGATATATGAATGATTGATAGATCGGTTTAAATTGATTATCATAGAAATTTATTATGAGGACATTCATTTAAATCAAGTTTACTATATTCACAATATCAACATTTGAATTTTGAACTTTTGGTAACCGGTTTTTGGCAGAAAGACCGATCCGACGTTTTGGAAAATAAACAGTGTTTTGATGAAAAGATAGGAGCCGCTACCAATTGTTTCTAAGGTGAGATTGGAACACCTAAAGACACCCCCACAACGCCCAAAATTGGTACCCAATTGATTACCCTATATTTTAAAATTAAAATTTCGAGTTCGGAATTTTATTCAACTTAAAAATCACTATGTAGGCATATCTTAAAAATGAATTTCGATTTACCAAGACTAATAATGACCACCCCAAGCAAAAGCGAAAGCTTCATTATCAACCACAATAAATGAGCATTGCCTTAATAATTTAGAAACCATGATGTGGGATTTCAAAAAGAATGTTAATTTACTTCCGGAATCAATAGCAATCATCTCTGGGCAAAAGCGAGAGATACACTACTAACTCCCTAATAATGAACATTTCCTTGTTTTGAAAATGAAATGCAATCAAATAATCGGTTATTGAACTAAATTATATTAAATGAATTAATTAAGGCTTCCCTCTAACTTAAAGGGTCAAATTATGAAATTTAAAGAACATAAAAAATTAAACCTAAGCGAAGATCAAATTAAAAATCCCCCTAAATTAAAGGACTAATTTTAAAATTAAGCCTAAGTTGGAGGCTCTAAATATTAGCCTAATCAATTTTAATCAATGCTTAAATATTCATCTAATAATTAAAGCTTTAAGGAGTAAATCAAGAGTGACAACTCTGTAAAAAAAACTTTGTTTTGTGTCTTTTTACTTAAGTTATTGAGTGTCTAAAAGCCATTGATTTAGCATTTTAGCTACATTTAATTACATTCATGACATATTTGCCTGTGGTGGATAAGTTTTTCCAAGGAAAAGTTTATTTGAATAATCTGATGCTGCTGAGGAGAAATGTTGATTGTTGGCTGTGATGATGCAGGAAATGACTAAGGAAAAATTCATTGCCGAGACAAATTAATTTGCTAGGGCCTGTGGAACATAAGAAGACGACAGTGAGGAACACATTTTCTTGCAAAGGCGAGTTTTATCTTGCAAGTCTGTCGTAGTACAAGACAAAACTGCTGACGTCACTTGGCTAGCTGTCCAATCGACCACACGTGTAATTATACCCTCATCAAGGAATTTGAGACCACTGCTATATGTCATTTTATTCACGTAAAGGGTATGAAACCAACAATATTTAGGGAATTTCCAAAGGCATTAAACCCTAGAAATTCTCACTATAAACATCACATTATATCTCTTCATTAATGGGAGAGGAATTGAATAGATAATATACCCTGAAAAGGAGGCTTGTAGTAAGTGGAAGTAGCAGTTCACTTTTTCTACCGTCCCCACTCGACTGTCCTTGGTGCCCTTCATAGAAGGGCTTCACTTGAGCGGCGACCAGACCCTCGAGAGAGGCTAGTCACCGGAGCAGGCACGGTGACAGTCCAAATGTCACGACAAAGCTTTATTTTGGGAGTTTTTTCCCTTTGTTCTTTATTTCCTTATCAATTAAGGGATTGTACTTAAAGACTAAATTTTGGGATGATATTTACCACACCATAAACTATTCTATTTCGTGTTGGATGATGCTTGGATGATACTTTATTTGTTCACTATTTATTTGATTGATTTAAACTTGCATTAATTGTGTATACTTACATAGATTTGTGTGCCACAACACACATTTACACATGATCAAGTTTTTTGCGCCGTTGCTAGGGATTGGCAACTGGAGGAATTTTGATAATTTTTACTATACCAATTTTTAGTTTCTTTTCATTTTTTAGTTAGTTAGTTTTACGTGTTTGTCTTTTTTTATTTTCTTTTGTAGGTTTGTATTGTTCCATGACCAGAAGATTTGATGACAGACCATTGATAACTCCGTAAAATGGATGTATTTATGGCCTTTTCACTTAAGTTATTTACTATCTAAGAGCCCATATAGGATCATATAGATGCATTTAGGAGCATATAATTGCATATGGTGGAAATATATTTTGCCGTGGCATTTTAATTGTAATTGGTGTTGCATTATGGGGAAGGTGTTTTGTGTGATGATGTACAAGATTTGGGAGAAAGGATAAACGAGGAGAATTGACGTGACATACTGAGAATGCTAAGTAGAATGCATATGCCAACTCGAATGACATTTCAAAAACGAAAAAGATAAAAGAAGATATTTTCAAGAGCCAGATGTCCATGTCTTCACGTGCTTTTAGCTGACAGACACCTAGGAGGGAACATCTGCCATCTAGGTCGGCTGATCCTGTCGGCACGTATGCCCAGCTACAAGTCTCCCAAGATGAAGCACTACCAGCTGCCCAGGAGGGGATCATTGCCACCTCTGGAGTACTCCTCACGTAAAGTAAATCGACTCGGGGCAACCTAGGAATTTTAACACAAATCCCTAGGTTTATTCCCCACTATAAATAGGAGATGAATCCACCAGATTATAAGAATGGATTTTTTGAGAAAAGAGTGAAGAAGAGGCTAGAAGAAAAAGGTTCGTCCTTTTTTCGTCATTCACTTTTGCCGTGGCATTCCTCCATTAACAAGCTAGAGGGAGTGACGAGCTAGACATCTGAGAATGGCTAGCAAGATAAGGTTGTTCGTGGTGGTTGAGGGGAGGTCCGGCAGCACGCGTCGATGGCTTTTCCTCCATCCCTTTGTTGTTTACTTTCATTTATCTTAGTTGGGTGTTATGGAACGAATGATTTTCATGTTTTATTTCATGCAATATTCGAACCCCACCATGAACTAGCCTTATTTGGTGGGACTTCATTATGAATGCTTAAGTTTTATTTTAAAGGATGATTGTTTTTATATTTTGTTATTTATTTTTCTTATGATGCTTAATGCCTTAAGGTTGTCGGAGCTATAAAAGTATCCATTCCTTAAGAGAATGCTTAATGTTCAAGAGAATGACTAAGTAACATATCTTTAGTGTTCGAGAGAAACTAATGAGGATCCACATAAGCAAGGGGTTCTAGATAGTAACTAGACTTATTCCAACCCTAGACACAAGTCTAGGATTTCAATCGACTAAAAAGAGTAGTTCTCGATCGAGAGGTTAGATGTTAATACTAACACTGAGTGGTATTTCCATGACATATTCTGTTTATCTAAACCAATAGGATCCCTACACCTGCTAACACCAAGAGGTATTGCCATGACATCATCAATCTGTCGAGTCCTTTGACTAGAGATAGCATAGGCACCTTTTGTAAACTTTTTTGGGCAAATAAGGCATAGAAGTAAGACCATCCCAAGAAAATAAGCTTCAGTTTCCTAAGTGACTCCTATCATTCATTCGTATAGTAGCTTGTTGTGTGAGGATTGCCAAGTCATTTTATTCAAGTCCAGTGTTTACATTTTGTTTTGCCTTTACATTTTCATTTGGTTGCACTAAACAAAATTTAATTTGTCACGACATTTCTATTTGACTCCACATAACACTATCATTTCATCTCCACCAAAGTACATTTCCTTTTGCGTCAATATTCTCTTTGGCACATACCATCACACTAACTATACTTAGATAAAGTAGTTCCTTGCTATGATTAAACTTATAAATTTCCTCCAATCCCTGTGTAGACTTGTGCAAATATTTGTGCTATGATAATATGCTGAAATTGAAGTTATTTCCATATTCTTTGAAAAACCATGCCAGGGCATGGCTTAATGGAGTACCTTCCGGCTCGATAAGGTCCTGGGTAGACTTGTGCAAAACATTTTGTTATGGCATAATCCACCGAATATGAACAACCATCTTAGGAATGTCATAGTATCTTTTCTCCAAGGCAATGAAGAGTCTATGTATGAATGATGGGACTGATATAAAAGTTTGCTTCACAAGTGCACCAATCACAGATTCCATGACTGGACTCAAGTTGTGATGTTCTACATTGAAGTCAATGTATCCACGAGGATGAAGCTAGATGCCTCAAAAAATGGGATATTGCTCGATAAATCACTTACAAAGGCATTTGACATTATATATTGGATTGCCAACAATGATTATCAGTTCTCATCTTCAAGGCTTGGAGTTGGACGAAAATTGCCTGGGACATTCGAGTTGGATAACAAGGATTCCGTGTCCGCCTAACTTTCTGTCATCACCAATATGTTAAAGAATTCGCAATGATCAAGTGAGCTGAAAGAAGTGAAGGCATCCAACTTATCATGTCTATTATGTGATGGTAATCACCATGAGAGCAAGTATCCGACCAATCAGGAGTCCATCAACTATGTAGGGAACTACAATCGAGGTAACAACAACCCTTATTTTAACACCTATAATTTTGGATAGCGTCAACATCCAAACTTCTTGTGGGGAAATCAAGGTACCAACAATACTAATCAGCCCGTTAGGCCGCAGGATTTAAATGACTCCCAAGGTTTTCAAACGAATATGCCATGGAATAATTATAACGAGGGAGTATCATCTTCATCCAACACAAGTTCATTGGAGGCTACAATCCAAGATTTTATAGCAACCATGTTGCAAGACCATGCTACCTCCATAAAAAATAAGGAGCTTTGCTTCAAAGCCATAACTCATATTTGACGGCCTTGGAGGGTCAAGTTGGCCAAATTGCCAAGGCATTACATTCTCGCCCATAGGTCAGTCACTAAACCTCATGGCAAAGAGCATTATGGTACATTCACCTTAAGGAGTGTCATCAAAATCTGTAAAGATGCTAAGTTTTGGGGGGGAGACACTTAGAGAGCCCAATCATGAGGTTTTGCATGAATATCCGAAGATGTAAGAAGATTCACATTTGGTGGGAAACAATGATGATGGTTCAAGGAGTGCAACCAATTAAGACAAGAAAATTGTTGCCACAGTAAAAGAAAAACCCCCTTCGGCAGGAGTTGATGACCAAAGGAAAGCTGTAGAGTTTTACCGTAAAAAAGTTTTATGCACTGATAATCACTTGAAGCTTGATGAAGAAGACGAAGAGGAGCTCAAGGATATTCCAAAGGAGATGAGTCAGTCTAGTTTAACAATAGCTATACCATGTAAGAAATTTAAACATTTGGATTCTATTAAATTTAGTCATCCTAAACCCCAAGTAACTGCCCATTTGTCTATGCTAGAAATTATGAAAGAATTAAGGAATGAAATGGAGATTAAGGAAAAATTCCCTAACGATAAATTATTATTTACCGTAATAATTTTGTGGGATACTGACATTGCCAATTTTCTTGTTAGTGTTGTTTTGCTTCTTTACTTGAATAGCCAGGGAAAGAACAAGGTCATACACGATAGTGACTAATGCCATAGGGATGACCCCGATCTCTCCCAAATGATTAAAAGTTGCCACAACAAAGGGGAGAAAAAAGAGATATCATTCCACTACCATTCAGATTCATGCAGAGATCAGTTTGAAACAGAAATGACTACTACAACGGTTATACAATTCAGATGTGAAAGAGACTAAATACCATGCAAAATATTTTAAAAGTGGAACTATTATATGTGTGGGGCATTTTGGTCTATACTGATGCTCCGATCGAATGCAAAAAAAAACTACCATAACAATTTAAGATGTTTTGGAAAGAATAGACTCTCAAACATGTGGACAAGAGTAAAACCCCTATAGTAGCTGCACCAACTTAGAAAGAATACTTAATTGATATTGGCACAAACGATGACATTGCTGATGATGTCCACCCATCTGTACAAATGTCACAATAAATTGCAACACTTATGTCCAAGCGGATCCATGACCAAGTGGTGAATCTGACCAGCAACCTGATGACCTTTTTTGTCTATATCAAGCGACAGGATGAGGATGTGACAACAACCTTCATGGAGCTCCTTCTGTATGTATCTATTGATCTTTCAATCTTCCCTGATGTAGTTTTACGAACATCTATGAATGCCATGACATCAGCAAATGCTCAACAGCTAGATAACAAGGATGAGCCAAAAGATTTTAACCCAATCCACATAGTACCCGTAACCGAGAGACAAGAGACTGAGCCCAACTACAATCAGAAATGTCGTAGCAATTCTCTTTGCACAAGAGTTGACACCATTTGAAGAGGGTGCCAGAACATGAGCAGCCTCAATTCAAGCCTCCTCGTCGCACAGCCGCATGGCAGCCATAGCACCACCACCATAGTCAAGGTACATTGCATTGCATTGCATTGCATAGCATGCAATCTAGTTTTAATTTAGTTTTTATTTAGTATTAGGGATAATGTTTCTCTCAAGTTTGGAGAGGTAGGGTTCTTAATTCATAGCATGATAGTATTAGTAGAATAAATATTTCATGACATTAGTAAGTGTTCAAATTAGTTTCCTGGAATAAATTAATAATGTCCGATGATGATTAACTCTTTATAACTAGAATTGAATGTACATGACTTTTTTGAATGATAGAACCCACTCTAGGACTTGCTTATTTGTAAGTTTTTGATACACGATTGTATGTTTCCATGCTTAAGGAACTTAGAATTTTTTTTATAAGAGAACTGTTGCATGTCTAGGCATAAAACTTTGACAATTTTCTAAAAATGATGAAAACCCTTCATGTTTCAAAAAATGAAAAAAAATAAAAAATTATGAAAAAAATTACAAATAAATGCTTTGGGATAACTGTAGAGGGACACTCCGCTATGCCATGGCATCGCTTGGATACTGCATTTATATAAATGGCATATGAATGAAAGTAGTCGTGTGGGATTACTCTACCTGACTAGCTCAGAGGTGGAAGATATGCTCCCTTTCACCTAGAGTGCGGGATGGTAGGTGTGATTGGCTGACTCCCCTCGTAGTAGTTGAAAGAAAAGAAGAAGAAAACAATGTGGGAGTAAACATGTAAATGTAATGGAAAAACAAGAGAGCTTGCTTAGAAATTTTCTAGATTTGTTAAGAATTAACTTGATACAATCACGCACACACACACACACAAAGGATCTTTGATGTAAGGTAATTATACCTTGTTGATTGATTATGGATCTAGGAAGGAAGCAAAACAACCTGTATAATTGAATGGCTTAAAATAGATGGTTTGGTGGTAGATGTAAAGGTGAAAAGGGAGCACTCTTGGGCATGCATTGTTTGAAGGTGGGCAGCAACTAGGCGTGACTTAGCTCCACTTAAGCTAGTAGTGACGTAGCTATGTAAGTAAAGGCTGATGTGTTGCAAGTATGCTAGCAGTGACTTCTTAAGCTCCCTAGCATCTCCTTTAGCTATGTTCTGCTGCACTTGGTATCACCTTTAGAAACTTAGCTTCAAATAGTCCAACTAGCTGAGATTAGCTAGCCTTGAGCTCCTCCAGCTGATTTGAGCTTTCCTTAGTGTTCCACGAGCTGTCAATTTATTTGTGAGCTGTTTGTGAGCTGCATATGATGTCCAAATACTTCACCAAGCTGCCCAACATTTGTCATGCTCCAATGTACCTACATGTGCAAGAAAAACAAGGTAATTCAATGGCATTGATCTTATATGAGCTAAATACCTTGCTTATGTGCATGATCATGGTATTGTGAGATATGATTGCATGTAATGAGCTAAGTATATCATCATATAATATGTGTGAGCTAATGTATAAGGCCTTAGAGCTAAAATGAATGCATATGAGTTAATAAAATGAATAATAAGTATGCTGCCATTATATAAATGCAATGAATCATGCTTATTATGAATGCATGACTATTCTAACATGATTAGCATATTTAAATGACAATGTACATCTATTGTGAATATGTGTTCATACTAAGTTATTTATTAACTACATAACTAGTAACCTTAACATGAGATGTATTATAACAACATATATGATCAAACTAGTATAAATTAAATACAACATAGAAATGTTCAAGAGTGCTCCCTTTGTATGTGAAAATGTGCTTGCATCATTCCCCCTTCTTTAGGGCGATTTATCCTCAAATCAAATCCTTGCATAGTTTGACATTCCTTTGCTAAAAGAAAGTATCATTTGAATGAATGTGTTTTTCCAATAGGCCCCCTTTCACAAGATCTCCTTTTAGGCCTTTCTTTGGAATATAATTTACCAACATGTACCTTTTGGGAATGATCTTCTTCTAGGGATATCCTTTTTGGAAGTGACCTTTCATATGGTTGGTCCTGAAAAGTGAGGAGATATGAGATTTCAAATGAATGGGTACTTACCTTTTGAAGATTAAGACCCTTGGTGAAGAGTTGTGACTTTGAATCCTAACCATTACAATTTTTCGTAGGAGACCCTTTATTTTCCAGCCATTAATCATCATGTTTCTTCATGAAGAAGTTTGGTTTCATGTTTCGTCCTTCTTTATTCTTCATTGATAGTTTGTCTTTGCGCCATTCTTGTACACTTTTTCGCATATGCAATTGATCTTGCTATACTTTTTTAGGTGTCAAAAGCACCAAGGTTACCTTGCGTCCTTCATGCTTAAAGGAGTATTGATTGTGATAACAATCATGAATGGCCCTTTTATCATACTGCCATGGTCCACCAAGTAGAATGTGGCTAGCATGCATAGGGACAATGTCACAAAGTACCTCATCCTTGTACCTACCAACTGAAAAAAGAATTAGAACTTGTTTAGTAACATTTAACTCACCTCCTTCATTGATCCATTGGAGTTTATATGGAGTGGGATGCTTTGATGTTAGCAAACCAATTTTTTCAATCATAAGAGTGTTGACTACATTTGTGCAACTCCCTCCATCTATAATCATTATGCAAACTTTGTCCTTGACATGTCACCTTGTATGGAAAATGTTGTTTCTTTGTAAATCATCTTGAGATTTTTGTGATTGTAGGCACCTTTTTAAAACAAGCATTTCTCCATGGTCTGCATTCTCTTCTAATTCTTCGTCTTGGATTACTTAAGGTTCCTCATCATAGATATGTTCTTCAGAATCTGAGACAACATCTCTTTTGTCAAGTACTATCATAGCATTTCAGTTGGGACATTGACTGGCAACATGTCCTTTTCCAAAACACTTAAAGCATTTGATGTCTCTGGACCTCTCAAAAGAGTTAGTTTGCTTTTCTTTTCCCTTAGTGGATTCACCCATTTGTATAGTTTTGGTTACCTCTACACGATCCTTTGCTTGGACTGGAGTTAGCTTCCAGAAAGTATTAGGCTCTTGTTTCCATTTGGTGGCTTAATTTGGACTACTCCGGTTGAAGGCTCTTCTTTTAATCTTTCATTTAATTTTCATGGCCATATGTACCATCTTCTCAATCTCTACATAATGCTGCAGTTTAACAAGGTTAGCAATGTCATGATTTAATCCAGATAAAAACCTTGCCATGGTTGCTTCTCTTTTTTCATCAATATTGGCTCAAATCATGGTTATCTCCATCTACTTGAAATAATCTTCAACGCTCATGCTTCCTTGTTTAAGATTTTATAGCTTATGATAAAGATCTCGGTGATAATGAGTAGGCACGAACCTTTTCCTCATAATGGCCTTCATTTCTTCCCACGTATTGATGGGGTGTTCACCATTTCGTCTTCTTGAACTCACCAATTGATCCCACCAAACTAGGGCATAGTCCACAAATTCCATAGAAGCAAGCCTTACCTTCTTTTGCTCCATATAGTTTTGGCATTAAAAAATATGCTCGATCTTGATTACCCAGTCAAGATAGGCTTCAGGATCAGTTCATCCTTGAAATTGAGGAATGGTTACCTTAATGTTTCTGAAGTTATCATTCTAATTTCGATGAACATATCTTCTTGCTTCTGATGTTACTTCAGCCTCCTCCTCAAATTATTCTTCTATTCTAGGGTGATTTATTCTCCGGTTACCCAAAGATGCTTCAAATTGTTCCATTCGATCATGCAAAGGCTCCAATTCTAGTTTCAGCAATCTTGCCATCTCATGCATTATTGCTTGAGTTTGTAAGTTAGGGGCTTCTCTTTCAGGGGTTCGTTTTGGACTTTGAGACATGATTAGTGAAATAAGAAAATAAAAAGATGTGTATAAGATCTTACCAGATACTACTCTCACAAAGCCTCACGAGTTCACTCCAAGAAAACTTGAATGTCACTCAATCCACTGGTGTTTGCACTATAGGACTTCAAGGCTTTTACTTGTCCTCTTCTGATCTCACACTCTCAAGCCTTTTTCCTCTCAATTCTCCTTATCCCAAGTTCTAAATGACTTTACTCAAAATTGTATCAAGTAAATTTTACTTGTTGTGCATCGACTGTAAAAGGGTTATTAGGAATGAAAAACAAAATATAATGAAAGGGTGGCTAAGAAATAGAGAGATGAGAATAAAGGGGTTACTTACACAAAGTCACTTTACAATCTTCTATCACCACAATCAATTTAAAGGCTTACTTGCATGGCTTGGTGATGAGAATTGTTGATGAGTTCTTCAACTTTTCTTTATTTTCGTTTCTTTCATTTTTCTTTTTGAGTGCTTGAATTCTTCTTTTGAGTGCTTCAATTTCTTTGCTGATTTTTTTTGATTTATTTCACTTTCACTCCACTTGTACTTCTTTTTGTATTTCTGTTATTTTTTTTTGTTGTTGCACGTTTACTTCTTCCACCAAAGCTTTGATTACCGCTTGATGTAAGGTAATTCTACCTTGTCGATTGATTGTGGATCTAGGAAGGAAGCAAAACAACCTGCATAAGTGAATGGCTCAAAACAGATGGTTTGGTGGTAGATGTAAAGGTGAAAATGGTAGGCTATTTATGATATGAGAGATGGTAGTGGAAGATTGTTGATATGGCTATGGTTTTGGTTGATGAAACAATGTAATGGTTGTGAGGATAGTATCTTAAAGAAGAACCAAAGTTAAGGAACAAAGACCCAAACTTTATATAGCTTCTTTAAGGGGTGGTAATAAGGACTTGGACCCACTATCTATATAGAGATAGGAACCACAAGTATCAAAGGAAAAGAGAATGACGCCACAAGTAATAAATTACTTGATAAGTTGATAAAAGTCACAAGGACTAAAGCAAAGAGAAATATCTCACTTTAATTGATAAGAAAGGTCTGTTTACAAATGAAATATGATAGCCTATTTATAGTTTTTGAAAGGACTTGGCCGAATAGGTACATAGTGGTTCGGCCAGCCCTTGTGTCTCCCTATAATGACATAATTTAAATGCTAAAAGAGATGATGATTCGGTCCTAAATGAAGGGAAATAATCCTTGGCCAAATGGTTCCTTTTGTTATTCATCTTGGTGCCAAATTGAAGAGAAGGGAGTTCTTGGTCGAATGGTGATGCATCCTTTCATCTTGGCGCCTAAAAGAGACCACATGCAAGGCACATGGTTGCTGGTCATATGGAACGCATATGGGGTTTCTAGGGAACCTTGTGGTGTAGCCTTGTGCATAGGATAAAGGCTAGTCATGTGCTTCATCTTGGGAGTGCATTGGTTGAAGGTGGGTAGCAACTAGGCATGACTTAGCTCCATTCAAGCTAGTAGTGAGCTAGCTGTGTAAGTAAAGGTTGATGTGTTGCAAGCATGCTAGTCGTGTCTTCTTAAGCTCCCTAGCATTTGCTTTAGCTATGTTCAGCTGCACTTGGCATCACCTTTAGCAACTTAGCTTCAAATAGTCCAACTAGCTAAGATTAGCTGGCCTTAAGCTCCTCCAACTGAGTTGAGCTTTCCTTAGTGTTCCACGAGCTGCCATGTTATTTGTGAGCTGATTGTGAGCTGCATATGACGTCTAAATACTTCACCAAGATACCCCAATGTTTGTCATGCTCCAATGTACCTACATGTGCAAGAAAAATAAGGTAATTCAATGGCATTAAGCTTATATGAGTTAAATACCTTGCTGTTGTGCATGATCATGGTATTGTGAGCTATGATTACATGTAATGAGCTAAGTATATGATAACTTCGTAAAAAGGTCATATTTGGACCTTTTCACTTAAGTTATTGACTGTCTAAAAGCCCATTTAGGATCATATAGATGCATTTAGGAGCATATAGCTTCATGTGGTGGAATTCTGTTTGCCGCGACATTTTATTTTGTAATCAGTGCTGCATTATGGGGAAGGTGTTTTGTTTAATGATGTGCAAGATTTGTGAGCAAGGATAAGCAAAAGGGAATTGCCATGACATGATGAGACTATTGAGCAAAATGCGATTGATGCGACAACTCGAAAGGCATTTCTGGGTAGAAAAAAATCAAAGAAGATATTTTTAGTAAGAGCCAGCTGTCATTGACTATACGTGATTTATACAATCAGTAATAAAGGAGGGGCCAGTTACCATCTCTACACCAACTCTCACATAAAAGGAATGAACTTTAGGGTACAAGTGTAATTTTAACACAAAACCCTAGGTTCATTCTCCCCTATAAATAGGAGATGAAGCCAGACTTTTTGAGGAGACTTTGAACTTTAGACAAGCCATCAAGAGCCTAAAAATTTAGAGAAAAAGGTCTCTCCTTTTTCCATCAATCATTTTTGCCGTGGCATTCCTCTATGTACAAGCTAGAGGAAGTGCCGAACTAGGCGTCCGAGAGGAGCTAGTTTGCTGGGACAGTCTGTGGTGGCCGAGGAAAGCTCCGACAGTGCATGGCGAAGGCTTTTCCTCATTCCCTTTGCTATTTGCTTTCATATTTTATCATTTGGATTGTAAGGAACGGATTAACTTGCTTTGTTCTTGCTTATTTCAAACCCCACCTTGAACTAATCCTATTTGGTGGGAGTTTATTTTGGATATTTAAGTTTTGCTTTAATGAATGGTTATTTTTCTATGTTATTATCTATTTTATTTATGGATCTTAGTGCTTTAAGGTTATAGGATCTATGAGAGTAGCCATTCCTTAGGAGATTACTTAGTGTTCGAGAGAATGTCTAGGTAGCCCATCCTTAGTGTTCGAGAGAAACTAGGGAGTAACCACATAAGCAAGGGGTTCTAGATAGTAAATAGGACTAATCCACCTTAGAGATAAGGCTAGCACTTCATTCGACTAAAAGGAGTTGTGCATGAATGATAGGTTAGATGTTAATACTGCCGCAAAAAGGTATTGCCGAGACATATCCTATTATCTGGACCAATAGGATCACTGCAGGGGTTAACACCAACCGATTTTGCCAAGGCATCTTCAATCTGTGGAGTCCCTTAACTAGAGATAGCATAGGGTACCCTAGTAGACTCTGTCGGGTAGATAAGGCATATAAGTAAAACTATTCTGAGAAGTGGACTTAGATTTTCCTTAGTGACTCCTATCACTCATTCCTGTAGTATCTTGTCTTGTGAGGAAGTTAAAGTCCTATAAATCAAATCTTATATTTACATTTTATTTTTCCTTTACATTTTCATTTGTTTGCACTGAACACAATATAATTTTCCACGACATCTCCATTTTTTCGCATATTACTATCATCCCATTCTCACCAACATCCATTTCATTTTGCCATAGCATTCTTATTTGTGAATGCAATTAGCTATACTTAGTTACTTTAGAATAGTGAATAAACTTTACTCAAGATCTCTCCAATCCCTGTGGATACGATACTCACTCATCACTGTATTACTTGTTCGATTGTGTATACTTTCACATAATTCTGCATCCATATATAGTACTCACAAATCACGGACAGTATATCATCATATAATATATGTGAGCTAATGTATAAGGCCTTATAGCTAAAATGAATGCATATGAGTTAATAAATTGAATGATAAGTATGTTTCCATTATATAAATGTAATGAATCATGCTTATTATGAATGCCATACTATTCTAACATGATTAGCATATTTAAATGACAATGTGTATATATTGTGAAGATGTGTTCATACTAAGTTATTTATTAACTACATAACTAGTAACCTTAACATGAGTTGTATTAAATAGCATATATAATTAAACTAGTATAAATTAAATACAACATAGAAATGTTCAAGAGTGCTCCATTTGTATGTGAAAATGTGCTTGCCTCAATCTTGCCCTAAGAGGAAATACTTGATTTCTCAAATTAGTCTAGCATGTTGAAGCCAATTGTTCTGAGGGCTGAAATTATATCTCATATGACTATCTTGAACCAGAACTTGCCATGGTATTTGTATTTTGCCTAATACTATCGATTGCTTGAGGATAAGTAATAACTTAAGTTTGGGGGTGTTAACTCCATAAAAATGCTATATTTAGGTCCTTTTCACTTAAGTTATTTACTGTCTAAGAGCCCATATAGGATCGTATAGATGCATTTAGGAGCATATAGTTACATATGGTGGAAATATATTTTTCCATGACATTTTAATTATAATCCGTGTTGCGTTATGGGGAAGGTGTTTTGTTTGATCATGTGCAGGATTTGGGAGCAAAGATAGGCGAAAAGAATTGTTATGACATGATGGGAATGCTGAGCAGAATGCAGATGCCAACTAGGATGGCATTTCAGAAATGAAAAAGACAAAAGAATATATTTTCAAGAGCCAACTGTCCCTATCTTCATGCCTTCAGTTGCCAGACACCTAGGAGGGAACATCTATCATATGGGTCGGTTGATCCTGTTGGTACGTACTCCCAGCTGTAAGTCTCCCAGGATAAACCACTACCAGCTGCCCAAGAAGAGACCATTGCCACCTCTGCAGCATCCATCACGTGAAGGAAACTAACTTAGGGCATCTTAGGAATTTTAACACAAATCCCTAGGTTTATTCTCCACCATAAGTAGGAGATAAAGCCACCAGATTATAAAACTTAATTTTTGAGAAAATAGTGAAGAGGTGGTTGGAAGAAAAAGGTTCCTCATTTTTTTCGTCATTCACTTTTGGCGTGGCATTCTTTCATTAACAAGCTAGAGGGAGTAACGAGTTATACATCTGAGAGGAGCTAGTATGCTAAGGCGGTTCGTGGTGGCCGAGGGAAGCTCCAGCAACGCGCGTCGAAGGGTTTTCCTCCATCCCTTTATTGTTTACTTTCATTTATCTTAGTTGGGTTGTATGGAACTAACGCTTTTCATGTTTTATCTCATGAAATATTCGAACCCCACTATGAACTAGCCTTATTTGGTGGGAGTTCATTATGGATGCTTAAGTTTTATTTTAATGGATGGTTGTTTTTTATGTTGTTATTTTTTTTACTTATGATGTTTAATGCTTGTAGGAGCTATGATAGTAGTCATTCCTTAGGAGAAAGCTTAGTGTTTGAGAGAATGACTAAGTAACATATCTTTAGTGTTCGAGAGAAACTAAGGATGATCCACATAAGCAAGGGGTTCTAGATAGTAACTAGACCTAATCTAACCTTAGACACAAGGATAGGATTTCAATCGACTAAAAGTAGTAGTGCTTGTTCGAGAGGTTACATGCTAGTGCTGACGCTTAGTGGTATTGTTGTGACATATTTTATTGATCTGAACTAATAGGATCCCTGCACCTGTTAACGCCGAGAGGTATTAACATGGCATTCTCAACCTATCGAGTCACTTTACTAGAGATAGCATAGGGCAACTTTTGTAAACTCTGTTAGACAAGTAAGGCATAGAAGTAAGACCATCCTGAGAAAATAGGCTTAAGTTTCCTAAGTGACTTGTATCATTCATTCCCATAGTAGTGTGTTGTGTGAGGATTGTCAAGTCATTTTATTAAAGTCCAGTGTTTACATTTTGTTTTGCCTTTACATTTTCATTTGATTGCACTAAATAAAATTTAATTTGTCACGACATTTCCATCCATTTTACCATGACATCTACATTTGCTTCCACATCACACTATCCTTTCATCACCACCAACGTACATTTCCTTTTGCCTCAACATTCTTATTGGTACATACCATCACACTAACTATACTTAGATAAATTAGTTCTTTGTTTTCATTAAAGTTATAAATTTTCTCCAATCCCTATGGATACAATACTCACTTATTATTGTATTACTTGTTTGATTGTGCATACTTGAACATACTTCGCGTCCATATGTAGTACTCACAAAACGCGAACAACCATTAGTATCATTCAAACCTAAGATCGAGCGATTGTTTAGACAAAGAAAACGTGATCAGCGTTCCAGAGGCAATATGAATCGACTGTAGTTTCAGGCTTATAATCATATGGAAGATCAGGCAGATCTCAATGTCGCAATGAATAATATTCCCCAAAATACTACAAGACCACAACGATACAATATCACTTAAATCATATTCTCGAGGATCTCAACCCTAGAATCATTGCTCTAGAAATACATGCAGCCCACTTTGAACTAAAATCGGTTCTTTTCAACATGCTCAATTCTTTCAGTCATTTAAAGGCTTGCATAATGAAGATTCTAGACAACAAGTACGAGCTTTCCTTAAACTGTATGACTCATTTAGGCGACAAGGAGTACACGAGGACGTCTTGAAGCTAAAATTATTCCATTACTCTTTGTGCGACCTAGTGAGAGCTTGGCTTAGTGGAGTCCCATCCGGTTCAATGGAATTGTGGGATAATTTATGCAAAATTTTTCTGCTTTGATATAAGCTTCCTAATATGAACACCCAGCTTTGCAATGACATTACAAGTTTTCACCGAGGCGATGATGAATCTATGTATGTGTGTTGGGAAATATATAAAAGTTTGCTTCCCAAGTGTACTAACCATGGATTCCACAACTGGACTCAAGTCGTTATGTTTTGTAATGGAGTAAACACACCTACTCATATGATGTTGGATACCTCGACGAATGGCACTCTACTTGATAAATGGCCCAATGACGCATTTGATATCATTGATTGGGTTTCTAACACGACTATCAATTCCCGTCTACAAGGCCTGGAACAGGAAGGAAAGTGTTCGAGGCATATGAACTTGACGGTAAGGATTCAGTTTCTTCTATAACAAATATGTTGAAAATTTTATAGCGTTCTATCGAGGTGAAAGAAGTTAAGGCATTTAGCGCATCATGCATTCTTTGTTGTGAAAATCATCATGATAGAGAATGCCTTGAAAACCAGGAGTCCATCAATTTTGTGGGTAATTTTAATATAAGTAACAACAACCCCTACTCTAATACATACAATCCTAGATTATGACAACATCCAAATTTTTCTTGGGGTAATCAAGGGAACAACAACAACTATGCAGAAAATTTTAATAGACCACAACAGAATGCCTCTGAACATTCAAGTTTACAACATCAACATATATCTTGGCAAAATAATAATAAGGGTTATGTATCTTTTTCAAATTCTAACTCCCTTGAAGCTTCACTGCAAGAATATGGCCTCAAAAAAAAAATTCATAGCTTCAACAAAGACCTTGATACATGAACACTCATTAACAATCAAGAATCAATGTGCTCTGTTACAAAGCTAACCAGTTCTATTACAAATCCATAGTTCATCATTGAGAGCGTTGGAGAACTAAGTGGGCCAAATTGCCACGACACTATATTCTTGCCCTCATAGAAGCCTCCCTAGTGATATTGAGGTCACTAAGCCTCATGGACAGGAGCAATACAGTGTGCTTACACTTAGGAGTGGTACCCAAATTAATCTTGATGACAATTTTGGGGGAAAGAAGCAAGAAATTTCTCGCCAAGGCACAACACAAGAAGAACAAAAAGGTTAAGATGAACATGTTAAACAATAAGATTTGCTTGAGGAGAAGGAAAAGGACAAGGGTTCAACAAGTCAATCCAATGAAGGTGGAAAATTTATTGCTAAGGTAAAACTTTTACCTTCACCTGCAGCAAATGAAGTTAAACCTCCACCGCCTTTCCCTTAGTGGTTGAAGAAGCATAATGAAGAGATCCAATTCATAAAGTTTGTTAATGTCCTCGACCAGCTGTATATTAATGTTCCGTTACTTGAAACCATTGATCAGATGCCTTCCTACGCCAAATTCTTGAAGGACATTGTCACGAAAAGAGAAAAGTGAAAAGAATAGAAACTATTTCCACAACGACATAATATTGTTCAGCAATGGGTAAACTTTCGTCGAAGCAAAAAGATCATGCCAACTTTGTTATACCATGTTCCATCGGTGATAACTATGTGGGGAGAGCCCTTTGTGACTTGGAGTCAAGCGTAAACTTGATGCCCAAGTCCATATTTTTTAAAGCTTGGTATGGGTAATGCTCAACATGTAATACCCCAAAATGTTGGTTAGTGACCAAAATGTAAATTTTGAAAGTTTAGTGGTTAAAGTATAAAATTGGGAAAATTTAGGGACCTAAGTGGTAATTTTCTCAGAAAGAATTTTTATTCCATAAATAGATAGTTTACTATATAGAGTGGGGTTTTATTAAAATTAGATTCTTGATCCGAAATTTATGTTTAAAACTAGAAAGGGTTAAAGTTCGATAAGAAATCGGTAAATCGAATCGAATAAAAAATTCTGAAAAAATTAAAGGATGATAAATTAGGCTTAAAAATATTATTTTCACATGTTAAAATGATGAAAAATAATATGGATCATTGGATTTGAAGATTTATTTCCAAGTCAAATTTGGACTGTTGAATTTAAGTGGCAAGATTATAATTTTTGGGCTTGGTAAAATTGGAAAAGGGTAAAATAATTTGTTCATCTTTGACTTTGGAAAGATGATAAGGTTATGTGGCTTGGTATTAAGGTAATTATAAAGTTTCATTAATGGAAAAAATGGACATTTGTCATTAAATGAATAAAATATTCATTTAAGCTTAATATATGGTAAATTAACATGAAATTTACTAGAAATTTCATAAAAACTTACCCATTTTCAGCTCCCATGGATGTGTATCATACTTGGAGGTGAGAGAAACGGTTTTTTTTTTCATTTTTGAACAATTTCCTTTGGAGTTTAAGTTATGCCGTGAAATAGAAAATTGATCTACGCGAAAAACGTTATCATTTGGTACCAATATTGCATGCTAATCTTGTTTGTGTTCAAAGATCCCAATTTATAGGGTTTTTTCACATTAGGGTTTATGAAATTCATTATGAATTTTGAGGTTTTTGAGGTTGTAGATTCATATTCAAGCTTGTATGATATTTAGAGCATGTTCAATCTTCCTAGAAATTGTTCTTTAAGATTCAGCCAAAATCATAACTTGGGGAAACTTTGTGTTTTGATGAAATTTGATTAGGACTTTTATTGTATAGATGTTGTAAGGTTGGATGGAAGTTGATTTCATGCTTGAATCGAATCAAAATTGAGCAAAATCCTGAAAACCTTAGTTTTAGAACTTTGGAACATTCAACCATGGCTTGTATGGATAAGAAAAATTTTGGAAAACTTTTTTAAGGGATGGAAATGATTTAGGAAGTATTCTAAAAGCCTTATAAACGAGTGTTGGAAAGTTTGGAATTGAAATGAGTGTTAAAATGTGAAATTAGAATATTTTGGAAGTTTGGAAAGTTTGGTGTTTTAAACGAAATATCCAAATAGTTTGGAGTACTTATTTGTAATTATTCCTTTGTATATGTACTGGGGTGGTAATTATTTCAATGTTGGAATTTTGGTATTGAAGCTTTGAGTGGTAAAATGGTAAAGGAACATTTTATATAAGTTGGAAAAGTTGGTGCCAAAATTAAAAAGGATTAATAAGTGTTAAAATAATTGGTGGTGAATAAGTTTCAAGTATGAATATGGATTAAATGGAATTTGAATGGTTAATTGGAAGTGTTAAGGTTAATATTTATGTCGTGACATGGAAATTGTATCGAATAAGCATCGAAAAATTTGTTAGAAATTTATTTTCCAAAGTATGCCTATGTTAGTAAGATTCTAACATTTGGTTTGAATTTGTGTATATATTTGGTAATGGTGTCCATTTAGAGATTTAGTGCTTGAAATCAAGATCAAATATTATTAAAGCTAAGGAGAAGCTTAAGGATGAAATGGAAAATTTCAAGGAAGGTTGCAAGCTAAGGACACCAGGTGAGTGCAAATTTAATTTGTACTTATGTTATCGAACAAACATTGGCTTGCGATGAACCAGTAACAGAGTTACTAAGGTAAGGAGTGACTCCTAAAACGTTATATTATTTGTGATGCATTCATATATGTGCATTTGATGAAATAACAAAATTAATGAACAAGTTGAAAATGCAAATTGGTGAAACCTGATTAGAATTTATGTTCTGGATAATAAGTTTAGAAAATCACCATAAATTCTAAAAGAATGATTAGAGGGTGATTTTTATACCGTTGGACTAATATACCAGTCTAATTTTTTAGAACAAATGAAAACAAATTTTTAGATGTATACAAAAAGATATTAATTGTTAACCAATGATAGGTCAGAAAATGGGCGGCACATTCTGCTCAAAACAGATTATGTCGGTTAACTTTGAAAATTCACCATAAATTGTATAAATTGAACTAGAAGGACTACTTTATATTGATAGATTTGTATTTGAGTCTAGTTTCCAGTGGTATAAATGGAATATTTTTAAAGGTTTATATTAATACAGAATAATATTTATTTAAAGGTAGTACAAACTGCTAGGATATGAAATTATGAACAATTTTGGGATTTAACCAAATTAGAAGCAAAGGATCAATTTAAAGCTTAGTGAGGCTTATATTTTGACTTGTATATAATGTAAAGTGAAATGCATGTATAACATTACACATGGATGTTTTATACATCATTAGGTAGGACTTGTGATAAGTCCACCTTAAATATATTGTCATGATATTTATGGCATTTATCATATAATTGATATATTCTAAATATGTCAAAGGTGAATATAGAATGCATTGGTCACTGTTGATTACATATGATGTTATCAGGAATACATATGATGTTATCAGGAATACATATGATGTTTATCATAAAAGTTATTTTGGGTATGAACTGCCCAAAGGTTATGGTGTTGATATACTTTGCCATAGATAGATCAAATAAAAATAGAGTATATGCCCAAGTATGTTAATGAGGGTCAGTGCTATTAATGGCATGCCATAGAGTCTAGCAGTTGCATATTAGGTAGCACTAGAGTGTCTAGTGAAGGCGCATAGTGCAGGCATCAGAGTGCCTAGCAAAGATACACGTTACAAAACACTACGGTGTATAAGGTGGGCAAGGCCCGACCTCAGCACTACGGTGCATTATTAGGTGAACAAGGCTCGACCTCAACACTATGGTGCAATATTTTACTCCTATATCGGGGTCCTCATGTGGTTATACTTTGGGCTATGGTTTATTGGTTAATAAATGATATACGCGAAAATAAGCTTACGAGCTTATGGGATAAATGACAAGTATATTGGTAAGAAATTTTATATCTAGTTATATCATGTTATTTTATGGTAATATGGATGGTATACAGGTAAAGTGATCATATTGCACTGAATGTTGTTATTCCTTTAAATTTTGTATTGTACTGTTTTAAATATTTATATGGTCTACAAATTTTTGATATAGTTAGAAATAAATAAATTAATAGTATGAATAAATAAGGTGATATTAAACTATGCTTAAATAAAATTAATTTGGGTTTTAAATCAAACGTAGTGGACAATCGTATTTCTTTTATGAAACATAATAGAATTGTCTATTACTAATTAAAATTGATTTTGAATTAGTAATCAAAAATCTTATATAATGATTTTCTCTAAATAATTAATTTATAATAATTGTTCAAGTTATAAAACTGGCGAAGTTCGAATGAAACAAAATTTTACTCAGTTCGATTAAAGAAATGTTTTGAATTTTTTATGTGACATCTATAACTCGTATTGGTTTGCGTATACGTATTATAGGTGTTACACAACCAACCACCGTGATTTTGTAACTGACTGATAGATCACATGTTCGTCCCGAGGGCAGAATTGAAGATGTAATCGTTAAAGTGGGTAAGTTTGTATTTTCAGCAAATTTCCTCATTCTGGACTGTGAGGCCGATGAAAATGCACCTATTATCCTTAGGCGTCCCTTCTTAGCTTCTGGGTGCATCCTATTAGATTGTGAGAAGAGAGAGTTCACAATGCGGGTGATTGATCAAAGCGTCACTATTAATGTTTTCAACACTCTAAAATATGTTGATGGTTCTGAAGAATGACATTAGACATGGAGTTAAATGAAGAGTTAAATGAAGATAGAACATAAAATTTTGGCCATGGTAAATTTTTACATCTTGATGAGTATGATGCTATGTGCCAAGATAGTATTTCTCAGATAGATGAGTATAAAAATTTTCACCACGATGATATTTTATAGTTAGAATGACACAATAATTTTGTCCCAGGCAAATGTTTCAGAAAGAGGAATACAAAAATATTTGCATAGGCAAAATATTTTCGATTAAGGCAAATGAAAGATTTGTTGAAGATAAAACAAATGTGGAGTCCGAGGATTATTCATGGGAGGAGGAATAGTCTAGCTTAATTCAAGCTAGACCAAGTATGAGATTCAAACCCTTGACTTTAATGAATTTATTCCTCCCAAACCTTCGTTATAGCATGCACCTACCTTAGAATTGAAACCTTTTCCATCATATTTGAAATATGCTTATCTAGGTAGTGATGATACTTTAACAGTTATAATTTCTCCTAGTCTAACCCCTGAGCAAGAGGGTAGTTTATTGAATGTTTTGTCACAATATAAACAAGCTCTCGGGTGGACTATGGCAGACTTAAAGGGTATCCCTACAATATGCATGCACAAGATCCAGCCAGACGAGTGTCATAGTAATTCTATAGAACCCCAAAGGAGACTTAATCCTATGATGAAAAAAGTGGTGATGAAGGAAATCATCAAATGGCTCGATGTTGGGGTGATCTATCCCATATCCGATAGCTCTTGGATCAGGCATGTTCAATGCATACTGAAGAAGGGTGGCGTGACTATGGTAAAGAATGAGTATGATGAGCTTTTGACTACAAGAATCATCATAGGTTGCTATATTTGTATGGATTATAGAAAGCTCAACAAGGCGACAAAGAAAGACCACTTCCCCTTCCTTTCATCGATCATATTCTTGATCGGTTAGCAGTCAAGGCATTTTACTATTTTCTTGATGGATATTCTTGTTACAATCAGATTTTCATAGCACCCGAAGATCAGGAGAAGAATATCTTTGCCTACACATATGACATATCTTTCTTTAGGAGGATATCGTTTGAACTATGTAATGCCCCAATAACTTTTCAGACGTGCATGTTAGCCATTTTTTCAGACATGGTGAAGGACTTCTTGGAAATATTTATGAATGATTTTTCCGTCTCGGGTGATGAATTTGACCGATGCCTAGGCAATTTATCTAAAGTTCTAAATCGATGTGAGGAGTCCAACCTTGTGCTAAACTGGGAAAAATCTCACTTTACGGTGACAGAAGGAATTGTGTTGGGACACAAAATTTCTTTCCAATGAATCGAGGTTGGCAAAGCCAAGGTGGAAGTATTTGATAATCTGCCGCCACCTACCACTTTGAAGGGCATAAAAAGTTTCCTAGGAAATGCATAATTCTACAAGCGTTTAATCAAGGATTTTTCAAAGATTTCAAAGCCTTGATGTATTCTCCTGCAGAAAAATCAATTGTTCGTGTTCAATTAGGAATGTCACAACACATTCACGGACCTAAAGAAAAAACTTTCCTTGGCACCAATTGTTGTTCCACCTGACTAAGACGCCCCATTCAAATTGATGTGTGATGCAAGTGATTACGCAGTAGGGTTAGTGCTAGGGCAAAGAAAAGGTAAAATATTTCATGTCATCTATTATGCTACTTGTACCCTTAATAATGCACAACTTAATTATACCACCATAGAAAAAAGAATTGCTTTTCGTAGTATTTGCTTTTGATATGTTTAAGGCATACCTTATAAGAACTAAGGTCATTGTACATATTGATCACTCTGCCATTAAGTACCTAGTAAATAAAAAGGATGCAAAGGCTAGGCTTATTAGATGGATACTCTTGCTGTAAGAATTCGATCTAGAGGTGAAGGATAAGAAGGTACTGAAAACCAAGTAGTAGATCATTTGTCTATGCTAGAGAACAAAAATATTTTCCATGACATAAAGGATATTTAGGAGTATTTTCTTGATGAGAAAATTTTATTTGCCGCGGTAGTGTCGTGGTATGCTGACATAGTTAACTTTCTTGTTAGTGGTACTATGTCTCCAGATTTATCTAGCCAGGGCTGAAAAAAGTTTAGACATGATGTACGCCACTATTTTTGGGATGAACCACTCTTATTCAAGCAATGTGGTAATCAAATAATCTGGAGGTGTGTCCCCGAAGAAGAACACAAAGAGATTCTTTTTCATTGTCATACATCCTCGTGAGAAGGGCACTTTGGTTGGATGAAGACTACTACAAAATTCCTCTAATCTGGCTTCTACTGGCCCACCTTGTTCAAGGATGCACACAAATTCTATAAGTTATGTGGTTGTTGCCAACGCACTAGGAATATATCGAAGAGAAATAAGATGCCATGGCAAAATATTTTGGAGGTTGAACTCTTTGATGTATGGGGAATCGATTTTATGGGACCCTTCCTGTCATCCTTATGTGATATGTACATACTTTTGCCTATGAAATATGTATCCAAATAGGTCAAGGTCATGGAAATACCTCAAATGACTCTAAGACCGTGTTGAAGTTCTTGCACAAAAATATATTTACGCATTTTAGAGCACCACGAGCAATTATCAGCGATAAATGTACTCACTTTGACAATAAATTAATTGCCAATGTGCTGTAAAGGTACGGGGTGCGCCATAAAATTGCCACGACTTACCATCCCAAGATAATCAGGCAGACTGAGGTTTTCAATCGAGAGATCGTGCAGATCCTTATGAAGGTGGTCAACCCCAAATGAAAAGATTGGTCACCAAAGATCGATGGGCACTGTGGACGTATCGTATATCATTTAAAACACCACTCAGGATGTCTCCATTCAAGTTAGTATATGGGAAGGCATGTCACTTGCCCGTGGAACTAGAACACAAGGCATTCTGGGCTATCAAGAAACTTAATATGGATGTGTAACTTGCTGGATAAAGGTGATTGTTGGAGATAAACGAGATGGACGAATTCAGAGCTCAGGTGTACGAGAATGCTCTTCTTTACAAAGAAAAGACAAAAAAGTGGCATGACAGAAAAATTTTGCCTCGACAATTCTTTCCGGGCCAATAAGTACTCCCAGGCAAGCTAAAGTCCAGATAGTCAGGACCTTTCATAGTACATCAAGTACATAGTCACGGTGCAATTGAAATAAAAAACTTGGATGATGGGAAAAATTTTAAGGTGAATGGTCAAAGATTGAAGGCGTACAATGGAGCACCAATCCTGCGAGATAAATTAGCGTCGCTACTCAACAACGCCCAAGAGTTTGCTCCTCTTCCTTGAACAAATTTTGTTGCCTAGGCAACATAATTTGCATTCTATACATAAATAATTTTTCTTTATATTATTATGCACGAGTGTTTTATTTTTATTTTATTTTAATATTGTCTCTTTTGGTCTTTGTACACATGGCATCATAAGGCTAAAACTCATGCATGGAGGGAAGAAAAACCCTAATAAATTATTTGGGCGACACTTTTGAGAGGAAAAACTCTTTTCCCTTAATTATTTTATTCCTTTTTATCCCATCACAAATCTTTTGCATTAATTACTCTATCTTCCTTTTTCACTTTTTACTTATTTACCCTCAAAAAACTGCCCATTAACCCATTCTTTTCTAAAAAAACAACCTACTTTACTTTTCTCTTTCACCTACTTTCTTCATCATCTTTTTTTTCCTTTTATTTTTCATGTTTCCCCAAAAACCTCAATTATTTCCATCCAAAATCCTTGTTCTATCGATTAAACTTGTCATGGCTTGATCCAAGTCAACCTTTGGTGCTTCCACCACGTCCACCGCTGTAACAAGCTCCAGCGCTTTCAAAGTGCTAAGGCCGAGAACAAATTTAAGGTGTTTTAGAAATGTCGAGTCTACCTTTTGGGGCTGAGGTTATGGACATCATCCGATAACACAACTGAGAGAAATTTGCTAGCCACCCGAAAGTGGTGGGGTCAGTACTTGTCTAGGAGTTCTATGCGCATCTGGGAAACCCTTCCCAGCACTTTGTTTATGTTTGAGGGAAGTTAATCCAGTTCACTCCCTACATCATCAACCACTATTTTAAACTAGAAAAAGTTGAGAACCACCATAAGAAATTCATTACCGGAGCCGACTCTAAAACTTATAATGGTGTGTTGGTAGACTTATATTTTGGCTGGGCAAAACTTGAAGGGCCCTCAACTGGAAGTGTGTAGATCGTCGTGCTCTCAAGCCAATCACGAAGTTGTGGAACCATTTTTTAAAGGGCAAGCTGATGCCCACATCTCACAACACCACTGTATTGTTACAGCGATTATTGCTTCTCCATTCCATCATCTATAGATGATCGATTGATGTGGGTGAAATTATATTCGAACAGATCAATAAGTGCACCAAACGAGCGAAAGGTAACTTACTTTTTCCTAATCTAATTACGACTCTTTTCAGGAAGAAGAAGGTCCCCAAGGATCTATTCGAAGAGTTCATAAAATCCAATGAGGGTATCACCAAGAAGAATGTGCCTAAGCAAATGAATTTTGACGATAATGCTCCGAGTGAGGGATTTGAACGAGGTGCAAAATCCGTAGTCGCTGCAAGAATGTTGATTGTGGTCACCAATACTGAGAAAGAGAGAGTGGCTAAAATGCTTGGAATGCTATATGCAGACCTTCTTCAGTTATGTCAAGGCAAGAGATGCACAATTGAACGCCTTCTTCAAGGAACTGTTACCAGTTACCACTGAAGATCTACCACCTATTCCTGAGAAAATATTGTGCAAGTTAGTACCCACAAGTGGCAGCACATTTTTTGCCTAAGCACAAAACGTTCATCCCGATTCCTCAATCAATTTCACTACCTCACCACACATTCCTCTCCAATCCATGAAGAAGGCCAAGGCCAGACGGATACGTACCTCGGCTCGATCTCTTCCTCTTCAGAGCACACTCAAGAAATTCTATCTGAATTTTTCGAAGCCGAAGATTTTACCCCGACCACAATTTTTATTGAACCAGTTGATGAACAAGCCCCTGAACATCCCCTCGATTTGAACAATGAATTGGTTATTGCAACCGACGCTAGCCAACCCTTACACGCACATGTTGAGACCTCCCTAACCGAGGAGATACCACCACCAGACAACCCTCCCAAGGCCCGGCGTCACCTCAAGTGCTCAGTTGGTCGTATTGTTATGCCATATCCATCATAGCTCTCGTAAGAAGAAACAGGATCTGTCAGCCCTTGTTTTCTTAAAAGACGTCAAATCCAAGTGTCCAGCAGAACTACCCCACCACAATAAGGTACCATTTTACATTTGCATTTGTATCACTGATAACTCCATAAAAATACTCAATTTATAGTATTTTCAATTAAGTTATTGCTCATCTAAACAAAGAATGCATAACATTTTAGTTGCATTTAGGTTATATTTGTTTGTGGTGGATAAGTTTTGCTTTGGTAAAATTTATTTGGTTTGACTGATGCTGCTGAGGAGAAAGGGTCTGTGTGGATTGTGTATGTGCAGGAAATTTACTAAGGAAGAACATTTCTGTCATGACAATGTAATTTGTAAGGGCCAATGGAATAGAGAAGTTAAAGAACGTGAGGAGCAGATTTATCTCACCGAGGCAAGGTTTATCTGGAAAGTCTAAAGTGTATATGATGAAATCGCCTATGTCACATACCAGTTGTACGACTTCCTTCACGTGTAAGCAAGCCCTCAAGATTCTGACAACCGCCAGCCGTCTTTCCTTTTTAGTTTGGATAAGAAAATAAATGGTATTTAGGGAGTCTCCACTTATGCGAAACCCTAGGAGATTCCCCTATATAAATACCCAGTCATAGCTTCCAAGAGAAGGAGAAGAATATAGAAGAGCTTTACTGGAAATATGAGCGAGCAACTGCAGTGCTTCCCCATCTTTTACCAACCGACCTTCCTTGGTGTCCTCTATAACTAGACTGTAGCAGAGTAGCGGTTAGGTCACAAGAAAGGTTGATCGCCAAGACAGGCACGGTGTTGATCAGAATTATCACGATAGAGCTCCCGATTTTGGGAGTCGTTCTTCTTTTGTTCTTAATTTCTTTACATATTTGGGGTTGTATTAAAACGATGATACTTAGATGACTTTATGATAGCACCATGAACTGTCTTACTTGGTGTTAATCTTTGTTTTGCCTAAACAATTATTTTTTACTTTATGAATGATGAATTATGATTCTGCTCATGATTGTTTTGTTTAATGTTTGAATATTTTACCTTGACATTGTAAGAGCTTCGAGAGAGTGCCTGTGGTCTTGGTGAAACATGTCTTGGCAATGTAAGAGGGTCGAGAGATTGCCTTTTGCCTAGATATTGATTCTTAGATTCGAGAGGTTCTAACTTGTCTAGTTTAGAGATAAGGAGCAGGTTTCAATCGACTAAAAGGGATAGACGATAAGTAGGATATACAACGACTATAGTTTATGCTGAGAAGTATTGCTACAATGACAGTTTGACAAACCAAGGGTTGTAGTTAACGCTGAGGAGTATTGTCGTAGCAACCGTCTAATAATACCTATTAATCTTGTAGGGCATCTTAAGTAGGTCATAACAATTCATTCTAGACTTAGAATAATTGCTTGACAAAGCAAAAGATTAGCATGAGTTCTCTGTGATAAGTCTGAATATGCGAGGTTGTTTTGAGTATAGTTGAATCAACGCTTGTCCTTATTTTGTTTATAGTTTGCATATTTATTTTGTCTCGACCAAACTTTTCTGCAATCATATTTTATAGTGTTTTCTTGTTTTATTAATAATAGTTTCTTAGTTGACAAGATAGTAGGAATTAGTTTGTGACAACTAGTTCTGGTTGCAGTGAAGCTTAAAAACTTTCAACCAATCCCAGAGGAGACGATAACTCACTTACCCTATATTACTTGATTCGATTGGGTATACTTGTACATAATTGCTTGCCTTAGCATATACATTTACAAGCGATCAAGTTTTTGGCGTCGTTTCCGAGGATTGGCAACTGACGAAATTTTTATTTTTCGCTACAACAAGTTTTACTTGTCACCTTATATTTACTTAGTTTAACGTATTTTATTATTTTCTTTTATAGGTTTTTATTATTGCATGACCCTAAGATCTACTGGTAACCCATTAGAACCATTCAACCCTAAAATTGAACAATCATTCAAAATAAGATGACGTAATCAACAAACCAGAGAGTATACAAATTACATGTGGCATACAAAGTACATGTGGCAGCATGGGGAGAGAGTTCACGCATAAAATGAAGAGAAACCCTAGGGAAAGAAAAATTTGGGCGGCATATTTAGAGAGGGAAAGTATGTTTTCCTCCGCTTTACGTCCAATCAAATATTAAGCAATCAATACTAAATCTTTTCCCTTCTTGTTTGGACTGAATTTCCCTAAAGAAACCACCCATTAACTTTCTAGAAAAAACCACTCTCAACTTTATCTTCATCATCGTGCCTCACACTCTCTCTCTATTTCAAAAATTTTCCTTCAACATAAGTTTTTCCATCGCCGCTGCTTAACTCACTAAACCAGAAAAGTATCATGGCCAGGTTGAAGAAAAAACCATCCCCAATACCAAGCTTTGAGCATTTCTAGACAGCCGAATCTGAAGCGCGCTTCAAAAACCTCCAAAAATAGCAAGTGTATTTGGAAGTCGGTTTTGTTTTTCCATCCGAGAATGAAGAGCCATTCGGACCGGAGGTAATGGATGTGATTTGAAAGCACAATTGGGAGAAGTTTTCTTGCCACCCCAAAGTCGTAGTACCGACGATGGTCAAAGAGTTTTACGCAAATCTAGAAGACTCATCCCACCACACTGTGTATGTCAGAGGGAAAATCCTTTGATTTTCCCCTTCAGTGTTGAATAGATATTTCAATTTGGGAAAAATAGAGGATCATCATAAAAGATTTGTGGTTGAGGCAAACTAGGAAACTTACAACGGAGTACTCGAAGACCTTTGTTTCGGGTGGGTTAAGTTCGAGGAGAATGCGCCAACAAGGAAAAGGGTCGATCGCCAAGTCCTCAAGCTGGTTGTAAAATTATGGAATCATTTTCTCAAGGGTAAACTTATACCATCATCTCATAACACAATCATGCTCATGAAAAGACTGATGATTTTACAGTCGATCATATACGGGAGAAAGATCAATGTTGGAGAACTCATCTTCGAGAAAATCCATGAATGTGCTAAAAGAAACTGGGGTAATCTCTTATTTCCTAACTTGATCACTGCCTTGTGTAGAAAAAATAAGGTCCCCTAGAAACCCTTTAAGGATTTCATCAAATCCAATGAGGAAAACACCAAAAAGGAAGTACCAAAATTGATGAGTTTTGATGACAACGCCCCGCATGAACGTTTGGAGAGAGGAGCAAAATCTGTTGGCATAGCCAGAATGGAAGCAGGGGTCACGTACACGTGAGAGACGCGTGAGAAGATCAAGCACCTAGAGAATCACATAGAGATCTTCTTTAGGTACGTCAAGGCACGGGACGCACAACTCAACGTATTTTTCAAGGAGTTGCTCTGATCACAAACGATAATCTGTCGTTTTTTCCCAACGTCATTCTTAAGCACACTGCTGGCAGCAGCACATTTTAAGTCTCGACATTTAATGTTCCCCCATAGGTTCCTAAATACATTCTACAACTGGCCACTCATGTCTCACCTATTCCAGAGGAAAGCCACGACGACACAGATGAATTCCTTAGCTCCTCCTCATTCTCCACCTCTGAAAGCACTCAAGAGATTCCACCCAAATTCTTCATCGATGAAGGCTTCACTTCAGCTCTGATGCAACCCGAGCAAGCTCCCTTATAGTCCCCCATCCATCAAAAAATAACAGTCTCTGAAATAGCTCAAAGCCAAGCTCCAGTTCCTGCATAACCAACTCCTACTAAAGAACAACCAACACCAGCACAAGCCCTGAGCACTAAGAGACACATCAAGAGAACGGAAAGTCGTATCCTTTAGTTATCACCCTCAACGATAGCAGTAGTAGATTCAGGATCAGAGAGCCCCCCTCCTAAATGACATTGAACGAGGGCCTCCAGTCAAGCCACACCACTACAGTAAGATGACATTTTAAATTCTTTTATTTTAGCATTTGCATATAGATTCATGTAGTTTAGTTTCTCATACATTGGGGATAATGCATCCCTTAAGTTTGAGGGAGGTATTGTAACATAATTTGTTAAAAAGCAATAAATGGTATTTGGGTGAAAATGTTGGTTGTCATGACATAAGCATGTTAATTTTATTACTTCGAATGGATTAAGGATGCCCAATGATGAATGCATAATTTGATTGCCTAGGCCAGAATTATTGTTCAAGACTATCTTAAGAAGAGAACTAACCCTAGGTTTGATTCCTTGAATATTTACAAACACGATTGTAGGTTATCTATGCTTAAGGTAATCAGTAAAATTTGTAGGAAATAACTTTCTATTTTCTGAGACACCGAAACTATTTTAAGGTTAAGGTTGAACTCCTTAGTATTTAAAACTTGAAGAACAAAAGGAACACTCTTATATGCAATGGCATAATTATAAAACTCCATAAAAAAAACAAAGGGTTTTCGAGGCATATGATTGAATGAAAGTAGTCACATGATGACTCTACCCGACTAGCTTAGGGGTGGAAAGTATGCTCCCTTTCACCTAGAGTGTGGGAAGGTAGGTGTGATGAGCTGACTCCAAAAAAAAAAGGTTGATAAATAACTAGGAGTAGAAACTAAGCCTGACAAATAATTTGATGCCTTGACAAACCAGAAGCACTTACTTTTAAGTTTTCTAATTACTTTAATGCATAGATTGATTAAAATCACACATACACAATAGCAAGGAATCTTGACTATAGAATGTACTTGATTGATATGTCAGTCAAATATGTAGAGGCTAACCTTTTTACTGTGGGCTGAAATCTCAAACCACATGATTTTCTTAACACTGTTTTGCCATGATAATTTTAATTTTTTTTTCTAGCTATTGTACATTGCTTGAGGGCAAGCAATAGCATAAGTTTGCGGGTGTGATAACTCCATAAAAAAACTCAATTTATAGTCTTTTCACTTAAGTTATTGCTCGTCTAAACAAAGTATGCACAATATTTTAGTTGCATTTAGTTGCATTTAGGTTATATTTGTTCGTGGTGTATAAGTTTTTCTTCGATAAAATATATTTGGTTTGATTAATGCTGCTGAGGAGAAAGGGTCTGTGTGGATTGTGTATGTGTAGAAAATTTACTGAGGAAGAACATTTCAGTCGCGACAATGTAATTTGTAAGGGCCAATGGAATAGATAAGTCAAAGAACATAAGGAATAGATTTATCTCGTCGAGGCAAGGTTTATCTAGAAAGTCTGAAGCGGATATAATGAAATTGCCTATGTCACATACCAGCTATATGACTTCCTTCACGTGTAAGCAAGCCCTCAAGATTCTGACAATCGCCAGCCGCCTTTCCTTTTTAGTTTGGACAAGAAAATAACAGGTATTTAGGAAATCTCCACTTATGTGAAACCCTAGGAGATTTCCCTCTATAAATACCCAGCCATAGCCGCCAAGAGAAGTCAAGGAAGATAGAAGAGCTTTACTAGAAGTGTGAACGAGCAACTGCAGTGCTTCCCCACTGTTTATCAATCGACCTTCCTTGGTGTCCTCCATAGCCAGACTGTAGCAGAGCGGTGGTCAGGTCTCGAGAGAGGCTGATCGCTAAGACAGGCGTGGTGTTGATCAGAATTGTCACGACAGAGCCCCCGATTTTAGGAGTCGTTCTTCCTTTATTCTTAATTTCTTTATATATTTAGGGTTGTATTAAAATGATGATACTTGTATTACTTTGTGATATCACCATAAACTGTCTTACTTGGTATTAATATTTTTTTGCCTAAACAATTATTTTCTGCTTTATGAATGATGAATTATGATTCTGCTCATGACTGTTTTGTTAATTGTTTGAATATTTTACCTTGACACTGTAAGAGCTTCGAAAGAGTGCTTGGGGTCTTGGTGAAACATGTCTTGGCAATGTAAGAGTGTCGAGAGATTGCCTTTTGCCTAAATATTAATTCTTAGATTTGAGAGAACTAAGATAGATCTACGTGAACAATGGAATGAATCCCGGATGGTGATGTTCTAACTTGTCTACCTTAGAGATAAGGAGCAGGTTTCAATCAACTAAAAGGGATAGACGCTAAGTAGGATAGACAAAGACTATAGTTTACGCTGAGAGGTATTGCTACAACAATAGTCTAACAAACCAAGGGTTGTAGTTAACGATGAGGAGTATTGCCATAGCAACCATCTAAGAATACTCAGTAATCCTGTCGGCCAGCTTAAGTAGGTCATAACAATTCATTCTGGACTTAGAATAATTGTTTGACAAAGCAAAAGATTAGCATGAGTGCTCTGTGATAAGTCTGAATATGCAAGGTTGTTTTGAGTATATATGAATCAACGCTTGTCCTTATTTTATTTATAGTTTGCATATTTATTTTGTCTTGACCAAACTTTTCTGTAATCATATTTTATAGTGTTTTCTTGTTTTATTAATAATAGTTTCTTAGTTGACAAAATAGTAGGAATTAGTTTGTGACAACTAGTTCTGGTTGTAGTGAAGCTTAAAAACTTTCGACCAATCCCTGAGGAGACGATAAATCACTTACCCTATATTACTTTATTCGATTGTGTATACTTGCACATAATTTCTTGCCTTAACATGTACATTTACAAGCGATCAATCACATTTTATAGTAATTACTTTACCATTTTCATGCATTGAGGACAATGCATCCCTCAAGTTTGGGGGAGATGTTGTGTTTCACACTTAGTTACTTGCATTGATAATGATTGGTAGAAATAATTTTTCTCATGGAATGAGTTATGTTAGGATAGTTTTTTGGAATAAGTTGAGGATTCCCGATGATGAAAGCAAATTTTTATTGCCTAGGCCAGAAGTATTTTACATGATTATTGAATGATAGAACCGACCTTAGGACATGTTAACATAATTGTATGTTTTCTCTGCTTAAGGTACTTAGAAAATTTTAGGAAAGAACTTTTTGCACGATGTGGCATTAAATAATTAAAAATGTTAAGTTGAACTCTTTATTGTTTTGAATTGTGTTGAATTACAAATAAATGCTTTGGGCATAACTATAGAGGGACACTCCTCTATGCAATGGCATGACCAGGAAACTCCCTTAAATAAATGGTTGCCTCGACACATAAGTGAATGAAAGCAGTCATGTGATGACTTTACTTGACTAGCTCGGGGTAAAATGTATGCTCCCTTTCACCTAGAGTGTAGGACAGTAGGTGTGATAAGCTGACTACCCTCGAAGCAATGAAAAAAATAATATTTAAAGTTACATGTTGAATAAATAGGAGTGAAATTGTGCTTAATGAATAATTTGTTGCCTTGGCAAACTATAAGAACTTAATTAGGAGTTTTCTAATTTCGTTAAGCATAGACTAAAAACAATCACGCACACACACTGTCAAAGAGTCCTGATCTAGAGAAGGGTACTTGTCGTACTTGTCATCTTATTCAGTCTAGCATGTTGAGGCCAAACTTATTGTTGAGGGCTGACATTTTAAACCACTTGATTTTCCTAATTTATACTTTCCCGTGACACTTTATTTTTCTACTGCTTATTATCCATTGTTTGAGGACAAGCAATAGCTTAAGTTTTGGGGTGTGATAACTCCGTAAAAAGATTGTGTTTTGTTTCTTTTTACTTAGGTTATTGAGTGTCTAAAATCCATTGATTTATGATCGCTTGGAAATGTGTATGCTAAGGCAAGCAATTCTGTGCAAGTATACACAGTCAAATCAAGTAATAAAGGGTAAGTGAGTTATCATCTCCTCAGGGATTGGTCGGCTCTTTTAAGTTCCACCATAACTAGAACTAGTTGTCACAAGCTAATTCATGAAGACTTTTCAATCTAGAAATCTATTAGTAATAAAATAGAGCAAGAAAATATTATAAAGTATGGGTGTAAACAAGTTTGGTCGAGGAAAAATAAATATGCAAACTATCGAATTAAAATAAACAAGGCAAAGACAAGCGTTGATTCAAATATATTCAAAACAACCTCGCATATTCAGACTTTTCACAGAGCATTCATGCTAATATTTTGTTATGACAAGCAAGTATTCTAAGTCTAGAATGATTTGTTTTGATATGCTTAAGTTTCTCAACAGGATTACTGAGTATTCTTAGACGGTTGTTATGGAAATACTACTCAGCGTTAACTACAACCCTTGGTTTGTCAGACTGTTGTTGTAGTAATTCCTCTCAGCGTGAACTATAATTGTTGTCTATCCTACTCTAGCGTCTATCCCTTTTAGCCGATTGAAACC